>NC_141284.1:15973257-16280757 GCF_037954325.1 Fistularia commersonii | reverse complement strand
TTTAGAAGGTAAAGACAGACTCAGAGGATTTGGACATGTACAGAGGGTGGATGATGAATGAATGGGTAGGAATGTGAGGTTGGAACTGCAAGGCATGAGGCCTAGAGGAAGACAAGAGTGGAGATTTATCGAAGTAAGGATAGAGAACATTAGAGTTAGGTACTGTGAGAAAAGAGGATGCAGAGGAGAGGGTAAGATGGAGTAAGATGACTAGGTGTGGTGACCTCTGGAGGCAGCAGTCGAATGAAAAAAAAGATCAAAATGTCAAAATAAGTTCTTCTCCAAGTGGGACAAAAAAAAAAAAAAAAAAACTCTGGAAGAACTTATATAATACACAATTTTTATTAATTTGTAACTTTGGCTACTGCTTGTCATGTCAAGTTCCCCAACTGAGTGGAAGCTTTTTCTGCTTTATTTGTTTTGTTATTTTGCTGGAAAACGCGCCATGAAAATTGGAATGCGGAAAAACTGCCAACTCATTCAGCCTCCCTCACTTTTTTTGCAGTTACAGGAAATTCTCGGAGGAGCAGCTGCAACAATACTTTATGGACGTGTACACATAGTAAACACAAAACTCAGAATTCAGTGGGTTCTCCAGAATTCTTTTTGAAATGAAAAACTGAAGAAGTATTGAGCAATTTAGCTTTGCACACTGACAGGCAGCCAATGGTAAGCATTAGGCTGCCAAATTCTGACAATCCAAACCATTGGGTGTTTAAAACAAGACGAAATGATGACCTGAACCGACTGAAAAACTGAAAAAAAATCAGGCCGGTCAGGTTTTTATCCATGATAAACAGATTAAAATTATGCCAAAGCAGCAACACCAAGGTGCTAAGTCTCAGAAAACAATAAGTCTCTATATATCTAAATGCCTGACAACACGCAAACTACTTTAAAAATTCTTCTTTACTGAATAGCATTTAGTTGACCGCAGGCTGAAAGCTCGCTCCTTCCATCAGTTTTTTAGTGCTTCTTGGCTTTTTAAAAAGTCTGAATTTTATTCCAGCAAAATAGATTTTTTCACCAATACTGGGGGAAACAATTTCCCAAAACAAGTGGATGCATTGGATGTGAGCAGGAAAAAAATTAGAATTAACCATTAAGTGAGATACCAAGTGTGTATTAAAAAGAAACATCAACCTTTATTGCCAATTGTAAAGATACTGTTTTTCAAGGTCAGACCCCTGACCTCAAGAACTGAAAAAGAAGCTTATTCTCATTTTAAAATGAAGGTATTTCTAAAGACACTGCAACCGTATTTTTTTTTTGCTATAATTAAAATATTGAGTTCATTCATTGTGAAATTGAGTATCACATTGGAGTAATAATTCAATTTCTTTTAATTACAATGTTCTTTCCTGTAACAAGAATTAAAAAATGTGATTAAGCAGCAAATTTTCAACTTTTATTGAATCAGTTTCAGACAGCGAGCTTTCTGTTAACCACTCTCAACCTTCATTCTAACAACAGTGCAACACAAAATATTTTTAAAAAGCATCAACCTGTGAGTGAAACCTCTCACTTGACCCCGGAAGGAAGGTCAGGTACAACACACGCGTTTACACTCTGCAGAGACCCAGCGGGTCGGGACAGAAATCACACAAACCTTCCAAAGTGCAGTGAAAGATTTAAACCTGTGAAGCCAGTGCTCATCACCATGACGACACAATCATTTCTCCAAAAAAAAAAAAAAAAAAGAAAGTCTATTTACAGTGGCGGTGTAAATCCCTCCGCCTCTGTGGGATTGGTAGGTTTGGTTCCTTCAATGCGCCAGGTCGGTGTGGCTGGCGCTCAGGTCGCGGCTTTTGCTCAAACAATTATTTCGTCCCTGAGGGGAGACGGGAAGGAAAAGGAAGTGGAATGAGGAGGGGAAAACAGTATTTATTCTGGAAGACAGACTTTATGAATGAAAATGTATCTTGGGGAATCAAAAAATCTATAAGCAGGAGCTGGCTGACCTGTAGGTTGCAACCATACTGAATGTTACAAGGGTTTTGGGGGTTATGCCCGTAGAAGAGTCAATCCTAAAGAGCCAAGTGACCCCTTAGAAACACCTGCAACTCCCACAGTCTGTCAACATCCCAAAATGTCCTTTACTCTGTCACCCCCCCCCCCCCCCCCCCCAATACCCCCTCCACCTCATTCAGTCTCCATCCACTCTGAAACTGAAGGCTGTATTTGTTGTTAGGGGGAAATTGGCTAACTGGCATTTTGAAAAGAACATGAAAATAGAGGAACAGAAAAAAATTAGTCACTTCTTCTGCAGGTTATTAATCATACCAGTGATGGCAGTTGATGATGTTTACAGACTGTGTGTGTGGGTTTGTAATAAAAACAAGAATGAAGTTAGTCTGAATTAACAGTGGTGGCCTGTCAAATGACAGGATGGATGAAGGATGAAGAAAAGGACTTTTCAACAAATCTGTGTCAATTTTCCTGATTGTTTCAGATGCAAAAACCAAATAAAACCAAAAAATGAATGTGGTGTCTAAATAAGAAAAAACCCTGGTCATCTTGACTTATATATTTTTTTAAATACATTAAAACATAAATCTTCCCAATTCAAACCTGTGATATTATTGCCTAATTCTAAAGATTAAATAACATGTCACATATTATAATTGTCATGTCTTGTCATGTCATGACATTTTCAATTAGTCAGATTTGCAAAGTAAGATTTACGTGTGATTTACATCTCAATGAAGTTTCAATTTTGAACAGATTTTGTATGTTTGAGCTTTTGCAACCACTTTTTTTTTATCAAAAAGCACACTTCATGTAAAAAATTGCACATTTATTCAGTGAAAATTTTACCTTTACTCTGATATTACAGCTTTTAATCACATTTCTTTGATCTGCAGTCATTAGCTTCAGAGTATTTAGAAGAATTGGAAAAAAAAAAACCTCATTTATACAAATCATTGTTTGAATAATATGGTTATTTATTAGCATGGTGACTCTGAGGTTGTATTACCAGGATATATAGCAGGCCGGATATCTGACCACGTGACTCCCCTCAATCCCTCCGACCCTCTTACTTGGTACTGGTCGGCTGCAGTGTCCGCCACATTTAGGACGCCCAGAGAGCTGGCTCGCTTCATGCTGTACCCACGGTGGCGCCATGCAGGGAGAGGTCAGTGGAGGTTGGGGGTGAGGGGTGAGAGGTCAGAGGTGGGGAGGGGGGGTAACTCAGTGGATGAGGAACACGTGGGTGTTAATGACAACCTTGACACCTTCACACAAAACTTGGTCAGTAAGAAAAAAAAAAAGGGTTATCCCCCTGCACTATACTCACTTTCCTGTTATTTTTCTTTTATTCATTGCATAACCAACATCATCACAAACAAGGGAATAAATCAAAAACAAACAATGTCAGGCTGTTAGCAGTGACAAGTAAAAGTGCTAAAATGCCTAAGCTTCAGCTTGAGTAGTTTTATCAAAGCTAGTCTAATGCTCTTTGAATTTTAATAATAATCAATTGGATTTTCTTTCACATAATCCAGTTGTTAATTGCACCGTTGCTGTTTCAGAGCTAAGTACTCCACTTGCTAATGACTGTTTGCTCTGCTTTGCTTGAAGGCATCTTCAAGCAAGCCTGAGAGCTTGCCTAGTCTAGCCTAGCTTTGTCTCCTCTGAGTGTCTTTAATAAATTAGTAATGAACTTCTGTCAATTTAATTTTTACAATTTAATTTTATAATATTCTCTGCAAATGGTATTCAAGTGCTACGTTTTTAAATTTTTGAGACTAGTTAGCTAAGCTTCTGCCTTGTGCACACTCTCGTGAAAACCTTGATTTTTTTCTGATTGACAATGCAGCCACTTTCTGTCAGATATCGTATTTTTGAATATTTTTCACTGTCACTGTGTCTAGTTAGTTAGCAGAGCATGTGATATCCGCGGAAAATACTTTAATTACAGTATCGCAAATCAGATGATGGCACATGAAGATAAATATTTTGGAATTCATCGTGGAATCATCTGGCTCTGCAACATTCCAAGACTTTTTGCCCTTCAATAAATTGAATTTTAATTCAGGAATAAAATTTCAGATTAGAACATGACAATCAGTGTTAAGAGTGTTTTATGTAAATATTTATGATTGTTTCTATCTGTGGACCATGTTTCCGATCTTAAACTGTGTGACACGCTTCCATTTTGCTGGCGGGTGGAAGCAGCTCCTTGCCCTTTCTTAATACTTCCATTTTCTGTCCGCTATGATGATTGTAAAGAAAATTATTGGATTAATGACATTAATGTCTCAATAATTGAATGAACATCATCTTTGGAGGTTTATGAATTCAATGGTGTCTTTCCTGCTGCTTTTCGATGATGTATTGAGTGTCCCTGATGATATCATCATCATCATCACCACCACCAGAGTGAGAAGGAAGAAAGAGGAAGACCCTGAGCGCACAGACAAGGCATGCAGTCCACATTCAGGAGGAAATTTATTCATAAATAAAATTCATTCAGCACAAACTCTTAAAAACAAACAAAAAAAGCCATGCATAATAAATGCTTTTTTTAAATTATGTGAAACAGGGGAAAAAACAAAAATTAAAGTCCAAAGCAAAGTCAAACTGAATTTTTTAAAATGAAATCAATAGACGGGGGGAAAACAAAATTATAGACCAAGGCAAAGTCAAACTGAACTTTCTTAACCAGATGGAAATCGACCAAGGCCACAGAGGTGAATAAATAGATGGAGGACAATCACATGCATGAGGCTTCCGGCCAGCAGGTGTCAGTAATGCGCCTCTGAACACAGGTGCTGGTAAACACCCTGCCAGCAGGTAGAGCACCATTGCATATTCACCCACAGCTTGGGGCTTAAGGTTCTGCACAGACTCCTACTCAGAAACCCTTTGGGTTTTTTTCTACTTCACTGTCACCTTGGTGAGCACAGAAAAATCTGATAAGATTAAATAATGAATTAAACGTTTTTTAAAAATATTAGCTCCACTGCAACAAACTCCATTCAAGCCTCATTTTCAGCCACTTGAAAAAAACAAAGAAATATTTGAACTCGACAGAATGTAGGAACAAATCTGTCACATGTTCAGGTTCCATGTTCTGTACATAAAAAAATTAGAAGATGAAAATACTGTAGAAAATAAATTAAAATAGATTATATCTATATTAGAAATGACGAGGGAAAACCCCAGTTTAACAGTGCAGGTCTGTTTCCCAGAAGAAATGATAGAGTTAAGTGGCTCACGTGGGCAGTGCAGGACAATAAACAGCCACCACCTCTTGCACAAGCGCAAACGCAGCCCGGGAGCCGCTTCACCACCAGCAAAGTCTTTTTGCTTTTTGGTTAGTTTACCAAACCTCATGCTGGGGGAGGGTGAGTGGGAGTGGGGTGGGGAGGGTCACCGGAGTCATTCAGGCGAGTCATGGTGGTGGGGTGGAGGTGCAGAGCAGTAGTTACCCTGGATTTTTGGGCTCTGTGTCTCGGGATGCACCACCGCCTTTCAGCTTGCGGACGAGTTTCTCACTGCTGCGGCGGATGGAGGCTCGCAGTTTGTTGAAGGAGCCGCTCCTCTTCAGGGAGCCTGAGCCATCCTGGGAGAAGATGCCGCAAGGTTACGCAACATCCTTTGCAAAGCAGGCAGGCCGGTGGGCGCACGCACGCACGCACGCATGCACGCACGCACGCACGCACGCACGCACGCCCAAAGGGAGAGGATTCAGGTCATCATTTCTGATGTGTTTTGCTTTTAAAAAAACAATTCTTTTGCTATAATTTTCAGGGACACTTTCAGCAACTGTCAAGGTGGTTTGACAGACACCTCTCGTCCTACTCCTCTTCTTCCCTCTATCTCCAAACATGTTCAGTTGTCAATTTCAGTGAACTGGATCCTGTGTTCTTTTTGTTAAATACCCAAACATATTCTGATTATTTCAGATAATTTTGAATTTCCTGATTTTTCCGTCTTAATTTAGAGTTATGTTTGAGGAAATGTAAGATATTTTTTGTTATTACAAATCTGTCAATTAATTTGTTTACTTTTCAAATGATTTTCAAAAACTAAATTTTAAGTTAATGTTTTTGTTTGAGAATTTCTCAATACAGTTGTGCCTCACTAACTTCAAATATAAGTTAAAAAAAAAATTTTTGGACAATACAAGGCTTTCCTAGGATACTTAATTTTATGTGATAGTGCCCATATGTTTTTGATTACCGTATTAGCAAAATGCTCAATTGTATTCCCAGATGTCTTGGAACCCTGTTCATATTCAAAGATTTAGGAACTTAATCCAAGTCATATCTTAATCTGTGAAGTCAGACCTGTTTCAGATCAACTAATGACCTTCAAGATGTTTTTCAGGAAATCAAGGCTTGAATGTCACATGTGATCAATGTTCCCATGGACATGAAAACATGATTGTACATTCAGCTTGTATCTGTAACTTCTGAAAGAACCACAGTCTTCTATGGCAAAGAAACCCCAAGGCCAGAGATTCCCAATGAGGATGTTGGCATAAGATGGCGGAGGCAAAGGGGTGGGATTTATAAACCCATTCATGACTGTATATATGTGAGTTCTAAAGCAGTGTTTACTTATAATTCTCTCTTTGTAGCCATGAAACCCTGGCTACATTAAACTTGTCATCACTGTTCTATTACAATGTTCACATTCATTTCAATAATCATATTTAAAACGACATTTATACTCTTCAACCAGCACATATCCCAATGCACTACGGACAGCAAAGTAGGAATTTCACTGGACTTGGGAACTCATTTCTACACTGTACATGTGACAATAAACGCTTTGAATCTTGAATCCGTCTGCATTGTCATTGCAACAGTTATGCATTTCGTAGACTGGAACCTTGATTTAAGTTTTATAAATCTTAACTTTCGTTTTGTGGAAGTATTCCTGCTTTGGAGAAAGACGTGTTGGACCAGTTCAACCCTTTGTTTACTTCAGACCTCAGAGTCAGAGCTAGCAGTGTTAGGTAGCATCACAAAAAAAAAAAAAATGATCGACCAATCGAGTACATTTAAGTAGGTGTTTGAAGATTTCAGCCCATTCACTGATAATCACAGCATGGACCCAGCACTAAATGTTAGGACCAACTTTGTAGCATGAAGTAGTTGAACCTTGCAGACTTTCTCCATAGAGTTAAATTTAGGAAAAAAACTCAAACACAAAAATCCCCAACACACAACACAAAATAGTTGAGTAATTTACACCAGTGAGGATCACTGCCATTCTACTAACTTGCAGTGGAGGGGTCAACACTTTCCATCTTACTGCTGTGGAACAACTTGAAACCTCGGGTTAGTTGCAAAGGAGGAGCAGATGAAACGCATTCTTGATTTTCAGAGTAAAATCACTGGAGAAGAGAATTAAATCTTTGTCACAAAAGGGCAACATTTTCTCCTGTTGTCAGAGAAGTGAAAAACCGCCTTTGTGGGTCTTCGATAAATGACGGTTAAACCAATGTATTTTTTCCTAAGGCCTTGGTTTGGATCAATCTTAATGTGCTATGACTATAAGGCTGAAGGCTGATTTAAACTTCTGCGTTGAATTGCTGTGTAGCCCCGGTGTGGCTCAGGTTAGCTTGGCCCCAGTTTGAGGTGTACCCACTTTAAAATGTAGTTATGGCAACCATGACACCCACCACCACCAGTGATTGAGCCCAAACGATTGGTGTCACATCTTTATTGGGTTTTCACAGGTTTTCTCCTTAGTGTTTCTATTGTCCAATTTCCAAGAAATTTTTCCTTCCTTTGGCAGGAGGAGCAAGATCAGTGTGTTGTCTTATGACATAGTCTGATATGCTGCTGTTCAGCTTCCACTGGCACAGAAGTTCAAAGCAGACCTTAAAACCCAGAGCCCGCTAAATGACTCTAACTCAAGTTTGCATCCCACCCTTAACAAAAGAGGCAGAGAAAATAGAGAAGCGACACAGGAAGAGGCATCAGACTCAGGCTGGTGTGGGGAAGAGTTTAGCATTTTTATTAGAAGTTTAGAAAGACAAACTGGAAGATGCACAAACAGGACAGTCAGGCGGGAGATTAGTGGTGAGCAGACAAGCAGAGAGCTGAGCTCGGAAATGTCCAATAAAATGCAGCATATTTGATTTTCACCCCCTACTCTCCACCTCATTGTACAGATGGTAACCAGATCCTTCCCCAATGACATTGCCACACAATTCACCTTGATCAGTCCTTGCCAGCCAATGAGCACAGAGCAATACATCGCAGACTATACTACTGCAGGGGCTTCTCCTGGGGCATCATGCAAGCATTATTTACAGCAGGCTAATACTAATGTTCAACTACGGACCAACGTGGACGATAATGCTGCATCGTTCATCTTTGCCATTTGAGTCTGTGTCCAATTGGTAACCTAATACAACTCGAACCGGACCAGCAGAACCACAATGTCATAAAATGAGCTTGATGACAATATGGTCTAGATATGACTGAAATATCAGCCCACTGATTTCAGGCCCAACACCAAAAAAGACGCTAAACATTTTGAATCAGTTGGTCTGAAAATTAAACAGTTAACTATTTCTAAGAGAAAAAAAAAAATCAAAAGCTTCCCACAAAGGAATTACAGAAAAGCATTATTGTTATCAACAAATGCAACTACAGGCTGTATTTAATGGCAATTCATTTTCTTATTTCTCTTTAATTATTTACATTTTTCTAACTGTTTTCGCCTTTCTGGTACTGGGTATTAACTGTAAATCCTGATGACTACCTGAGCAGCTTCTGATAGTTTCATTCTTCCTTCTGAAGTTTCTTTTAAATAACATTTTTTCGAACGTCACCTTCGGGTACCCCTCTTACTGAGAAGGCCTAGAGCTCCTCCACTCATGGTTCCTAACAGCTATCTACATCCAAAAAGTACATTTGGAAAGAAAGGGGAAAGGGGAAAGGGGAAAGACAAAACCCCTCCTTCAACCCGAGAATAAATTGTTAACGGAAAGCAGAATTTCCATTAAACCCCACTAGGGTGCTACTTTGAAATGTGCAGGGGATAATGATGGTTTAGTCTCTGCGCAGACCTCTCCCAGAGGAAAATTAGGAAATGTACACATGAGTCCAGCCAGAAAACAGAGGTGGTGGAGGAGAGACATAGAGAGAGAGAGACATCGAGAGAGAGAGAGCGAGAGAAGGGGGGTGTCCAGAGCTGAAGACATCTGCAAAGGCGACAGGTCAGAGATGAGGCATCCGTCACACAGAAGACAAGTTTTTAGAACCATGACAAGGCATCTGGAGTTACGCCTGGCGGTCAGACAGGAGAAGTGAGAAGAAAATATGAAAGAGAAAAAAAACAGACATCAAGGTGAGATACAGACGGATAAGCTCAAAGAACTGATTAAAGAGAGGGGAAGGAGCAGACAATATTTCTCCCACTGAAAGTCAGGTTTTTTTTTTTTTTTTCATCTGTTATCTATACTTCTTTTCCTGTTCTCACTGTCAGGGGGCTGAACTCAATCTCAGCTGACACAGGCGAGAATCCAGGTCTAACCTGGTTGGATCATCCATCAATCATATAGACATCAGGGGGGCCCTCATCCCACCTGCTCTATGACATTCCTCTATTCCATGACAAAAAACTTAAGGAGCAGAAACCAAGGTGTATCTTAAGGTCCTTCAAACTAGTCTTGCAAAAACTGGTCTTAGAAGGTAATGTGGTCAACATGAAGTGTGCATGTTGGGTCTACAAAGCAGGTGTGGTTCGGACTTTGTGAAGATGTTGGGACAATCCAAAGTGACTGAATACATTAAAAATAAACTGCAAAAATTCTCTGTTGACCTAATGGGAACATTGATTTAAAAAAAAAAAGACAACTGTGAGGCAATAAAATCTATAGACTTGAAAAAAGTTACATTTTAAGACTTTAATGAAATCAGGGTTCTGTGGCTGAAACTGTGAAAAATAAATATTTCAAATGAAAAAAAAAAAACAATTGTCTAGAAAGATTGCGGTCCACAACTTCCATTTCCAAGGATTTCTGTTCACACTGATGTTGTTCTCAGAAATGGCCACTAGGTGGTGGATCAACAGCATTGAACAAGTGGGAGAAATGCAGTGTCTGGGAAAGTGGAAGATGGACAGGGGGGTAGGCGGGTGGATGCAGGTACAGCAGACATGGGAGCAGCCAGACAGACATGGAATAATCTCCACAAAGAACTAGGATTATTTGATGTCGATGCTTTACTGTCCGTTTCTTCAAGTGCCTTCAGAGACTTTCCCTCTCTGGCTGCAAACACGCCACAGGGTGGGGAGTTTGGTGGGGGGTGAACACAGTGCTGTCAAAATTTATACTATAGGACATACACTCACCTTCTCTCTCTCTAACACCCTCCCTCCCACACACACACACACACACACACACTCACACACACACACACACACACACGCGCACGCAGGCGCACGTACGCACGGTCTATCAAACACACCACAGTTACAGAGAAGGAGTACAGTACAGAGCCCATGTGAAGTCAGAAGGAAAGATGTTGGCCTAAGAGAAAGAATTTGAGGGGGTGATATCTGTTTCTGATGGGACATGGTGTGTGTGTGTGTGTGTGTGTGTGTATGTGTGTGAGCCTGTCAGCAGGGGTCAGAAACAACATGCAACAGTCAGCTGGGTGGTTTAACTGAAAATGTATTAACCCTTGACCTGGTCAACATTCCCTCCTTCCCACTCAGGTCTGCTGGCGCTGGGTCTCACTGGTCTTCATTGCTCTTTTCACATGTTTATTATCCTGCACATTGGGAGCTGCAGTGCGCTGTTACATCTTCTGTCATCTTAAAGGCTGACTTCAGTTCTCAGCTGGTGAGTCTACTGACATTTTAAGTCGTGTCTGCTTTCAGCTTATGGCAGACATGTTTTTAAAGGCAGCGGCTTCTGGGTGATTCTTCCAGTGGAACCCCTTCTTTCTCCTGCATAACATGATTTAAACATCCATCTGCGGTAAGGGAACGGGAGAGGGGCGGAAAGGGGGGGGGGTGTTCACTGATGCTATGCCCAATTTCATTTACAAGGTTTTTCCAATGGTATGGGGGTAGGCTCTTAAGAGCAGGCAGGCATGGTTCATCCCTGTTTTTTTCTATTCAAGAGCCATTGGAGCCCAAAGTTTTCTCCAGAGCTTTCTCAAATGACGAGATAGAAATAAGATATTATGTGTTTGACCGCCTCCACCTCAGACACTCCACACAGTGATGAAAAATATCACTGCGGGAAGTAGTATCATCCCGCTTCCACTTAAATCAAACTGACAGGAATTAATCTGGAGAAACTGACCCACCCTCTTTGTTTACTGTCAAATTAACGAGGTTCCAGGGTATGCAGACACAGTCTGTGATAAACAGGCCCCAGTGATGTGCGACTCTCCTGAGGGTGGAGTGTTGACAACTGGGGACTGGGGGGGGGGGAGAGATGCTGATTGGTTGTTCAGGGTGCTATAACTACTGTTGCTATGTCAGCAGGCCCACTGTGGGCAGCAGCAGAGATGCAAAACAGGGATCCTACAGCTGTGTCTCTGCAGAGAGGTGTCAGTGCAGTTAGGGGTGGGCTGATTGCTGATTGGGGGTTAATGTTGTTGTTAGTGTCAGAATGAAAACGAACAGCCTTCACGCCTTTTCAGACTGAAGTATTAGTTAAAAGGGAGATTTACAGCAAGATGGTTTAGTTGCAGAAAATCTAAGCAGTATGTAAGGCAGGTTTCTAACCACTGTCTAGCTGTGGCAATCCCTACTACAGGAGCTATCAGGCTGTGGACAGTCAATCAGCACCTTCAGCACCGACCAAGTCCAAAATGGATCAGAGCAAGTGAGGGAACAATGGTGCATATTCCCTGACAGAAGTCAGTGTAGGGGCATGGGCGTTGGGGCTGTTGGGAGTCTTCTTCTTCTTCTTCTTCTCCTTAAGGGGTTGCCACAGTGAACCATCTGCCTCCATCTAACTCTCTCCACTCATACCAACCAACCTCATGCCCCCCTTCCCTGCATCCATTAATCTGCTCTTCGGTGTTCCTCTCATTCCCCTGCCTGGTAGTTACAGTCTCTGCATCTTTCCACCCAAATATTGATAATCCCTCCCTGTACATTTCCAACCATCTCAGTCACACCTCTCTGACCTTATCTCCATAACATCTAACATGTGCTGTTCCTCTGATGGACACATTCCTGGTCTTATCCATCCCCCTCACTCATAAGAGAACATCAACATCTTCATCTCTGCAACCTCCAGTCTTTTCCTCCATGGTATCAATGTCCCTAAACCATACAGCAATTGCTGGTCTCCCCCTCCCTCCCTTTTACCCCTGTCCTTTCACTCCAGCTGATACTCACACATCACCCCTTGCACTTTTATCCACCCATTATTCCCTGCTTGCACACATTTCTTTACCTCTTTTCCAAACCCTCTCTTCTAATTAAATTAAATCAGAGACAAATGTCTGAAGTCTTAACTGCAATGGCGGCAACAGAAGTAAGCCAGAAATTTAAAATTACAATAATACCTGCAAAGTAATTGAAAACAAAAAACAAACAAAAAAAAAGACATGAATAAAATTACTACGCATTTTGTATCTGTGAGCTGCCACCTTACCGTGGTGGAGGGGTTTTGCGTGTTCTAGTGATCCTGGGAGCTATGTTTTTGTGGGCTTTATGCCCCTGGAGGGGTCACCCAATGCAAACAGGTCTCAGGTGAGGGACCAGACAAAGTGTGGCTCAGAAGACCTCCCATGAAGAAGACAATCATTGGACCCAGTTTTCCCTTGCCCAGACGTGGGTCACCAGACCCCTCCCCCGGAGCCAGGCCAAGGTGGCTGGGCATTCACCCATGGGGTTCGGCCGGGCACACCCCAAAGGAACAACATGGATCCCTCTTCCCCTGGACCCACCACCCACGGGAAGGACCAAGGGGGCTGGGCGTAGTGTGAGCCAGGCAGTAGCCGGAGTGGGGAGCTGATCCTCGGCTGCAGAAGCTGGCTCTTGAACCATGGAATGTCACCCCTCTGGCGGGGAAGGAGCCCAAGCTGGTGAGTGAAGCTAAGAGATTTCGACTAGATATAGTCTGACCAACCTCTACACAAAGCGTGGAGTCTGGAACCAGGCCACTCCAGGGGCTGGAGTCTTTTTATTCTGGATTTACTCCCATTGAGAGGCGTCGGGCAGGTGTGGGCATATTGATTGCCTGTCCGTCTCTGCGCCTGCACGTTGAGGTTCAACCCAGTGGACGAGAGGATAGCCTCCCTCTGCCTTCAGCTGGGGGGACGGGGGACGGGTTCTGACTGTTGTTTGTGGCTATGCACACAACAGTTCAGTTTATCCACCTCTTCCCTAGCGGTCCCCCCTAGAGGGGTTGCTAGAGTGCTCCTACCGGGGACTTCCTTGTTCTACTGGGGGACTTTCAATGCTCATGTGGACAACGACAGTGCAACTTGGAAGGGCGTGATTGGGAGGAATGGCCCCCCCTGATCTGAACCTGAGTGGTGTTTTATTATTGGACTTCTGTGCTTGTCATGGATTGTCTATAAAAAACACCATGATCAGGCATAAATGTGTCCATATGTGCACTTGGAACCAACACACCTCAGGCCATAGTTCTTTGATCAACCTTGTGTTCGTATCGTCTGACTTGCGGCCGCATGTCCTGGACACTCAGGTGAAGATAGGGGCAGAGCTGTCAACTAATCACCACCTGGTGGTGAGTTGGCTCTGATGGTGGGGGAGGATGCCGGTCAGACCTGGCAGACCCAAATGTAATGTGAGGGTCTGCTGGGAATGTCTAGCAGAGACTCCTGTCAGAAGGAGTTTCAACTACAACCATGTCCCCAGGGAGGCGGGGGAAATTGAGTCCAAATGGGCCATCTTCTGTGCTTCCATTGTCAAGGCGGCAGACTGGAGCTGCAGATGTATGGTGGTCGGTGCCTGTTGAGAGCGGCAATCCTCAAACCCGCTGAGGGACTCCAGCGGTGAGGGATGCCGTCAAACTGAAGGAGTCCTATCGGGCCTTTCTGGCCCATGGGGCTCTGGAGGCAGCTGACAGGTACTGGCAGGCCGAGCGGCATATGGCTTCGGTGGTTACAGAGGCAAAAACTCGGGCATGGGAGGAGTTTGGGAAGACCATGGAGAACGACTACCGGTGGGCGTCGAGGAGATTCTGGTCCACCATCCAGTGGCTAAGGAGGGGGAAGTAGTGCTCCATCAACACTGTGTACAGTGGGAACGGGGCGCTGCTGACATTCTCAACCCTGTTGAAACGCCTTCCAGTGTGGAAGCAGAGCCAGAGTACTCTGGAGCAGACACACCTATTTCCGGGGCTGAAGTTGCTGAGGCAGTCAAAAAGCTCTTCAGTAGCGGGGCCCCGGGGGTGGATGAGGTCCGCCCTGGGTTCCTCAAGGCTCTGGTTGTTGTAGGGCTGTCCTGGCTAGCACGCCCCTGCTGCATTGCAAGGATGTCAGGGACAGTGCCGCTAGACTTACAGACTGGGGTGGTGATCCCCCTTTTCAAAAAGGGGGATTGGAGGGGGTGCTCCAACTCCAGGGGGATCACACTTCTCAACCTCCCTGGTAAGGTCTATTCAGCGGTGCTGAAGAAGGGGGTGCGTCAGATCATTGAACCTTGGATCCAGGAGCAGTGTGGTTTTCATCCTGGTTGTGGAACAGTGGACCAGCTCTATATCCTTGGCAGGGTCCTCAGCATGGGAGTTTGCCCAACCAGTCGACGTGTTTTGTGGATCTGGAGAAGGCATTCCACCGTGTCTCGCGGACTAAGCTGTGAGGGGCGCTCCAAGAGTATGGGGTACCGAACCCTGTCATACAGGCTGTTCAGTCCCTATATGATCGGTGTCAGAGCTTGGTCTGCATTGCTGGTTGTAAATTGGACCGTTTCCAGTGAAAGCTGGACTCCGCCAGGGCTGCCCTTTGTCACTGATTCTGTTTGTAACTTTTATGGACAGAATTTCTGTGTGAAGCCAGGGCATCAAGGGGATCCAGTTTGGTGGCCGCAGGAATTGAGTTTCTGCTTTTTGCAGATGATGTGGCTCTGTTGCTTCATCAGGCCATGATCTCCAGCTCTCACTGGAACGGTCCACAGCTGAGTGTGAAGCGGGCGGGATGAGGATCGACAACTCCAAATCAGAGTCCATGGTGCTCAACTGGAAATGGGTGGAAGGCCCACTCTGGGTCCTGCCCCAAAGTGGAGGAGTTCAAGCATCTCGGGGTCTTTTTCACAAGTGAAGGAAGGATGGAGAAGGAGATCGACAGGCAGATTAGTGTGGCGTCTGCAGCGATACAGACTTTGTACCGGTCTGTCGTGGTGAAGAGGGAGCTGAGCCAAAAGGCGAAGCTCTCAATTTACCAGTCGATCTACCTTCCAACCCTCACCTATGGTCATGAGCTGTGGGTAGTTACCGGGAGAAAAATATCACGGATATAAGCGGCCAAATGAGTTTCCTCTATAGGGTGGCTAGACTCTCCCTTGGAGATAAGGTGAAAAGTTCAGTCATCCGGGGGGAGCTCGGAGTAGAGCCACTGCTCATCCGCATAGAGAGGAGTCAGATGAGGTGTATCAGGCATCTGGTCAGGATGCCTCCCAGGGGTCTGGGCATGTTCATCTGGGAGGAGACCACGGGGAAGACCCAGGACACGCTGGAGAGACTATGTCTCCAGGCTGGTCTGGAAACGCCTTGGGGTCCCCCCAGAGGAGCTGGACCATGTGGCGGGGGAGAGGGAGGTCTAGGCCTCAGAGCTCTGGCTGCTGCCCCTGCGACCCGACTCCGGATAAGCGGGGGAAGATGGATGGAAGGATTTGTATGCAGAAGTTAAAAGTAGTTTCAATTAAAATAAGTATTAATAAATATTTTGAATATTATAATACTTATAACAGATATAGTATAACAATTTTACAGGATTTCTTGCAGATGCTTTTCTCAGCGAGGATATTAGGGGATAGAAGCACATTTACCCTCAGCACGTTTACAAAACACGCTGCCCCCTGCAGCTTCTGTCCCGAAACACACACTGTGAAAGCAGGTTCTGTGAAAGCAGTGCATGTGTGTGGTCTATTGTCATATTCTTGTGCTGTGAGTAGGGCTGTGTACTGTACTTACCCCATTCCATTCCACGCTCATACTCACTTCCTCGCCGCCATCGGGCCCGCTCTCGTACTTCACGGTGTCTGAGGTCAAGCTCTCGCGGCTTCGTTGTTTCTCGCGGGCCTCTGGCTCGCTGAGGACCTCAGCCACGCGCTGCTTGTGCACCGTGTCCAGACCCTAACAAACGCACACGTGCGCACATACACATGTTTAGTGATAAATGTGAGTTCGACTAATCTGATAAATGAAAATCTAAGGACCTCCGTTTGGATGACCAGCAGCCTTCTTGCATGCACAACACATAGCCACACACAACATACAGCTAGCACAAACAAATCATCAAATCCAATTGATATTAAAGTTGAAGACTTCTTTTGGACTGCATCCTGTGGTTCTGGACCTTCAGCTTGCCTCAAACCCTTCACAATGTTTTAAAACTTAAATACAGTGGGATTTTTATCACCAACAGGCTGGTAAACTTGAGTGGCATCTGGCCAACCGTCAGCTTTAACCTTGTAATCCAAATGCAGTTTGTATTCATGATCCATGACACTCAATGGGCAAAGCCATTTTTCTACAGCTTGTTTCTACCATCCTGTTGTCTGGGCTGGCTGAATTGAGCTCAGCCACTTGACCCCCCCCCGCCCCCCCACCCAATGTCTAAGTCCCATACCCGGAGCCCACTAGGTGCTCATCACACCACCAGGGTGCCACACCTGTTTCCTGGATCTCATGGCCGCCTCCTCCAGAGTCTCAGCTGCTTCGAACTTGCCCTGGCGCTTGTAGAGTGCGCCGAGGTTCTTCAAGGTGGTGGTGACTGTGGGGCTGTGTAAAAACGGTTGCGTTAATAATGTTCTGCATCAAAAGATAATGGAGAATTGAGATGAAGTGTCAGCTTCACAAGGATGTATAAAAGCCAGTTTGTTGAAAATAAGGATATAGAGACAAAATGCGAAAAACCATGGTCAGAATTCCACTTATGACGAATTTAAAACTGTGGGCTGATGTCTGAGGCCACAGTCCCAGAACATGGAATTAACCTTGGCCTGGGTACTTCAGGTAGGTGAAAAATAATGAATTGACTGGGGGCCAACCAACACTTCTTGTCAGAAAGTAAAAAACGAGAGTGAACAGGCTGCTAGGTCCACCCACCCACCCACCCACTCACTCACTCACTCACTCACTCACTCACTCACTCACTCACTCACTCACTCACTCACATCACATCACATCACCCTGGGAAATTGACTGAATTTATGAATAGAGGTGATAGATGCAGATTAGACATTAGATAGATGCGTTTGTCTCACTGTGACAAGAAATACTGACTTCAAACACACTTACCTGTCCACTTTACAGGCTTTGTACCAGCCTCCGTATTCTCCAAAGGGTGAGCCATCCTTCTGCTTCCCCTGTGGAAGAGAGGGTGGTCACGTCAGGAACGGCATTCACTCAAGCTCCAACATGTGTCCCACACCCACCTCTACTTTTCCGTCAGAGAGGATGTTGGAGCCGGCTGCGATTAATATCATCAAACATAAGCTGAAGAGGTCTTACACAGGATCACTCTCCAGTAAGGATATCTTTCCCTCGACTGCTGAGCTGTGATAAAACATGCAATGACTAGCTGGTTACTGCAGAGACATAATCTGCTCGTTAATCTCTCTGTAACTAATGTCACAAATCTGTCCGGAGGGTCAGAGGCTTTCATTGTTTCTCTAAAATGTCATGGACTGTGGACTGATCTGACTGACTCTCAGCAACATACTCACCATGTCTTGCTTTTAGTGAAGCAGAAAACTAGAAAACTAGAGGGGGACGTGTAAACGTCAACTGTTCAGTGATGATTGCCACAATGTCATTGTTATTCAACAAAAAAGCTTGGGGAGCAGCAACAGCCTTATCTGTTTCTTCAACCGATTGAAGGATGGGGTGGAAGGTTAGACTGAGCAACATAAGAGTTAGAAGGTTCAAGAGCGGACAAACTTAACAGACCAGGGGGTTTTGCTGCCTACAACTGAGCACGTTGGACAACAGCCCCCCCGGTGATGGTTTTTCAGACAAATCCTGAACAGTTCAGTGTCCAGTTGTCGTGTGACCTCTGGGTAGACCCCAGTCTGGCCCTGCTGTCTGAAAAGTGACATCACGTGAGGTGGATGGAGTGCCAACTCTCGCAAACAAATCCGAGGAAACACAAAAAAGCCGCATTGCAACATACTGTGGATGTTTTAACACTTTCAGTCAAAAATGTAATGAATTGAAAATTAAAAATAACAAGAAATAACAGGAGGAAAAAAAGAAAACAGTCAGCACTCAGCACACACCTTGCTTTGCTCCTCTCGCTCCTCTGCGTGCATCCATATAGGTTTGTTCTCATCTGAGGGAGGGGACAGGGGACATCAGACCCACACAAATGGACAGAAGCCTCACAGCTATTACCCTTTTGGTGAGAGTGCACAATCATCTTGAGCAGGTCCTACCGTCCACAGAGCCGAACTCCCTCTCGTGAGCCCGAGTAAGGATTTCCTTATAGAGAGTCTCCGCCTGCTTGAACTTCCCCTGCTTCAGGTAGCAGGAGGCCTGGAGGCAGACAGATAAAATGGGAGGTGCCAAAAATCACAGAGTGCAAATCACAGAGAGAGCACAGATTTATTTTTTCAAAGATTGACGTGTTATTTCTAACACATACAGTGCTTATTGGATTTTATTCAGTGATAAAGACTGGATGACTAAAGGAAGCAGAGTGAAAATATCTGAAGGACTTCATACCACACCTGCATCTAAGATCACTCACTTCAATTTCTGTTTATTTAGATGTTTAGCATTGTTTTGAAAGATTCTACCAGAAAAATAAAGTTATTAAGTAAATTCTCCTTTGAATAGCCTCGTGTGTGTGTGTGTGTGTGTGTGTGTGTGTGTGTGTGTGTGTGTGTGTGTGTGTGTGTGTGTCCGTCCTCACGAGGTTGTTCTTGGTCTTGGCAACATTGGGATCGTCGGGCCCCAGTTTGGTCTGGTAGATCTCCAACGCTCTCATGTAGTAGTACTCCACCTCCTCATATTTGCCTTGGTTCTGACACAACAGGGCCAGGTTGTTCAGCTGCTTGGCAACATCCGGGTGGTCTTTGCCCAGCACCTGGCGGGGAGGGGGTTACGACACCAGTCACTGCATTGAACATGATGCCGGTATGCATTTGGTCGGCTCCATTTGGTGGGGAGCAAGAATCTGACACCTGTCTGAGATGGACTAGGAGGTTAAAAGACAGAATTATTATGAATACAGAGCCCGACCTTGGACTTCTAGCTACAGGTGTTATGTTACAAATCTAAGAACCAGACAACCTGGAAGGAGACATTCAGGCTATTATATTATGAATGACACATGATCCGAACTTAAACCTTGATTCAAGACGTCTATTAAAAAACTGGTTAACTGAATGAAAGCTGACAGACTGACACAGAGCTCATGTACATAGAGAACCAGGGGTGACCTTTAGAAGTTCTGTTTGTTTGCAGTGATCTAGATATTAGTCTGGGCCAGATGAACAGTGTGATCCTGGGCTTTTGGCGGGAACAGGAGGAAGAAACCGGAGAAATCGCTCCCTTTTCTTTCATCTTAAATAGTTGAACCAGACAGCAATCTACCATGAGCCAAGTTCTACTCAAGGTTGCTACATGTTTAAAGGGAGATTTTCCTTGCCTTTGTCACCAAATTGCTGCTCATAGAGGGAATATGGGGTCTATGTAAATAGACCACACAGTTGCTGTGAGAATAAAAAAATGTAAGTGTACAGGCGAAAAGCATGAAAGAACTCCCTACAAATGTCGCTCTTTAAGAGTAGCCTTTAAAAGAAATGTTGGTTTTCTTGGCTCATAGGGCCTTGGTCCAGTTCTGAAACCTCTCTGAAAAATGCCACCCAACAGTTCCTGCAGACAGAGGGAACAGGACAAAAAGAAATATAGACTATGAGACTATAACCAAAGAAAACAGTTTAATTGAAGGAACAGCCCGTTCCTCGGAGCTGTCAGAAGGCTCGTCTTCATGTATCAACTGTCACCCTGGTCTCTAGTTTTTTTAGGCCCAGCCTAAAACATAGTACCATTAGTTGGTTGGCCAAAGTATAACAGCAGTTTAGAGGAAACACTACGCAATGACTAAATCCAGAGAAGAAAGCCTCGCCATTTTTTACTAATTTCACTGGAGACGGTGACTCAACACACTCCAGCCTTTTCTCTCTCTCTTTTTTCTAAATAATACTTTGTCTTCTGAGAAGAATGAGCACCATCTGTGGAGGAGCAGAGCGTAGGCGGTGCCTTTGAGGGCGCTGTTCTAGAAGTCGCAGTGGATTCAGTCCTCAAAAAATCTGCAGCTTGGGTATTTTTCTTTTGAGTAGCAAGGAGAGGGAGCTCAGAGACATAAAACCAAGGGACAGAGGGAAAGTAGGTTGAGACTGAAAAAGGAAAAGCTCAGAAGAGATGAAAGCAAAAAATAAGCCTGTAAAGAGAGGGATTACGATGAAGAGGCACCCTTCTTTGCAGGCTGCAATCACTTCATTCAAACACGGGGGTGGGGGCTGGAGGTGGTAAAGCAGGGGCAGCAGGGGAAAACACCACCAGATTAACCAAAGAGCATCAAATGAAGGAAGCAAGGGCCAAGCAGCTCTTGTTTCTCCTTCCTGATTCTTCTGGCCTTAATGAGCAAGTTGTAAGGGGTCTGACATCGAACACTCCCTGTCAATCACATGATCACCTCCCTCCCAGACATTGCTCCTGCCTGTAATAAAGGATGGGGTGGCGCCATCAGGGCATGGCCACCTTTTCATTTAATTCTTGTCAGTCACGCACATCTGACAGCTTCCTCTTTAAACACCACAACCAAGGGAAGTACCTGCACAGCTGCAAAATCTGGGGTCGCCAAGGAACTGATCCCTGGGCCTTAAGAACCTCCCAGCGCAGCAGTCTGGGGCAATTACTTTCCACTGGAAAGAAGCTGAGGTAGAGCCAGCCAAACTTATACCTAAACCAAGTTTAAATTCTGATGAGCCACTTAAATGTAAAATTCCTGTCAGAGAAACCTACTTGTCTGAAGTCTGTGGCCAAATCTCTGGCTGCTACAAGCACATTATCGTCTGACGTTAAGTAGCATGCAGAATAAAATTGCTCAGCATAACCAAAGCTGACATCTCGCACTTGGAGGAGGAGCCTTCGTAAAAAGGAGCCGCGGACAAGGACCGAAAACAGAAAGTGCTGCATCACTAGCTCTGTCTGCACTAAAACAAAGGTGAAGGTCTCTGAATAGAAAATCCAATAAATCATACATTTATTTTTCTTTTTGCAGACATCATGACAATGAAATGGTTTTAATGTATGCTAATGTACTTCAAGTTAGCGACTCTTCCTCCTATTCAGGTTTAAATACATCCCAGAATAAGTTGGGAGAGTAAAGCATTTACCCATGTGTTTTTCCTTTTCACACTAATAACTGCTAAGAGAACTAAGATCTCAGGGCTTTAGGCATGTTTATCCTCCGTTCCGCCAGAAAAACATGTGTTAGGGTGTTCAGCAGGGCACATTCTTAGTGACCTACACAGTCTGTATTGGGAAAAGGCCAGTCCTACAACCTCATTCACATCTTCTTTGTCCAAAACAAGGTATAATGTGGGTAGGATGAGCTTCTGCACTGCTCTGTTGAAACTACAGGGCATCTGGGGTAGAGCACTCATGCTGGCAACATAGAAGTAGAAGCTACTTTGAGCTCTGGCTTCTAGACATGCTGCCAACAACAATCCTCGTGGTTCTTTAAATGTTAGGGGGGGAGGAGACGACCCACCTTTTCTCTGATCTCCAGCGCTCTCTTGCACAGAGGTTCTGCTTCCTTGTACTTCCCTCTCTTGCCATAGAGGACAGCCAGGTTGTTGAGTGTGGCAGCAACCTGTGAGAAAACAAGTACTGTCATTACTTCTCATATAGTTGTTAGTTCTTTTAGTTTCTTTTGTTTGTTTTGAAATCGATCACCATCATCACCCTTTTATGCAACCACAGCACCCCCCTCAGTGGCATTGATCAGGTGATTGAAAAGGTGCTCAGAAACAGGAAGATATCACAGTGAGAAGCGATTTGACCATCTATTGAGGGATGAAGGTCAGACACGTGCAGTCAGTGGAAGGAGGCTGTTTCAGGCTGGGATCTGGCAGCCATGTGGATGGAGTGGGAGGAGGAGGAAGTGAGGGATGAGGGTCAGACAAGGTAAAGAGCAGAGAAAAAAGAAAGGATAAATATGAACGGAGGACGCGCATGGCAAATTTGCTGCAGATTTAAAACTGTTCCATGTTTTCCCAAACTAATTAATTGAATGTGTTCTTAAAAAATCATGCACTATCACACTGTGGTCCTATGATATTGAAAATTTAGAATGATAAATTAATTCATCTTCTTCTCCTTTCGACTTATCCCTTCAGGGGTCGTCACAGTGAATCAACCCTCTCCATCTCCCCCTATTCTCTGTATCTTACTCTCTCACACCAACTACCTTCATATCTTCTCTCACTACATCCATAAATCTTCTTTTTGGTCTTCCTGTAGACCTCCTGCCTGGCAGCTCCAATTCCAGCATCCATCTACCAATGGATTCACTATCCCTCCTCTTTACATGATCAAACCATCTCAGTCATGAACGAAACATCTCAGTCTGGCTTCTGTGACCTTCTCTCCAAAACATCTAACATGAGGTGTTCCTCTGATAAACTCATACCTGATCCTATCCATACTTGTCACTCCCAAAGGGGACTTTGGCATCTTCATTTGTGCAACCTCTAGCTCTCCCTCCTGTCTTTTCACCATTGTTACTGTTTCTAGGCCATAAAGCATCACTGGTCTCACCACTGTCTTGTACATCTTTCCTTTCATTCTGGCTGTTAGTCTTCTATCACACAGTACCCCTGACATCTTTCTCCACCCATTCCAACCTGCTTGAACCCGTCTCTTCACCTCCTTTCCACACTCTGAACCTGAAATCCTCCAACTTCTTGATCTCCACTCCTTGTAGTCTCACCGCTCCATCCGGGTCTCTCTCTCTCAAACGCACACGCACACATGCACTGTGACTAACCTTCATTCATTTCCATTCCAGAGCATATCTCAATCTCTAGATTTTCCTCAACATGTTCTCTGCGCTTTCTACAGATCACAAGGTCATCTGCAAACATCATTGTCCATGGACATTCCTGTCTAGCCTCATCAATCAGCCTGTCCATCACCACTACAAACAAGAAGGGGCTCAGAGCTGATCCCCGATGGAGTCCAACCTCCACCTTGAACAACCAAGCATACAATTACTGTACACCCTTTGTTTTGCCTTTGCAACCTCTATCTTTACCATATACTGGATCTCCCTGTACCCCTGTCTGTTCTCTTCTCAACGTCCCCTCAGTGTCCCACTTCTTCTTTGCCAACCGCATTCTCTGTATATACTCCTGCACTTCCTCATTCCACCACCAAGTCTCCTTATCTACCATCCCCTTCCAGATGATACACCAAGTCATGTCCTACCTGTCTCCCTGATAACATTAACTGTAGCTGTGCAGTCATCTGGAAGCTCTCCCTGACCACCCAGAGCCTCTCAACTCCTCACTGAAAACTATACAACACTCCTACCTTTTCAGCTTCCACCACTTTGTCCTCTACTCTGCCTTTCTCCTCTTGATCTTCCATCTCACCACAGTCATCCTACAAAACACCATCATATGCTGTCTGGCTACACTCTCTCTTACAACTACTTTGCAGTCACTGAGATCTTTCAGGTTATCTTGTCTATACAAGATGTACTCTACCTTCGTGCTCCTACCTCCGCTCTTATAAGTTGCCCTATGTTCCTGTCTTTTCTGGGAAAAAGTGTTCACTCCAGCCATTTCCATCCTTTTTGCAAAGTTCAATACAGCCATTTTCATCCTTTTTGCAAAGGTTCACTCCAGCCATTTCAATCCTTTTTGCAATTGATTAATTCATTCATTCATCCATTCATTCATTTTCTGCACCACTAATCCTGCTCACAGGTTTGGGGGAACTGGAGCCAATCCCACCCAATATTGGGACAAGAGGTGGAGTGAAACCTGGACAGGTCAGCTGTCGATCACAGGTCCAGATAGATACATCCTCCCATTCACTCTTTCATTCACACCTATGCCAAGTAGTCTTCAGTGAACATCCTGACTGCTTCTGGACAGTGGGAAAAAGATGGAGAACCTGGAGAGAACCTAGGTAGGAATCGGGAGATCATGGAGACTCCAGACTACAAGAAAATAACATCAGGAGCTTTCTTGGTGTGAGGTGACCACTCACCTGATACATTGTTAACAAATCCAGTTAAGGATGATTTCTTTCATGACAGTGACTCTCATGCTAAACCATGTATATTTACCTTTTTGAAGTACCAATCTAATGAAACATGTGTATACAAAGTACACATCTTAATGGTGAATAGCTGAGCATGGATAGGATTTAGTTGTGATTGTTGTTTCGTGGCCTCTTTTACATTGAAAAACACCTTCAGAGAAAGGAATCTTTCTTCAGGCATCAAGCCTGAACGCAAGTCATAACTGAATGTTTCAGTACAGCAACAGCAACCTACCCCTGAGGCATGTCCAGGGGTGGGTCTCAACAGCAAACGCCTGGTGGCCAGGCCTGCAATCTTTGTTCTTTTTGGGCTGGACAAAAAGGGACAAAGAGGAACTCCCTTCCAATGGGCTCATCATCCTTAGGAGGGGTCAAGAGAGTTGGGTGCAGTGTTAGCTGGGTGGTGGCGGACAGCAGGGACTCTGGCATCCAATCCTTGTTTGCAGAAATTGGCTCTAGGGACATGGAATGTCACTTCTTGGGTTGGCAAGGAACCTGATCTGTTGTACACGCTCAAAACATTCAGGCTAGCCTCGGTACACAGCTTGGGTTCTGGGGCCAGTTTTCCTGAGAGCGTTGACAATCTTTTTCACTACAGAACTGTCTGCAGTGAAAGGCACGGAATGGCCTCACTTAGAAAAGCAGGAGAGAAACAGACGCATTGGAACAGTAATGTGGACTCTGAATTAATCCATCTTGGTAAAGAAGGAGCTGAGCCAAAAAGCATATAACTCGATTTACTGATCAATCTAGATTCCCACCTTCACCTATGGACACAAGCTGTGAATTTTCAAAGAATACCAGAGGTCTGTCTGTGGGCCACATATCGACACATCAGAGTCTCTACCTTAAGTTTGTAAACACAACAGGGAGAATGAAGGTGGGACAAATGTTATTCAGCTTTAGACTGACAGAAGTCAGGAGACTGTTTCTCTGCTATCCTTATATACCAGTTTACAGTGAAAGTGGAAGAAACTAGAAGGGACAAGGACCCGAATTTTCAATGAAAGGGTGATTAGAAAGAGGCAGTGAAACACCGATTAACAGTCAGTGTAAAACTGCGATTTCATCTGGATTAAAATATATAAATAAATCAGTTTAAATAAAAAGAACACTGTGGTGAAAGGAAAGAGGGAGGTGGGAACAGGAGAGGCTAACCTCAGGCCGACAGAGTGGAGGGTGATGGAGGTCCAGAGACACCAGCCTGCTGGGGTTAAAACAGTTAGTTCACCCCAATTCTGTCAGTAGACCACCAGTGACACGGTCAACAAGATACAGGAGCCAGAGAAATGCCAGATCGCAGCTCTATCTTCTACATGTCTGAATCAGGACGGTCAGTAGGTGGTGCTACCTTTCGAGTCAGTTGCAGGTGCCACATGTAAGTTCTACCACAAATCACTTGGCATGGTCATGTTATGTGAAATATGACATGACATGACCCTTGTTCCTGGTTCCGTTCTTTTAGCTTGTGGATTCAGAGAACAAGAACAGGAGAGCCTTCATCATCTATCTAAACAGGATCTTTCTGGTCTCCTCCAAGCTTTAAGCCCATTCATGACATTTTTCTGCAGAAAACTGATAATTTTCCCATAAAACAGATGGATGGAAACATCACTTGTTCTTGTCTGCCCTAAGCTGAGTATGAACTTCAAAAGCAGAAACTTTCCCTGTTGCCTCTGGCTTGAGGAACCTGAGTCAGCGGTTTATCCTGACAGTGTATGATGAAGACTCAATTAAGCCTTCAGCCTTAAAAGGTCCAATTTGAATTTGAAAGTTGCAAAAAAGTTGCATTTCCTTTGCATGCTTTCATTTCCAGGGCAAGCTGACGTCAAGCTGCCAATAACAAGGCCAACTATAGAGTTACTGTTGGGACCATGAACTATAACGACGAACATGAGTCAAATTCTTATAGCTTTGGCTGTTTCTTAAATTATATGGATCTCTGGAGGGGTGGGGGTATGCTGGAAAAAGTTGGCAGTGGAGCATGATGAATTTATTCATTGACTTAAGAAACATCAAATTTTTGGTTTCATGATTTGGGTGCATGGCTCCTCAACATCTCAGTAGTCACATGACCAACCAAGTGGGGTTTGTATTTTGAATTTTTATTATCAGATCTTAGAAAAACCAAATGCAGGCTCGGCAAGAAGCTGGCTTGCGACACTGTCAAGCTCCAGAGGTCACACAGTTTTGACTTGAAATAACCATGTAACCAAATGTAATGTCTTCATACCTGATTTGAAACAGCTTATCATATGATAGCTGGGAATCTATCGTTAGTTCTCCATAAGATGTCAATTAATCACAGAGAATGTATCTGCTCTGTGTAAAATTCTCCATCCCAACTGAAAACAAAGGGTGAAATAGCAAATTCTAAAAAAGTACGCTATAACAATGACACACAGGGAGTGTCAATCACAGAGCAAAGTAATAGTTTGACTACACACGGATGACAGTGCAATGAGGGAGAAAAAAAAGCACTCCAGATGTTCTGAGAAGATTTAATGGAAATTCAGATCAAATACGGTGTATTTGATATAAATATCAGATGCCAACTGTGTTACAACCTATATCTGTTTGATAGGTCATGTGATGACGTGTGTGGGAGGATAAAATTGGCAGTTTGAGTTGAGAGACCCATACACTTTCAGCTGTGTGTGAGTCTGAGAGGCAGCTTTGGAAAAATATTTTTAAAACTTATTGTAGTGATCCCTGATGAGATAGGGGTGGCGGTAGTCAATTTCTTCACCTTTTGATGGGCCTTGGTTCCTTTTCTTTGGTTGGTTGATGTTTAAGAACAACTCTATTGAATTTAAGGAACAGCGACTAACATTTTACAACATTTTAAGGACCAGTCATTTGATAAACTGATCCAGAGAAGCAACCAAGAGTGTAATTAATAAGAGTTAGCTGCAGCCCTATGACAGTACATGGTGCCCTCCTACAATGGAGGAACCATCATTGAAGGTGTTAAAACTAGTCCCGCTTCTGGGAACCACGACTGGCGGTGGAGTGAGGTTCTGCAGCATCATTTCATTGACGTACATTAAGCGGACTGCCAGCTGGCTATAGTCACCTCCACCATTTAGTCACATTTATCAAAAGTCGAGCTCTTCCTTTGTCGGACTGAACAGGAGTACCGAGCTTAGATTCAGCAAATAGCTGCATTCGCTTTACAGCACCAGTAAAAAACACATGCCCAACGCATCAAGGGCAGAAAGGTAGAGGATGCAGATGCTGCACTCACAGCAGGATGATCCCGGCCCAGCGTCTTCTCTCTGATGGCCAGGGCATCATTCAGCAGGTTGGCCGCCTCCTTGTACTTGTTCTGATCCCTGAGAGAAAGACAGACACACAGTGCAAGTTAAAAAGAAATAAAAGATAAATACCTATCCTGATCACCAGATGTTAAGCTCAGTGTTCCTGCTGCTGTTCCCACAGCACGTGCTCCAGCTCACCAAACAGAACCTAAGCGTCTATTCAGTGGAGGAGATTTGTGGTCAAACACTGTTGTTTGTCCAAACTTGTACAGAAAGGGACATTGACCTCAGGCCGGTTCTATTCTAAATCTTTTCTTGGTTCAGAAATGTTTGCAGTATGAAGCATTGGCATTGAAAAGACCTGTAACAGTTTGGCTGGGGGTCAGTTACATAACACTGAGAGGGTCCTGAACTGAGGGGGGTTCGTTATACCTTTACCTTTGACCTGGGACTGGTGAAAAGTTGGGTTTGTATTAAAAAAATGTATCCAAGCTTTACACATTAGGTAGTGTTAAATAGAATTTAAATATATTATGACTCTAGAAGGTGCCAAAAAAAAAAAAAAAAAAAAAAAAAAGAGTAAGGTTGATTTTACTGATTTTTTTAAGGAGCTACAAAAAAGCAGTACATCAAAGGGTCATATTTACAGTATTGAGATTTAAAATAGTCAATTAAATGCATCTTTATAAGGGCACTGTTTATATCGTACCTGTGTTGCTATTACATGAACGTGTGATGGGGGGTTAAGGAGCCTACCTATAGACAAGGGCCAGGATGTTCAGCATAGTGGCCACGTCCGGGTGGTCATGACCCGATGTCTTCTCCAGGTCCTCCAGCGCCTGCTTGCAGAGTGGCACTGCCACCTCATACCTGCCCTGGGAGGCGTACTGGATAACCAGGTTGTGGAGTGTCCTCAGGCGGGCTGGAATCTCATAGCCACCTTGCTGAGCAGCAGCGGCCGCAGCACTGCCGTGGGCCGGCTGGACTGTATTGGCAAATGAGAAAGAAAGGAGACTGGTTTACAGAAAGGGACAGACTCAGGTCCTTACTGCAGTGAAACAATGAACAACCAACCAGAGCTGAAGATGAAAATAAATACCTCCCAAAGTAATCAGACTGACAGGTATTGGCTTTTAGATGAAACAGCAGAGTGGGACAGAAACACTCTGCTTCATGATCATATAAATATACTGACATTATTTTGCATGTAATCATCCATATATAATTGAACGAAAGGAAAAAAATAAGGAGTTTCTAAATTCAATATTGATTGAAAATACTTGTTAAAATATTCAACGAAAATAGTCAATATTAATATATATCAATATTAATAGGCAGGCCGGATAAAAAAGCAAAACAGACTGGATGTGGCCCATGGGCCGCAAAATGCCCAGGTCTGGACTATTATAAAGTCTTGTATTCAATGACCTGTCCTGTCCTGATAATGTTCAGCATCACAAAAGGCAATGTGGCTATTATAAGGGGCTATTATATTGTAAAACAACATCCTCAGAGACTTTTCAAATAAAGATATTGGTGACCTGTTCTGCATGGAGTTCTTAGCCTGACATCCCACAAATGCTATCTTTCCTTTTAGAACACGCATACACACACACAGAGCTTCTGGCCAACCAAAAGGACATCCAATAGTGTGTGGCAGGTTAAGGATGGTTAGTGAGACATGACTGGAATGATTGCCATGCTGTCTGTCTGCATCCAAATGTATGAACAAAATACTGGCACAGGAAACGATGCAAAAAATAAAAAATAAAAATCAGGTTCTTAGAGCAGTCATCACCATGGTCTTCCTCCTGCTGACAGCCTTTTACTCCCCCCCTGCCCCCTCGAAAGACTTGGCTAATCCCTGGATGCTAATCTCATCATCCTGCCTACGGGCTAAATTACAGACAATCAAAGACAGGTGCCGTTGTCTCCCCCAAGTCCCTGAAATGTTGTTACACTGTTAGAATGTTGTCTGAGGCCATTAAAGAGATGATGGGGACACCACTCCCAGGAAGCACCACTCACATGTGATTGCAGGAACAAAAGAAATAAAAACCTCCTGTTACTCTGAAATTGACATTCCAAACCTCCTAAACCTCCAAGACAGGTGACCCCAGGTAATAAAAGTCACACTGACCAATAATTTTGAATGATCAACAATCTCATCCGTGAGTGCTTTGACTTAAAAAAAAATTTGATGAGACCCCCGCCATGACTAGGAAGTGGTTTTGTCCTTAGATATTTTATTCACCAGGTAAACCAGAGCTGAAAGACAGGATTCCAGATGGCTGATGTAAACAGGAATGTGAGGGTGTGTGCGTGTCTGTGGCTGTGTACCAACAGCTAGTGCAGTGCTTCTCAATTATTTACTGTTACGCCCCCCCTAGCAAGAAGAAAATAATTTGCAGCCCCCCAACTCTCCGCCGTGACTATAAATAATATAATTTGTCTATAAAATTGTTATACGTACACCTCTGCATAAAATTATATCCTTATTAAAATTAAAGAAAACAAATAAGAAAGAAATAGAGTTCAACTTAAAACAAAGAATAACTTTAACAACATTGTTTTTAGGTCTTTCCTTGTCTCCCACTGTAGTCACAGAAAAGCCAAGCGCTGCATACGCTTCGTCATATTTCCTCGTCTTAGCTTTCGGGTGACTATCTTTTGTCTCATTATCTTCGTCTCACTCCCCCTTCCCTTTCATCCCTGTTAAAAAAAATTACATATTATCGCTTGAGGGTTTGTATACTGCACTTCATTTCGCCTGCCCAGTGCAAAAAAAAAAAACCCTACACCATAGAGCTAATACTCCCAGCGCACACTGACAATGAGAGCACCACTGCCAACTACTGTAGTGGATGTACAATTACACTTTATTCTAATACAGCAAAAAAAAGCATGTCCCCCAGGGTCAAACGTGCCCCCACTGGCATTGCCCCACTATTTGAGAGAAACTGAGCTAGGGTGTTAAGAGGTGTGGGTGTATAATAACTGGAATACCCTGTGCCCCACTTTGTTTTCATACTCCTTAATGTCAGACACTCCACAGCTCATTTACTGACTGATGCATTATGACTCCAAGTTCCTTAATTTTCATTTGGCTACAAACATTTTACGAACCCATTTCGCTACCCGGTTGTAAGTCTTTCATGCAAGCCACTCTAGTTGCTGCTGGGGGAAAATGCTGAAATGGCAAGATGAAGGCACTTTACTGCTATACTTAGATTATAATGCATCATTGGGATATCTTTAATCCCACATATAACCTGCTGTCAGTCTGAAACATGCAGGACCCAAACCCGAAGATGATGGTTGGGGGACCAGAGGATTGAACCAGAGGAAGAGGAAAGGAAATTAATGAGGGGTTAAGAACCTCCTGCCTCTGAATGGTAAATGCAGTGTAAGTACAAGAGCTGTTTTGAACAGCCATTAAGACTGAATGAACATTCGCCATGATGCTGTCTGTTACCAACTGAGCCCAGGGTTTCAACTCTTTGACGGCATATCTATTCGGTCATAAACTTGAGTTTTAGCTGTAAATCCTGGATCTTTATTTATAATGATTTTCTGCTTAGTCATCAGGGCTGAAACTCCTCCCACCTGAATTCTTTCTCACTGGTAATTTCAAGTCTTATCTGATCCATTTAGCCGCAGTCATGATCAGCTGCCAGGCTTCTACAAGCAAATAGCTGGGGTGCATCTTGGTTCTAGAAGAATATGGAATCGCAGCTTTCGCACAACAGTCTCATCTATTTTGAACCAGTGCTTTGATACATCTAGGCTGTCACGTGTTCCACAGCCCATTTCAGATAACGAAATCTCAGGGACGAGAGAGGACTTCTTAAATGAAGAAGAAGAGATCCCTCACTAATGTTCCACCTAATACCTCAGATGGATCTTCAAAGGAAAGGCCTTAGTCTTAAGCCTAGAAAACAGACAAAAATAAATTCAATAATAATGTGCAGAGACTACGGTCAGAAGAACACTTCAACCATAAGTTGAAAAAAAAAACGGATGCATCAACTTCATCTTATGACGTGCTGAAATATACTTCAAGGTCCTGTTTCCTTCTTTTCTCTCAGATACAACAGATTTGAATGGCCTTTTTGTAAATACATAAAAAAAGTACTAGACAGCAATGTTTGTTTCCATAGACCACACCCACACACACCAAAGAGATTTTTGGTTTACCGTTTCACAAGGATCTATTTCCTTTTAGGCAAAATGACAAAACACGTAGTCTCCCATTGGAAACATCTAGAAAATTATGCTGGATGAAAGGCTGGAGGAAAACTGTTGGTATTTTTTTGTGATTTTAGAAGTGGGTAGGTTGTCCTTCAAGGTATGGATGGGATTTAGTGAAATGTCATGGTTTTAGTTGTTGTAAGGGTTTGTCTCAAACATGTAATTTCCTATGGCTTGAAAAAAAAATGCTTTTCAGAAATAAAAACCCAAACATGGAGGCAATGTTCCAAGCAGAGCATCCATGTTTCCATCTCCATCCATCTCCATCCTGTTTGCTGGTGTGTCAGTGGTGAAGCCAGAGTAACGTGGCCTCTTCACCAAACATTTGCAGCCGTTGTAGGAACCTTGAACAGAACCAATGCGCTGAGAAAAATTCCTCCTTTGTTTGGCCTCCCTCTAGGCCCGACTAATGGGCCTTCACAACAAGCAGTTTATCTGCCCTACTGAAATACCCAGCAAAAAGACAGAGCAGATTTACAAGGCTGGGAGGACTCCCTTCAAAAGTCGATAGTCACGTTTTAATAAAGACTTAAAAAAAGAACAAGCAGGCCGATTAACCAAAAATATAGCCATCCGGGCAGCAACCTCTCATGACGCTCTCATGCCAGTTGATTAGAGTGAGTTCAGTTCCCAAAAAACATTATTTTAAAGGATGGCAGAGGTTGACCCCTTTCATGGTGATGGCCAAAGTGGACGAGACATCTCATCTTAACTGATACAAACCTTGTCCTCTCTCACATGGAAAAAAACTAGGACATTTCTAAACATGAGTAGATATACTCGGTAAAAGATCAGTTTTGTTTGGTTTGGTTTTGGAAGAAGCCAACGGGCAAAAAACACCGAGAATCTAAGCATTAGCATGGAAGGAACAGGTAGGCTGAGAATTGGAGGTCTAAATTCACAGTAGTCCTGAGGTGTTACTGTCCAGTATCAGTATATACTTGATCACTCACTCACTGAAGTCTGGCATAATAAACACTGGTCACCAGGTCAAAAAGAAAGGTATTTCCCTTTACAGAGGTATCATTCTGCAAGATTGACTTTTTAAATTGCATGTAACCATGGTTACAGCTGAAGGCTCAGCGCTTCTTGCAGACACTGAATACTAAACGCAAACAGAGCTAAAACAAAAGTAGAAACACTTGTTTCCTAACTCTTGTTATATTTTGTAATGAAATTCCCAACATGATATCTTTTTTTTAAACATTATTTGTTTCAGGCAGGTTCTTGCTCAGCATCTGATGCTAACTTCAAGCTCTGGCAGGCAAACGGTGTTATGAAACATATGAAAGCCTGATCAGGGTCACGCACCAGCTTCAGGTGGATCTGAAAAATCTACGGACTGAATACTAGGACTGCAGAACAGCTCATGGGGGAGAGAAGGAGGGGGGAAAACTTACTGCCTGGGGCCTGGTCATCCTGGTCATCTGGGAAAAGATCATCAAGAGTCTCTTTGCTGGAGTCTGAGTCCTTCTCCTCCTGAGAGAAGCGGGCCAGGAAAGACAGACAGAAGAAGATGAATGTCAAGTTTTAAAATCCTGGAGAAAAGTCCTGGACACAGAGTGTGCCGATACAGCAGTCCTGCCAGGGAGATTTTTAAAAGCTTAAATACTTCAGATTCTTAAGAGAAATACGGCAGAATTGTCTGCTGCTGATAAAGAGCTGGATGAAACTTGTCGAGAGGCAGGAAATAAGGAGGGCTTTCCCAAGAGCAGCAGCAGGAGGGAACACAAAGCATAACACCAGAGCGGAAAAAGAGAATTCACGTAAAACTATTCAAGTAAAAAGCAGAATTTCTGAAATGAATTACTTATCTATATTGAATTATTTATTGACAATATCAATAACACAAAAAAAGAAGAATATCTATAAATTTCCATTATTAAAATAATATCAACATGAATAATAAAAATTAGCAAATATGACTGATGATTTCAAGTGAATATGGAAGGCTGAGATGTTTGATGGAAGAATCTGTAGAGGTACCATTCAGTGACCTTGCTGAGCTTGTGTACAGCCGGTGAAAGAATGGGACTCACCGAGGGGGACAGGTCCTCATCGTACTTCTTCAGCTGGTTCATGAACTCCAGGTGCTTCTTTTCCTCCTCCAGCTGGGCTACATTTTGCTCACTCTTCTGCAGCTTCTGCTGCGTGCCAGCCAGCTCGTCCCGCAGCCACTGGTTTTCCTGACAGAGCCGGCGGACCTGAGCCCGTAGCTTTTGCTTCTCTGATTCCACGGAACCCAGGTGGCTGGAAAGCGCCATCATCACCTGGGAGGGGCACACAACACCTCCTGGGTTAACCCGGTCTGACCTTTGGGAAACAGACCTGCCTGTAAAACAAGAGAGTCTGACCGCTGTCAGATTCACTCTTCTCTCCTAAGTGACTATTGTTGCCATGGAATATCTCCCTCAAAACTCTGCTCATGTCATCCAGATGTTTCCTCAGTTCTTACTGACTGACTGCATGTGTGTATGTGTGTGTGTGTTTGGGGGGGGCGGGGGTGGCTCATGTGACTCGCGACTTCTGGCTCTGCCCATGACTTAGTGCCAAAGGATCACTTCACACCTTGAGGATTGGGTGGCGTCACCTGACAAACATCTCCTTACACCTTACGATTTTTCAGATGCAGACTTAAAGCTGGAAGTCGGAAGGAAATCTAAGAGTCACAGAGCACTCCCATAATCTGGGTCATAAGTACAAGCTGGTAATCTTAAGTTTTAGTGCAGTCATGGCTCAGTCTTTTTCTAGTGTTAAGGCTTATGACAATATCAATCATGTTTGATATTTTCACAACTCTTAGTGAAACATCACCAAAGACTGAATCAAGATTAAATCAACAACAAATAGATGAGCCCCAAGAAAACCAGAAAAAAGGAACTTAGTCGACAAACAATCCCCGGAGCTGTATTGTCGGCAGAAACGGTATTTGTTTGCAGTAAGGATGAACGGGAACGTCAAAGGACATCCCAATCAGTATGAAGCATCCAGAAAGAGGGACAGATGGTGGAGCTTGGAGCAGAACCTTATTGAAGTTGGAGTTACTTCACTTCAGTTTTATCTCATTTTTATTTTACCTTTATTTTACATATTTATTTTTATTTTATGTATTTATAGATGTTCATGTGCTCTAAGTTGCTATGCTATCCCTATGGCCTCCAATTGCCCCTGAGGGACAAATAAAGTTTCTCTGATTATTAGACTGAAATAGCAGAGGCTCTGCAAATACCTGGTGAAAACAATGCATGGTGGCAAAACATTGCTGAAAGAATCTAGTTTAGTTGTTTCCTCAAGTCTTTTCAAAGTCTTCAGATGTGAGACCCACAGTATTTATGTAATCTCAGTCTCAGCCTTGTCTCAGCGAAGTAAGACTACACTGAGACTTAAGACTCTAGACACAAGTCTTAAGATGAGAACTGATGTTAGTTGGTAGTTTTACACAAGTCTTTTCAAAATCTTTAGTCCAGCATTAGAAGACTCTTTATGAACATTTACAGAGTCCCGATGATATGACAGGATTTATCAGCGAGGACCTGGACGAGGAAGAACTTTTACGGTGTCCAAATGTTCCACCCAGACCACACGGTGCTAAACTATAAGCTGCATTGACAAAACCTTTATGTCTAGATAAATATCTGCCTTCTTTAGCTGTGTCCTTCTGCATATATTAACAATGCCTCTGTGTCAGCTTTTCTATGCCACAGTTCTTCTGGTATCACCACTGGGTTTAAATTTCTGCCTGACAAGAGGAGGTATCATCTGTCCAAACAGCACCAAGGCCCAACAGCCCCAGTAACCTCTGCCTCTGCTGCAGTTTTACTTCACCCATCAAATGATCAGTCTATAAATATTCAAGGGCCGGAGGGTACTGTGGGTGTGGAGATTAATGGGTTCTGTTGTTCAGAGCCATCTATATATCTCAGGGCTTCAGGACAAGAAGCTCAGCACTACAGATCAGGCTTTGTCCAGGTCGCTGGAGTTATTGCACATTTAATATGATATGGAAAGAACTGTTCCTACAGAACTGTCATTAATGGAAGATGAGCTGTCTGGAAACATCATAGAAACGTTTAACAGTCAGACATTAGATAGCAAGTCCTCACAGATGCGGGACCAACACAGTCTAATCCTAAGTTAGCGACCACGACTGGGTTCTATTGTACAATGGGGCAAAAAAGTATTTAGTCAGCCACCAATTGTGCAAGTTTTCCCACTTAAAGAGATGAGAGGCCTGTAATTTTCATCATAGGTACACTTCCACTATGAGACAGAATGACAAAAAAAATCTAGAAAATCATATCTGATTTTTAAAGAATTTATTTGCAATTGTGCAGGACTGACTTCCTGCACAATCACTTTACCTGCATCTTTGCTAAAAGGATTGTTTTTAGATTTTACAGATTGCAGCTGGGCAATAACACTGAACCCTTCACCTTCCTCAGTTTTATTTGAAAGCTATTTCTCATTTTCTTTGACATCTTTGAATTTCAGTGACATTAAGATTTGCAGCTTGGTTAAGAAAACCTCTGATTCTTCTGTCCAAGTGGGGGTGAAAGGATTCACAACTGAACGGCACTGAGTGTCAGTGCTACATCCCAAACAGACATACCTGGGCCTCGCTAAGCCCGAGCTCCAGCATCTCCAGCGACTTGCGGATCATGTGAGACTTCTCCTCCACCAGGATACCCTCTTCATCCTGCTTCAGACAGCGCAGTGTCCCCAGAAGGCCCTCTAGGATGGAGTGGTGTTCCTGCTTCAGGGCCTCTAGGCCCTGGATCACCTCCTTGGTCCTGCAGATGATCTCATCCTGGGACAGCTTCTCCCCAGGGTCCTCCTCGTCCTTCACACACACCATGGTGGACATGTCCTCACGCATCCTGCCAGGGGAGGAGACAGGTAATATTGAGTATCTGACCAGGGAGCCTCAGAGTGACAGACTACACTGAGTCATGTGACTTACTGTAATTATTTCTGTAATAGCTTACAATTGACTTGGAAATTAGGGGCAATTTGATATGATGAGGTAATTTTGGATTTTTTTTTTAATTTAATTTTAATTTGTATCTTATTTTTATCATATCATAATCATTATTTGTGCAAAATGCTACCTTTTTAATCAGTATAAGGAAAGTTTGTTTAGTTGTTTGGGTAATTTCCTTCTTACTTCCAGGAGGTGTGTGGTCCTCAATGTCATTTTAAGATGACATTACACAACTTTAGAATTTTTAAAAGGCAACTTCTGAAAATTTACTCTGCATTCTAAAATTAAATTTTCTGAGAGAGATCGGACACCTTGATTTATCAATATGCTGCCTTGCCTTAAGATAAAGTTACATCATGGGGAAAAAAGCATTCTCTGACTCGGATAAAACAAGAAAAACTGTGGGTTAAAAACATCAGTATGAAGCAAACAATCAAATGCAAATAATTGACCAAAGCTGATGAACTGAAAGGAAGTCCTTAAAAACACAGTTGAAGGTAGCAGTTGAACACCTTGTCATGAGGGGACAGGCAAACAACCGTCCCATGTTTTTAATAAGAACTGTGTTCGTTTTTTTGCGGCGTCATCAATCTTACTAATTGTCATGGTCTATTATTTTTTTACTCTCCCAAATACAGCATCAGCTCTCGTCAGTCTCCACCACAAACAGAAAGCCCAACACAAAGATAAAACTGTGACAGCACTTATACTTTACACCCCCAAGCAACATTGCACTTATACCACAGCCGGGACCTGGAACTGAGCTTTTTCTCTGAACCGCAGCAGGTAAGAAGCAGTTATCACTTATTAACACAGACACAGGGAGTCAGTGAAGTTATTTTTAACATGGGCACTGACAACACAAACTCCACATGCTGCTGCACTGAAATCCATCCTGATTTTCTTTACTTTGTATTCATTACGCTCACTGTTAAGAGGATTATGACAGAGCTGCCTAATAAATCTGTGCTGGCTCACCAAGCTGAGGCTGCAAACTACAACCACACAAAACACCAACCCTGCTGCCCCTCCCCAGGATTAATACCTCACAGCACATTATCTCTCAGGCATGACTAATCAAATATGGTATTTTGTATTGTGTTGTGATATGACGCTTCCACCTCTGGGGCAAGCAGCCTGAGTTGAAGACTCAAGAGCTGAATTGTCCCTGACTGACTCAGAGCTAACATTTGACTACCAGAGTTGGAGAAAACAATAGCTGAAGTTGCCCTGAGCAGCTGAGACAGGCGCAGGAAGGCTTATATCCCTTGATCGCCATGTGACTCGGCAACCGGCCCGCAGCCAATCAACTGATGGCAGGACAGGAAGCAAGCCCTGCGCACAGCACAAGCCAGGATGCAGCAGCTCCAGGTGAGCAGACCACAGCAGCACTTCTAAACCACCTCATCTGCACAAAAATCATAGAAACAATTGGAAAAAACTGGACCATGACAGTCAGGTCGATTGGGTACTGGCCAGAGACAAAAACATGCCTTTTGCTTTGAAAACAATCCAAGCATTTACTACAGAATACCAATAAATACTTGGAATGACAGCATCACATTCTGTACCTGTTTCCTTGCCTATGATGGGGATGAGTGAGAAGTGCTTTTGGATCACGCTTCAGGTTACCTTGGCAATACAAATAGCTAAGCCCAGAACTAGTGGAGAAATGAATGAGGAGCTGATCTGAAATTCCTGCCAGAATCCCCTTCTTTAGGTGACACCGCTTATTACATCTCTAGAAAACAAGACAGGCTGCAGGCAGCATGTTTTCATTACTCATTCAAGCAGTCTCTACTACCAGCCATCTGAGATGTTAAATAACAACCATTATTCCTACACCCAAGAGTCACTTCAACATATCACTTCAACTATCCAGCTCTCCATTTTTTGGTCAGCCAAGCAGCCATTTGAATGTGGAATGTGTGGTGAGGTCTTGGCTTTGATTGACAACAGCTATGGGATCCTGGCTTTACACATCACTTCACAGTCTACCACCAAATGATGCTGAAACACTCAGATGATGAAGTTTAACACAATCCTTATAAAAAAAGAGAAGATACTCTTTGAACATCTCTGCTTTAAAGGGTCTAAAAAATTGAAAAATACACAGTTAGTACTTTCTGCAATTCAGGGATCTTTTCCAAATAAATTACGACATATTTACTTATTAAACGACACTCCAAATACAGAAGATGTTACAATACTGTCAGCTGGTACTCAAAGTACTTGCATGAGTATGAAGTCCTGTAACTGTCTATCCAACTGCCTATCCTACAGTTAGGGTCGCAGGGGATGCTGCAGCATATCCCTCCTGCAATCAGCAGAGACAGGGTACACCCTGGACTGGACGCCAGTCAATCACATGGCCACATGTAGAGACAACAACCATTCACTCTCTCATTCACACATCAGGGCAATTTTTTTCAATATAATTTCCTGTATGTTTTTGGACTGTGGAAGGAAGCCCACACAGACACATGGAGAACATGCAAACTCCACACAGAAATGCTCCCTGTGGGAATTGAACCAGGGTCCTCCGTGGTGTGAGGGAACCACTGCCCAACCGTGCAACCGATCCTGTAATTATATATTGTCAAAATGTTAAAGTATATACCAACACAGATTCTACCTTATCAGGTTTTGTTACTGCTGTTCAGTCAAAAAAAATAAAACCCTGGGTTTAACATCAGTCAGCATTAAATGGAGAAATGACAAAGTGCATTCGTTGTTGTTTTTTAGAAATACATGGTTATTTTGTGAGGTTGTTTATTAAATCAAATGGATGATGTGACAAACATCACTGCAATAGAAAATTTGATCCAGATCACTTTTATACCAATCACAACCATGGAGAATGTGAAGTTGGACTGTGACCAATGGAGGGGCAGGTTGTGAAACAGATGGAAATCACCAGAAAAAAAAAAAAAGGAACGAGTATGCTGAGTTGACTGCACCCACTGCCTTGCCAAGGTAACACTATGTTTAAAACTCCAACAAAGAAACACAAGATCAAAATTTAACCAGTAGAATCCCCCTAAAATCAACCAGAGGAGAGTGTCACAACACAGGAAGTGGAAGCAAGAGCAAAAAGCCTTTTTATCCTCTGATTCTGATCACACAAACTCTTATATCTGCCATCAAACGTGTCTGGAGAAAAAAATGCCGTGAGGGAAAAGCAAGGAAACTATTTATGAAGATCACTTTTGATATGTAAATGTCTAGTTGGAGGCAAGCTTCCCCTGGGGGGGTGGGGTTGGGGGTTCCATAGAAACAGGTTCGAGGCAGTGATCCTGGTGGCAGGTGGGGGTGGGAGCTTGGAGCCTAGGGGGAGTGGCTGTTGGTGGAAGTGAGGAGACAACAGCAGGAAAAAAAAATCGTGAGTTTGCGATATTTTGGGCTTATAGTCACGACCGTGAGAAGACAAGAGAAAGTCTCTATGCAGCAACTTTAACTTCCTGCAAAATCTTGTGTCACCAAATCCTGCTGTGTTGTTCTGGATGATATTAAAAAAACTCAAGAGCCCCTCCACAATGCACTTCTACAGACAAAAATCATATTTAGAATCTGTTAAGATAAATCAGATGCTTGAGCTGCAGCTGAAATAGAAAAAATAATAAAAACTTGAATCTCACTCCAAATATCACTGAATGAGACAAGACCGATATGACATTGCAGTTACAAACAGCAATCCAACCGACCGTCTTGTGCCTCATTCAGTGGTTTGTATGAACTTCCGCAGTTCATGCAAGAAGTGCATGCAACAAGGAGGAATATGAAATTTTAATATGAGGAGGACAAGACTCCTTTTTAAATGGCATGTAGCTCATATGACCTTCAAAGAAATGCCCCCTCCCTGCTTTGATGACCCGGAGGTTGTTCCTGGCCAGTGAGGAGGAACCACTGTCACATTTCAATGTCAGTCAAAAAGCACTGAGGATCCTGACGAATTAAAAACAAAAGTGACTGGCTCATTATTCATAGTTAGGCCTTTAACATTTTCTCATAATATTCATAATAACTCATAATTTCTCATGTATTTAATCAGTCAAATATCCGTTGATATATCAATGCAGTTACAAGTATCAGTATGCATATACTGGAAATATGTCTATAAATCAACATTGAATCAATCTGAGGTGATAGTGAATCAACTAACACAACACCAGCCCCCATCCCAACAGAGAGACTGGCTCCCTGATGGCATGGCCAAGCACAGCATGTTAGGGGGAAACCCAGGAAGCGTCCGAACATAAAGTGTGTGCAAAGCATGACTTCAAGATTCCTGATTACACAACAGCATGCCATGTTGTCTCAACCCGGAAATGATCCGACCATACGAAATAAAAATAAGAAAGAATGTAGTTTTAATGTTTCATATGATATGAAACTGAAGTCTTACTAAATGATTACTAATAAGACAGTAAAATTAGGCTGATTCACCAACCTGCTGTTACTAATATGTCACGTGACTGTAATAGCTACGGGAACAGTTACCCAACGGCACCACCAGAACAAAGGAAGTGACAAGTTCTGGGTGTGTTGCTGCTGAACAGATAAGATTCAGAGCATCTGGAGGACATCAGGGGTTCTCCAGGCATCAGAGCAGGAGGTCTGACAAGGAGCAGGAGCACTTTGAAGTACTTTGCTCTGGCTTTCTCAGTTCAGGTGATAGAGCTGCTGGGATGTCTTGGAGGAGGAGACTCATACTTTCCTGGAGGCGTTGTTGAGAGTTGCTTGGTCAGGATAAAAAGAGGAATCTATAGGGTTTATTTCCTCTTCAAGCACTCCTGCGTCTCATACAGAACCTGGCAAACCTCCTCGACTCTCATAAACAAAACCCTACAACTTCTTTTTTTAAGGAGATAGAGGGACGCAGGTCAAACGTGCAGGTTTTTGGAAAGGGCAGCAAGGTTAATAGTCAACACTGAAACAAGAACTCATCCTCTTCACATCCATTTTATCTTGTGTATCTGAATTCCAGGACACAGCTCCGGGGGCGGGACCTCCACTTCTCAGAAAACCTGCTCAGCAACAAATGACGCAAAGATTTACAGGGACATCTAAATTCATTCTTCCGCACTGTGCATCGGTAAGCAAGAACACAAGAGCCCTTCTCCACTAGCGTCCGGTTTAGCCTTAGGCTGCAAGAACAAAGACAAAATATTGTAATCTTTAGTCTCTTCTAGCCTTTCGAAGTGTTATCAGAACCGACAGGTCAGATCAGCAGAGTGAAATGGGTCTGTTTAAGGCAGCCTCATTCCAAATTCAAGTGTTTGAGGAAGTCTTTTTGTTACCCTACTTGTAATTCCTCAGACTATCCACTACAATTTTGTTTTAATTCAACCATGATTTGACATATATAGCCAGAACTAAATGACCACGGGCTTATGGATACAAACTCTAACGATATGTTTGACGAAGAAACGACAACTTGTGATGTGTTGGAAACACATTTCCTCCACATCGCTATCAAGGAAGGCCCCCATAATTGGGTGACCAAAACAGAAAATGTGACTATTCAGAGAAATGTTTGGCATTTATGGCACTGTCAGGTGATCATGACAGAGAGACAACAGTCTAGGCTGCTGTAAACTCTGTCGGAGAGCGATCTGTCAGCACCTGTATTTACCTAACATCTTATATCAGCATGGTCTATATTCAACTCAGTGAGAAGTCAAAGCTTCGGATTTATGAGGCTGAGGATTATCTCTGTTGTAAAAAGTGAATGACATATTGAGGAAGTGAGTGTGTGTTTGTTAGAGTCAAATTTACTTTCCTTAAAAAATGCTTATTCGAATGTTAACAAAAAAGTGTGTGTGTGTGTGTGTGTGTCTCACGTATGCTGCTTATTAAGCTCTTTCTTCGAGTGCTGATATGCAGCTTTAGAACCAAATCTGCAGCCACCTCACTGAATCTATCAATTCCCCCAAAAGCACCATCTCAGTGAGACAAGGATGGAGAGTTAGACAGAGGAAAAAGAGAGGGCATTATACCAAGGAGTAACCCTGGGGAAGAACAGGAGGCGTATTACTCTGGGGAAGCACAAAGGAAATACCCGACAGATGAAACAGCCCATGCAGAAGCCAATTTTACATCACAACAAGTACACGGATTTAAAAATCACAGGAAAATGTGACTAAACTCACAATCATTCAAAATTCTAAATACCTGGCTTCCATAGGATTGCTGATCTTAAAATCCACTGTTTAAAAATACTATACCGTTAATACAGAGTCTTGTTTTTTTTCTTTTAAAATATTTGTGATCACTGCTTTCACATTCATAAACATTGAATAGTCCTGAAATTACATAAACTGCTCATTAATCTCATGTCAGAAACTGGGGCTCTGAACCAGGAGCGATCACTTAAGAAAAATATCACGATAACATGATTGATCACTTCGCCTCGTGAGGATTTATAGAGCTTACATTGAAGACTCCGTGCTGTCCCTAAATCTCAGATAAAATAGTGAGACACTTCTGACCCCCTACACATACACACACACACACACGCGCGCACACACACACCAGCTGTGAGTCACACACTGTCCCTCTGAGGCTCAACACAGGCAGCTTTCAGAAGTCTAAGCCCGTTCAGAATATCAATGAAATAACATCCACCGCAGCAACTCACATGATACATCTGAGGCAAACAAGTGTGTTCACCCCAAGGGGAGGCAATCATGCTGTCCGTGACAACGTACTTCCTGGGTGCTCTGGTCTCTCGACAGAATCACTTGCTCGCAAACGGATTTACCTGAAGAACCAGTTGGCCGATCTTCTCCCCGTCACCCAAACCTCTGCTAACCTCCGGGGCTAGCAGTGACAGCCACCGGGCTCATCGCGTCTAATTCCTGCCATCGGCGTGAATAGCGTCAGCTCCGGCAAGGTGGCTCGCTTTTGAAAACACGGATATACGCTCGCTCTGGCAGCGATTACGCAAGTAGTTGTTATATGAAAAGATGACACTTGAGTATAAAAATGACACATGGGGGATTTATTAAGCGAGGTAACAAGCTAATAAAGCAACATTCCAAGAAATACACGGATCCGCACTTACCGTTCTCTAGAACATCCGCTGCCAATGTAACTAGCTTGGCTGGTCGCTTGCCTCCTCCACTTCCTAAATCACGGCTTCAATGCAGTGATAACTTCTTCTTCCTTAAACTACCGGCTTTCGGTAACAAACGACAAAATGTCACTATTTGATTTGAAAAAAATCCTAAAGCTTTCGCGGCTAGGACCTGGCTCGCCGACAGGACTGACTCGGCTGGCGCTTGGCTTCACTGCATCAACAGCCGCTAATGATGAGCAGAAGCTACATGCTAGCCACTTATCTGTCAGCAGCCCGGCGTTTAGTCCGAGCCGCGCGGGAAAAACTCCCCGCTGCCCGCGGCTTCCATGGCGAGGGCAGGTCCGGGGAAGAGACCCCAGCAAGGCTTCATGAGGCGAAGTTTAAAAAAAAGGCCTGGTAAGAAATACACAAAACAAAACTTGACCAGTCGCCCACTGAGGTGACAGCCCCGCTACCTCGTCCAGTGACGCGGGGCGTGAAATGGCGCTATCCGGCGCCCCCCTCCGACTCTTCCGAGGCAATGATGTCATTCCCCCGCCGGATTAAAGGGGAAGAAGCCGCGGTACCGGGCGAACTGTCGCATTAACGTCCCACAACCCTCAATTTAATTCTTCCAAATGCCATGAATTCGCGTTTTTTTTATTTATTTTCATCCAGGGGATCACAATTGAATTATCTCCTCATCTAGGAAGCACAAATCCCAATTTCTCGCGTTAACGGGGTAATTCGTCACCTTTTCTCGTAATTGAGCAACAGCATCACATACGGATCGCGAGAGATGACTCATGTAACGGGAGACTAGAAACGTTGGTAGCGTTTATCCGGGCGGATGAGTCAAACTCGCATCTTCACCTTTGAATCCGGAATAAATCATCTTGTCTGCGGCACGGCTTGTACTTCAACTAAATCCAATAGTTGTGTTATTCTCGACTGTGTAATGTTGCCGCAGACCAAGGCGTTCTGTCCACAGGACGTCTCATTTGTGTTTATGGAAAATCAGAATATTTAGAATCACAATGGCAGCCCTGCTTGACTTTACTGTCACAATTTGTATTTGATTAATCAAAATGAGAAATCTCAGCATTCCAGCCCTCTGCCACCCTGCAACCAAAAGATTGTCATTCCTGTGCAATATAGGAAAAATAAGCTTTTAAGTATTAATAATTTACTCAGAGGATAAAGACCCTTCAGACATGCTCTAGTTTCTGCTTTGTATCAGATGTAGTTATCCTCCCACAAATTTTCAGTTACATATGAGTCTTAAGTGTACTCGAAAGAAACCCTCATCAACTTTTATGATTTAAACTAATTTTGAATGTTTATTGACCTTTTTCGTCGGATGTTTACATAAGCGTTCAACAGTGTTGGCAATTTTGATAACCTTCATACCATGATAAAAAATTCATGTCCTGATGACTTCTTTTTTGGCAAAACAACATAACCCTGAGAACGATTGCTTTTATTCCCCCTTTGGTCCAAATGGATCAGAATTCTCAAATTTTAAGTCTGTAACAAGCAGAACTCGGGAAGTTGGGTTCTTTACAATGTTTGGAATCCAGACACCCCTGGTAAACTTTTGTGGCTATCTCAGTTTGGAGTCTTTATGTCCCCCTGCCTAGGTTCTGTCCAGTATCTCTGTCTTCCTCTCAGAGTCCTTAAACGGTCAGTAGGCGGTTGGATATTTGTGACTGACGGATGACCCATTCAGATTAAACCCTGCCTCTTGCCCCAGTGACAATTGGGAATTGTCCCTCCAACCTAAGGGTCAACCAGGGGTCACCAGTCACAGAACAAGTTAGCAGCTGGAAGAGTCAAGGGAGCTTGGGCCGGTAGAACTCCTCTAAGGAGTTCCAGCCTTGCCTGCGATCAGGTCATGGGACCGCGGGGTTTGTGGTTTATCACTTTCCTCCAAAGGTTATGCAGCAACACCTGGACCATGAGGAGGGTAATAGTCACGTTCCGGCGGTACCATTCCCTGAAAAGAAAAGCAAATGCCTTTGGATTTAGTTTACAATGTGAAGTTGAATACTTTTTGATCTGTCAGTAACTAAAGACAGTTTTTTGAGTCTACTCCTTTCTGATTTTTCAGTAATAGCTTCCTGTAACATTTATTTCTCTCGCGGAAACAAACACAATCTGCCTCTTAAAATCTGCCCTGGTTTCTTGTCAGACAAAATAAATAAAGAAAACATAAATCTTTGAGACCTGCAAGATACAAAACTATGACACTGAAACACCATTTTTTTTGTGTGCGTGTGTGTGTGTGTACGCGGAAGGCACACAAGAGAGAGCGAGAGACTCTATGATGCTGTTGATTGAGGACAACTCCCACCAATAATTTAGAGACAGGAACTCACTTGTTGTAATTTGCATGTCGTTTCCTGTTTGTGTCCAGAAAGTCTTTATAGAAAACAGCCATTTCATCACTGTCCAACGCACGCCGGCGTCCTGAAAAAACACACAGTGCATTCGTAGTCCAAAAACACTTTGTGGTCTGGTGAACTCTCATGCTCTCTCTTGTGACTGGTGGGTATTACATTGTATTGACATGACGTTTTGTTGTTTTCTCAAAAGAACAAGTCACTGATAAATTAGTTAAATATTTACAAGACACTAGAAAAAATACATACACAATAAAAAAAAGCACAAGGCCGTTTTTTTTTCAGACATTCACATTACACTGATCAATTGGGGGTAGTTTTTTCATGACTTTCAATTCAGATTTTGATTGTAGAAATTGTTTTTGAACATCCCAAGGAATTAAGATTTTAGATAATTTCTATTGCAATCATTGCCATTACTGACCTCATAAGATGTTATTGATACAAGGGTGAAAGGTGATTATAGTGATAATTGTATTATGATTACCATCTGAATATCCATTCATTGTATCAGCCTGAAATCAACATGAGTCTTAGACCCACTGACTTTACCTTGTTCATCCCTCACAGTCAAACCCTTGGCCTTCAGCGAGGAGATAATGAAGGCTTCTTTCTCCTGCAGAGAAAAAAAGGCAGTAAACAAAACAAGGCACAGGGTTCAAATGTCATAGTTCTCAGGGTCAGTAGAGGTCATGAGAGTCAAGGAATGCATGACTGAACAAAACACACAATCACACAATCAATCTCAGTCAGGGACCAAGATGACTCTTGACTATTTTGCCAAAGGTATTGAAACGTTCTTAAATATATTACTAGTCAAAATAATCTGATTTAAGATTGCAAAATAAAACAGGGGAATCAAGTGGATGAGAAGTCAATGTGTTAAGTTTAATTGAACGACGCTGCCCTCTGCTGGTGAAACAAGTGTATCAGTATAAATCAGTCATAGCCTACAAATCATCTAGTGTCCGAACCTCCTAAAACATACTTCTGTCGACCTCACATTTTGTATTGGCTTTATGGCGCTGTATGGAACCTTTGACAAAGAGTCACCTATATTTCAACATATTTTTTCTTAATTTTTTCTAATCTCAAATGTAATGTCATGGGTTGACACTTAGATTTTCAAGTTTATCAGGTCCCAATAAGCCCAAATATCAAAGAGAACTGCAAATTAAGAGGTTGGGTCCTTGGTGGGCAAAAATTCAGATAATGTGAATCAGATGTCAGAGGGTGGGCTGAGAACTACAAGTTCCTAAGTCCATCTCTTCTTCTTCAGAGGGTTTTATGGCGGCTGGCATCCAGGGGAGGAGGCAGTTGTCTCACCAAAGTTGGCAAGTTCTTGCCCGTACAACAGCTGAAAAAAGGCACCTTGCTAAAAGTGAAATTCTGCTCCGTCCAGAAGTGGTGGTTCCAGTTTTCCGTCTCCTGCCGCAGCTCCCTGAGCCGCTTCTCCAGCTGTGTCTCATCCTCAGGGACACGGCAAACGACCGGCCGCAGGTTGGACAGTGGGTTTGGGGGCCCTACCCAGTCATGTGTGGGGCTCGGGGAGGGTCTGAACTTTGACCTCTGCAAAAAACGAACAAAGGTTTTCATTTTGTTGAAAGCTGGAAATGGGATGACCAAGTGAAGGTCAAACTTTAAGAGAATCCTGGAAATTACAGACAACTGGCATTGTCATCTTTTAACAATTCTTTGCAAAGCTAACATTTGCTTCCTAATTTACCTTACCAGAATCCAATAGATGCATTAAATAAAAATACATTAAACTAGCAAAAAGAAATTTCAATTTGACCATAAATTAGAAATATAAAATCAAGTCACAACATTTTGAAAACATTCATCCACATGAGTGACAGTTGGAATTTAGGGCCTAAAAAGAAAAAAAACAAAGAGCAAATGAGCAAAAAAATATCAGTAAATTATAAGGTAAACAAAATAATTTGATAGCATGAAAGCAGTGAACTCAGGATCGCTGTGTAATATTTCATGCATTGCTATGGCGATTGCTTTGCTAACTGAGTCATTACATCACAATCACCCCTCTTTGCCCTATGTGAATTCCTGTCACATTTGTTCGGGAAGTTGTGATGTCGCACAGTCCTTGGCCTATGACCTCAGGGCGCAGTCACAATTCCATCTTTTAGAATATCAACAGGGAAAATGGCTGAGACACAGAGGCGTCACTGCCATGCTGCTGTCACCAGAGACTCAGTGATAACAGATGCACAACCAGCTGCATAGCAGGCCACTGTGCTACAGGACAGGTAGGCAAAAAAATAACTACAAGGCAAAAATTTACAAGCTTAGAATTACAAACTAGCACATCTGCAAAAGATGAACTGGTTTTGTGTTTTAATCAAAGTTTTACAGGTTCAGGCGCTTGCGGCAGATGTTCAGGTGTGACTAAAAGGACTTTTTAGGTAAAGTACTGCTGATTTCTTTCGGATCATTTGATTTGCAGTTGAGTTTTATTAGCTTTCAAGATACTTGCTGACTTTTACTCAAACTCTTACTTCCTTTAGTAACTTGTATTTGTTTTGAATGATTTTCAGGTAAAACTCCGTTTGTAGCTAGATCCTCGCTGCATTTTTAAAAACTTGTTTCTGCTATTCCTATTGGAAATTACGTTTTTGATTTCCTCTAATGATAACTTTTGGATTTCAGACAATTATCAGGGATTAACAATCCTCGAACATGCTGCTGACATTTCAGGTCATTTCTGTCGATTCTTTTTATTAAGGTAATTAAGATCATCTGCAGCTGCTAAATTCAACATAAACCTTAGACGGAAATATGGTAGTTTGTTTTTGGATTATTACTGCAAGACTTCAGTTGCTTTACTATTAGTTTTACACATTAGGCCCTGTAGATGATCAGAAAACAGCGTCTTCCTGACGTTTTGCCAAATACTTCCGATCTTCAAGTAAACCTCGGCCTAACGTCACGGCTCCGTGAAGGCAGCCAGTTAGCCGAACCCCCAGGCGGTTAGTCTCCGGTACCAACTCGTTTTTGATCCTATGCGATAGTAAATGACAGACGGACCTTCGGTTCTTGAGTCGGCCGCGGTGCCTCTGCGGTTCCGCTCCACCGGCGGCTCACGGCGCACAAGAAGCAGCGGGGGACGGTCGACAATCTAAACCGCCTCCACACCACACACACCGCCGCGGCGCTGGCGGGCATTTCGACCGAGAAGCGGCAAGAAGCGGCGGCCGGTGACCGTGACAGCTCCGGTTAGCTCCGGTTAGTCAGTCGCTTGCTAGCGCGCAGCAAAGACTCGATTGGGTGTTTGTTTCAGCAACGTTCCGGTCACGTGTCCAACACTGCAAGGGTGCGCTCCACACACTCACCAGCACCTTCTGACTCAGGCTGCTGGGCGTGGCTCAACTGCACATCCACTTTTGCTACGAACACGATTATTATCAGTTCGGGGTTGATTCAAGGGATCAGTAATCGATCGAATGTTGTATGAAACAAGGGGTAGAAGTGAGCATAATAAGCAGGGGTACATTTGGTGTAATTGATGTCTATCGGCATGAGTTTACTCAAATTCTGCTCCGGTAAATATTACAAATAGTGATTTAAGTCCGCCGTAAAATGGCCATTACTTGTGGATGTGTGTTTTGACTGGCCAGTTACGCAATCGCCGAAGAGAAATTGCGCTCTCCGTTTCCCTGACACACAATAGCCGGGACGTCTTTGTCACTAAATAAAGTGCAACAGTGTTGGCCGAACAAAACGTTTACCGGTGTAAACGGTCAGCCCGAGAATCACGGGACATGTCAACTTTTTTTACTTAGTTCTACGTGAAGATGGGTCGGATCCAAATTAACGGACGAGAGGAAGACACCTGGCTTCAAACACGCACCGGCAGCGCCGCGTCGTGTTCACGCCTTCGGTTTTACACGGGAAGAAACTCCGGGTTAGTTCCCAGTCGCGCGGAGGCAGGAAAGTGGTGAGGTAGCTAGGTGGGCTAAGGCTAATGTTCAGCTTAAATCGGAAGAGGTGTGAGCTTCTACCCGGCTGCTGGGATGGCTGTGCGCTGGCTCTGCAGGTAAGAGTGCAACATATGTCGGCGGGAGAAGGACGCGTTTACAGCCGAAAAAAAAACAAAAAACACGGGACTATTTCTCCCCAAGGTGGGGCAGTCAGGTGATCCATCAGTAGCCTAGCTTAACGCACAGCGTATTCGGGCGGCAGACGTCAGCCGCTGTCTCGGAAACAACACCCACCCATAAACAGTCAATTCAGGCTTTCCGCCGCTTCTACGGTTTTATTTTACTTATTTTATAAGATTCCACCCGGCGGAGGAAGCCCTCGCTGACAGGGTGTGTGGGAGGGGCGACAGCAGCCCCACCGCAGTCAGTTAGTTAGTCGGTCGGTCGTTCGTGAGGCGGAGGAGCAGAGCGGAGCGCCGCCGCTTCCTTCGACATAAAGCCTCATTCTTGTGCTTTTAGCTGCGGTTTCGTCCTCCCCGCTCCCGCCTGCTTCCCCGGTCCCCGCCCGTTAATCTGCCGCACCGGCCGATGGAACTAGACGCCTTTTAAAATGTGCGCGAATGTCTTTGGAGTTTTGAAAAGGTGAGAAACGATGCTGTAGAGCTCGCCTGTGTGTGTGTGTGTGTGTGTGTGTGTGTGTGTGTGTGTGTGTGTGTGTGTGTGTGTGTGTGTGTGTGTGCGCCGCCGCGCAGGTGGTGTTTGCGCTTGGTAGGAAATGGTACCTCCGTTGTAAGACGTGTGTTTTCCACGGTGACATAATGCGCCAAGCCGGTGCGGCCACGCAACCAGGGATGCGCGAAACTGTGTGTGTATGTGTGTGTGTGTATGTGCGCGCGAAGGTCAGGGAGCAGGTATGCAGGAGTTGTTTGGGGACTGTCCTAGTCAAAATGCTGGGTTTAGTTGTTTTTTTTCTCCTTGTTGACCCCCCCCCCCCCCTTCCTAAAAAAATCTGACCAAATTGTGGAAAGCAATATTATAAAATGCTACACTGCAAAAGAGTAATAGATATTGCTGGAGATTAGCAGTAATAGCCAAATTAGAAAGAAATTATGCTAAAAATACATTTTCATAAATTAGCTCCAAAAATGAATTTAAAAAAAAAGAAGCTTGGAAATATTTTAAAATTCAAACTTCATCTCTATAATTATGGGGAAATCTATCACGAAACGGACCAAAAATTTGGACTGAGGACATTTTTGACTGAAAGGTGGCCAAGATTTGGGGGAGAACCAGGCAAGAAATCACTTGAAAGTTAGCTAGAGGTTCCAGCAGGAAACAGTTTGTTTCATTCATTTGATATGTACTGTTCATCCTGGGCTCAGAGTCGTGAGGAGGGGCTTGGGACTTATCTCAGCTGTCATTTGGCGAAAGGAAAGGTTCACCCTGATTCGGTTGCCAGTTGACCACAGGACCACAAGTAGAGACGTACAACCATTCGCCTTCACATTTACACATGTTGGCAATTTAGGATCTACAGTTAACCTGCTAAATGTTATTGGACTCTGTGAGGAAACCAGAGAAACCCCTGGAAACCCACAACGACATGGGGAGACCATGCAAACGCCACTCAGGCAAATCAGGGAGTTATTACTGTGTGGTGATAGCACGGACCACGGCAACATTCTGTGCTGCCCTCCCCTGAAACCAGTCCAACATTACCTGCACATAAAATTCAAGAAAAAAATCAACAATTTCCTTAAAGTAAGAAGATTTTAACTCAAAGTACTCAAACTAAAGTAGGTTTTTCTAGAAAAAAAAAAATAGGAGAACCACATCCAAAGTTCTTGCATTTGGTAGAATCTGAATCCGCTGATGGCGAATGGATGAGTCGAGATGTCTGGAGGTCAGCCGCTCCAATGCAGATGTAATAGATGATACCGTGATGTGAGCATGACTGGGCAACGGGGTCTTTGTCCCATCCCTCCTGGACTTTAAAAAAGCAAATCTATAAACTCTTGAAAAATAATGATGCATGAAAATGACAAGAAATGTCTTTGAAAGAAAATTACTGTCAAATAATTAACAAAAAGAAAATGACACCGTGCCAGATGGATCGCAAGGGTCTTTGTCCTGTCCCTCCAGGAAGAGGGGTTTTGTTAGGCTGGCACAGATGATCTTATCCAAATAAATACTCAAATTTGGAAGATTTGGTCGCTGCCCTTTAACTCCTTATGTGAAGTCCTGGAGGGCAGTGGGTCCTTAATCCCTACTGCACTAAGACTGTGGATGCTGTGAAGAAATCACCAGGAGGAATACATAATAATAATATGTCTTTTTATTTATCTCCATGGGGAAATTCATTCTCAGAAATTAACCCATCATGGATGAACCATGAGCAGTAGGCTGCCATTAACCAGTGAGCAATTAGGGGTTCAGTGTCTTGCCCAAGAACACTTCAACACACTAGGAGGACCCGGGAATCGAACCAGTGTTGTTCGGATCCAAAGACAATTGCTCTACCTCCTGCGACACACCGCCCCCTGCAGACAGAGGAGGAGGAGGAGGAGGCGGCTAGATCCAATCCAAGCTGGCTAGCGGCACGGTGTATCTGGACAGGTCAGCTGTCAGTCAATGGTCAAGGTCCACAAATTGAGATATCCAACCATTCAGTCTGTCAGTCACACCTATGGACCATTTGGTCTTCAGTGAAACACCTGACTGTTTTTGGAATGTGGGAGGAAGACAGAGAACCTGAACAGAAAACCATCTTGTGGGGATAAAAGCTTTTGAGAAATTAAATGTATCTGATGGTCTTATGAAAATTAAGTTTCATTCCAGGGATACAATCTGCAACAGGAAAGGCAATAAATATTTTTAATAACCATTTGTTAATTTTTTTAAGGAGGGCAGAGATGTGAAATTCAATGTGTCTAGAAGGTTAACCCCACACACTGATACTGTCAATATGAAATAGAATTTTACATTAGACTTGGGTAAAAAAATCATCCCGTAGTCACAAACTTTGTCTTACACTACTGTCTGTTTGGTCGTATACAAAGGAGGGATAGTGAATATATTAGTAGATGGATGCTTGAATTGGAACTGCCAGGCAGGAGGTCTCGAGGAAGACCAAAGAGAAGATTTAAGGATGTAGTGAGAGAGGATATGAAGATAGTTGGTGTAAGCTAGGAGGATACAGAAAAAAGGGTTAAAAGGTAGAAGGTTGATTCGCTGTGGCGACCCCTGACGGGAAAAGCCGAAAGGTGAAGAGTTACAGACTCTGTCTTGATTCTCAGTGTTGCCCCATCCCCCCGTCCACTGAAACGAGAACCACGCTGAAACAGTAGGACGCTGTCCTGCTCTGACTACTTCTGATCTTGGCGCATGTAGGTCGACCCCCATCGTTCTCCCCTGAGAACACAGTCTCAGACGATGATTGATCAGGGTGAAGGTTGGGGAAGGACTTATTGTTTTGAAAATGTGGCGGGATGTCCACCAGTGCCTTTGATAGTCTCTGAATTGGGTCAGTTAACCAGGACAAACAGCCAACTGCAAACAGCCAACGGCTAATGCAGAAGAAACTAGGTTTAAGGTGTCTTGTGAAAAGTCCAGTCTCCTCAAGCTGATTCCAGATTGGTAAACAGCCTCCAGCGCTACCTGGTGGACCTCCAGCTGTTTCAAGTGACTTGAGTCAGAGATGGAACACCCAAGTTCAACAAACAGTTGTTGACCCCTCCATGCCCCAAGACAATGGGTTGTGATCAGCTTCTTATCCGCTGGACTAAGAATACTTCCCCAGGCAGGGGGGTAATAAATCTCATTAAACTCAGCAAGAAGCCTATAAATTAAAAGAAATGTCTGCTGATCTGGGAATAATCTGTGATGGTCATGAAGACTAGAGATCCTGAATACAAATATTTTCATAGAGAAAGATTGGTTTTCTGATGTGGCAGGAATGACAGCTGAGGCAAAGTGCTGTCAGAGCGTCTCAATGCAGGCTCTGTTTGTGGTTCGAGAATGTCACCGAATTGACAGGGTGGAACTGTGAGGAGTGGATAATCTAGGCTGTTGAACCCAAGGTATAACCTGGAAAAGATTGAAAATCAAGAAATAATGTATGACACAATCAAGAAATGAACAATTATCAAGAAAAAGATAAAAAAAATTATCTATTTTGGAAGGAGATTGTCCTTCGCTAGAAATTATTTTCATGTCCTCAATGAAGTTCTGATCTCAAGAGTTTTGTCTCTTTTGTTCCTGCCAGGCTGAATTGACGTTTTACTCAGAATGTGAAAGTGTGTTGGCTCAGTTATGTTGGCGTGTGCAAGGATTTGGTTGCATCATTACTGCTGGGTCACATTGCTGTTAATTCACCGGGTGGGGCAGCATTTTCAAGACTGAACGTTTCCGTCTGTTCCTTTGGCAGATTTCCAGACATTAGCTACCACTAACTGGTTGACAGTGTTTGGCTCAGAGCTGTTGACTGAAAACCTGGTTCAGATACATGCAACTTCTATCACCTGTTGTCTCAATTTCTAATCCCTCTTTTATCTTAAAAATCCTTGAGAGTTGTCACAACCCTTATAATCAATTCCAATCTGGTTTCTGCCCCCTTTGCAATGCAAAGACTTTGTCAAAAGCCACCAATGACCTTCGAATGGCAGCCAACTCTGGTTTTGTCACAATCCTCATCATTCTTGATCTGACAGCTTAGCATCAATCAGCATTAGCCATATGGTTAACTTCATATCTCTTAGTTTGCACTTAGTTCATCCTTGGTGTTATGCTTATTCCATAAGCATGACACCAAGTTTCATGTTACGCAGATGACACCCAGCTCCACATCTCCAAACCATATTTCCACTCTTCCATCCTCCTTTCTTTCTGCCTCATTTAGATCATCATATCGCTCTTTTCTCAAACTCAACAGCAATAAAACCAAAGTAATTCTTGTCGGCACAGCCTCAACCATTCACAAATCTGATTCCGATCAATATTGACAACTCCTCCGTCCTCCCTTCCACGCAGGTGAAGAGTTTCATCCTAGAGAGTACATTGTCTTTTTATTCCAATATGACTAATATTACCTAGTCTACCTATTTATATCAAGGGGGTCCACCCCTTCCTCTCTCTATATGCTGTAGCCATTCTAATCCATATTTCTGTCACCTCCTGGATACATTCCTGTACTTCCATTCTCTTTGGTCTCCCCAACAAGGCCCTCAACAAACTCCTGCTCCTCCAGAATCCTGTTGCATGGATCATGATCATGTGAACCCCCCCCCCCCTCAAAGAACACAACCCTAGTCCTTTAACTGCCCCACAGAAACGTCCAAATATTGCTCCTCACCTAAAAATGCTTCCACAACCTGGCCCCTCCATACCCCTCCGACATGGTTCATTTATAATCTCGATTCCAAGTGCTGTAAATCTTTTTCTTAATCTTTTTTTCCGTATGAACTTTTTGTGAGGTCACATTGAATTTAGAAAGGCAGCCTCAAATAAAAAGTATGAATCTTATTATTCCTGATTTTTTTTTTTTTTCCAGCCTCTTTGGAAAGCCCTTTGATGGCGGAAAGAGGATGGATCATGGCGGTGCGCAGCAGCAGCCGCAGCATCCCATGGAGCAGCAGCAGGCGTACCACCCGCAACACCCTGCCATGATGCGACTGTATGAGGTCCAGAAAGATGTTGCATCTCTGGGGCCGCAGGTGTGCACCTTCAGCGGCCTGCAGAACGACCGCGATTATAAGCGGCTGGAGCGCGAACTGACCCGGCTGCTGCTGGAGGTGGACAAGGTGGACACAGAGGGCCGGACAGAGCTGCAGGGGGCCAGGAAGCGGGCGGCACAGGATGTGGAGGGGCTGCTGAGGTACCTAGAGGAGAACGCTACCCACCAGTCCCGTCTTGCCATTGAGGAGCTGAGCAACCAAGCACGGCAGCTGATTGACGAGCGTGTGGTGGCGCCGCAGCGCTCTGGTGGGGTAGCCGAGATTAACGACGACCTGGTGGATGCGCTGCAGGAGCTGGTGTTGCGGCTCACCCAGGTGAAGACCGAGGGGAGGGTGCCACTACGTAAGGCACGGTACCGGGCACTGACGCGCCTGTGCGCTGTCCAGGATGTGATTGAAGGACGGACACAGCAGCAGACCCTCTCCCTTCCACTCTCTGGCGAGACCCACGAGGCCGTAAACCGAATCAATCAGGTGATGGTGAAGGTGAGCGTGGCGCGCAGCCAGCTGGTGGCACTGCTCATGGGCCTCAGCGGGAGGGACAGTTGCGCCCATCTGTCGCGGATCCTAACGGAGATGCAGGTGGAACTAGATGCTCTTGATGTTTCCGGCAACGCAGCTATCAGAAACTACAGGAAGCAGGTGGTGGAGGAAATAAACGGGCTGCTGAAACACCTTGACCTAGAGGTGGAGGGAGACGACACGCGCAGGTAGGCAGAACCAGGGTCAGGTATGCCAGCAGAACTGTAGGACGTTCTCACCCTCTTGAGCAGCTTTGCTTTAACAACCGCAAACATGCAAACAAATCAGAACAAGTATGGGCTCATTGTGGGAAAGTTTCTTGTTACCATGGCATCAAAATCCACTGTGTCCACAGTAGTGTGGGGTCTGAAGATGTTGGCCTCTGACATCACAGCTTGTCAAACTCAGTCAAATTCCCCTGTTTGATGAACTGGCTAACAGTTTTAGTAAAGTAAAGTTTCTTCCTAATCAGTTCTTTCCTGCCGATGTTCTGCACATTTGCCAAGCCTGTGCCTCAGATTTGGGTCCATGGGAGGTATTGTTGAGGGAAACCGTTTCATGTCACCAGAGGAAGACTGATTACGGAAAATTTTCCTTCCTGGCCCACTTTAGGGCCCCCCGCGCATACCAGCGTGTTGCATGCACAAATGTTTTAAAATGTTTGGTCAGACCAGACCAGGTGGCAAACACTTGGAAGATCCTGGGGAATAATAAAAGAGCGTATCCAGGGACCTAATCGACACCCAGGAACTTATCTAGCCTTAACAAGTAGTCGATAGCCAGTGGCAAAGCATCAATATAGGGCGCTAAGACACAGCCCCATCTGTCTCACGTGAAGAAGAAAAATAGCGTAAAATAACTTTACATAAAATGAACATTTTAAGAAAAAGTTTTATATTATATAGTCCGTGAGTGTCAAGTGTACTCTGCAAGTAGTTTGTAATGTTCTTTGGCTGTTTATGGTGATTCAACGTTGAGGTATTTCCCCATTCCAAATGCTGCATACTCAGTCAGCTCTCATCAATACAAAAGATAGAATGCTGGCGACTGACATTTTATCACACATCAGCCCAAGGTCATGAAAACAGAAACTAGCCATGGCCCATGGTTTTGTTTATATTCTGTCAGATGAGCAATATTAGAGCATTTTGGCTATACTGTATTTTCATTTTAGTTTTCTCTTAATATTTTGAAATAGTGGTGTGAGACATGAGACCTGTGCTTAGGGTTATCCTTGCAGTCCTAAGTTATAGTGGATCCGACAGCTGACTTGCATGCTGCCCCCCCAATAACATAATCTCACCAGCCATCACTTTTGATATCTAAATTGTCTTAACAGTCTGATGAAGGTCAGTGAATAATGCTCATCAAATATCATTTAGAACACCCAAAACCCTGTTTCAGGAACCAAGAGGGTAGAATCTCCATGTTTCATTCAATAATAGATTGATAATAAGAGCCTTATGGATCAGTTCATGCCAGTGCATGATCAGGTTATTGTATCGTATACTTTCCCAGCTAGATACCAACATTAACAACAATCACTGTTGTTTTCAGGTTGTTAATGAAAATAGAACATTCTCCAAATACTTGGATATGTCCCCCAATGAAAATTTTTAATGTCTTGGAAATGTTGGTGATTGGCTGGTACCAATATTTGTCAATTTGTCATCCCCCATTGAATTGTGAAATCAGCTGGTGTGTCGAAGGTGTCATGTCTAACGTCAGTTTGGTTTTTGGTGCCAGTTTTGTCTGGGTTCTGCTGAGAATTCCTGCAAGTGTCCTGGCTCTGAGGGTGTTTTTCAATGCTGTAACCGATCCATTGTTTCTGTAGGTACGACCTGGCGCAGAACAACTCAATCCGTGAGATCGAGACGGTGCGAGCTCATGTGTCCCACCTGCGTGAAGGCATCCTGCGGCACTGCATGGTGGGCGACCTCAGCTTCAGGCCCAAGGCTGAGCTGCAGAGTCTCCTCACACACCTGGACCAGGTGGACACGGCCAAGAACCCTTGCATCCGAGAGGCTCGCCGCCGTGCTGTGGTGGAGGTCCAGGCCATCATCACTTTTCTCGACCTCCGCGAGGCCCTCATCTGCCGCCAGTCAGGTCCCGGCGAGCACCCCTCTCACCGGGCTGTGTGGCTGGTCCTCGGCAGCCTGTCGGACCTCCAGGCCCAAGTCCTGGGCTTCGATGGGAAGCGTGCTGACAAGAGCTACATGATCCTGGAGGAGCTGCTGACCAAGCAGCTGCTGACACTGGATGCCGTGGACCCGCAGGGCGACGAGGTGACCAAAGCGGCAAGGAAGCAGGCTGTGAAGTTTGCCCAGAACATTCTCAACTATCTGGACATGAAGACAGACGAGTGGGAGTATTGACCCTATGAGCGGAATGGTCAGAGTGTGAGCCTTTGTCAAAGGGGACGCAGCAGGTCGGGGCACTGCTGCTCCAATCAAAATGGAACCTCTGTCACGGCTCCTCTGGTCAGACCCTGTAAATATAGACTCCAACCCCCAGAATGCAGTGCGGCAACGCCCTTCCCTGGTATCTTTGTGGTAGTTTGTGGTCGACTCTGCTGAGAAGGAACCCTTTAGCTTTTTTTGAAACACTTTCTTACTTTTTTTTCCCAGAGATTTTGGTTTCTAGGTCTCCTGTTAATGAGCCGTCATCTGTCTTCGCCTTGCTAGCCTGTTAGCCTGTGGTCGTGGAAGCCTGCTGCTACAAACCACTACAATTGCCTGTGCAGTGTTGTCCTCCAGACCTGATCTGGTCTGGATGAAGGGACATCCTCCTCTTCCTCCTTTTGGGCTGTTTACTTATTTTTTTTGTCAGATTTCTGTTTTGATTTGGTTTTTTTTTAAAGCAAGTAATTTTAAGTTTATTTTCAGAAGATGCTGAAATCAGTCAAATGGATTGGGAGGAAACTAACAGACTAAAGTAATAGCTTAAAGCAAGGAAAAAAGGCCTTTATATTTACTATTTTGCTCTGTAGTAAACCCTGAAGCTGAGGGACTCGATGAGGGACGTCCACTGGGACTCCAACTGATCAGCTATAAATGGATCAGGGTTGATTCTGTAGGAGGAACAGGGGCGGAAAAGGATGGGTGGGTTCTGCTGCTGCTTTCATTGTTTATTACTGACTGCTTCTCTGGACGGCCTGTGACTGTCAGGAGCCCCACCAGGGGGGAGAGGTAGGGGAAAAGGAAGGTGGCAACATCCACCGGATTGACACATCAAGGCCGAAGCTCAAAAAGTCCCAGGGACGATGGAGAAGGAGTGTTCTTGAAAGGAAAGGGTGGGGTCGTTCCAAATCTCTGTGCCTTCACGTTTTCCTGTCCCTCTGCGTCTGAAGCAAAGAGTGAGGAGCCAGAATGTGTTGATGAAGGAGCGCCTTGCCCCCACCCCTTACAAGCTGTCAGGAGACTGAAGCTGCTGTCTGGATCAGAGCTTCAGCTCCGATAAACACCAGAGGCTTCAAAGGGACAGGGTCAGTTATTTGTAGCGACATACTCACACTGACACGCACAGACACACAGATACGCGTCGTTGCTTTCACACTGCAAACAGCCTGATGTTGCCGTCTTGGTTCTCCTGACCAGAAACCTGTGTCACAACAATTAGTCAACTCACTTTCTTTTTATTTTTGCTTTTCCTTGACTTACATTTCATTTCCTGCCGATTTTCAGGAAACTTGCCAGTTAATTATTTTGCAGATTTAAGGCTTTGCCTCCACTATTTTGGAAAAGATTATCTGCTGATTTTGAAAACAAAAAAATTGAATGTACAGAAGAAAATGATGTCGCCACCTCCAACTTCCATCGGAGGGGGGCTTCATGGCCAGCTTTTCCATGATGACACAGTCCCTTGCTGGTTGTTTGCAATGTGAAAGAAGGGTCACACCCAAAACAGCAAACCTTCCAAGCCTCGCCTGTCAGCATGATGTGTTGACCTCCCGCTGACCGTCTTGGTGTTTTGAAGGGGGGTGGGGCTGGCTCCTCCGCCTGGACGCCAGATGACCCCAGAACAGCAGCCATTAACCCTTTGATATCCTGCTGAGGCCAGATAGGTCCAGAGCATTTTAGGTGATTTCACATCAACTTGCAACCTTTAGCCAAACAGGAAGACAAAATCTGATTTTCTTCCTTTAATACTCAATAAAAGACATCACCTTTCCATCTGCATGACATTTCCTAAAAACTAAAAATGTTCTATCATTTTTGCAATGAATGGTGTAAAAAAAAAAGAGGAAAAATATCGATTTCAGAAAAGACCATGAAATAACTGCCGTCTCATTTGATAAATAAAATGATTGTTCAGAGAGGTTTTAATCCATTTTTTTTTTCTTGCGACATTAAAAGGTTAACTATGGCCAGTCTCCCTGTTGCTGTGGCAACAGATGCTTTACCCACAGGACCTTAAAGTGCTCCTCTCATACCAGGGCCACTAGAGGCCGCTGGTTTCCCACATGCAGGATTTAATTTTCTGAGATTTATCTCATGTTTTGCACTTTGTGAAGAAATGTTTTCATCTTTGCTGCTTCTTAGTCATTGGTTTTTATTTTATTTTCATGCCCCCCCCCCCTCACCCCCTAATATTGAACAGTGTCTTCAGCCAAAACAGTGTTTCAAAGGGAGGTGAAGCACTTTCTCCTGAATGTTGGGTTGAATATAAGGTGTTGTTTTTTTCTGGCTTGTCTGAATCAAAAAGCCCTTGGAGGTATTACCCCTTGCTGTGTCCCCTTTTTCTACAACACCCCCTATGAAAAACACACTCAACACATCTGAAACAAATGTTCATCAATGTACTTCAAGTAATTTTCCTTCAAAATTGCAAGACATCTAACTGAATTTGTTTTTTTATGCAAGAATATAATATGCAAGAAACCTTCTGATTGTACTGAAGGGGTAAGGGGATGAAGATGTGAGTGTGTGCAAGGGGTAGATTTTTAAATCAAATTTCTTTGCATAACGGCAAAAATTTTTAAGAGTAGGTTATACAGACACGGCCAGTGCCGAGATGAACATTTTTAATAAGACGAGCAATAAAATATGAACGGATTCTCTCTTGAAATAAATCCCATCAGAAGATCACTGTCATTGTACCGTAAACCTCCCTCCGTTTTTGGAGGCAGATGAACCTGCATTCAGGGGGGTGCTTTTAAAAACTAAAACAACTCCTGAGGGAACCAGAACAACTTGACAGACTTTTAGAACAGACTAATAATAGGGAGCCACGTTTGAAGGCTGCCACCTGTCCTAGCTGACTTTAGGGTGAGAGGCGGGGTTTAATCTGGACAGGTCAGTAGTCAGTCATCCAACCATTCACTCTGTCTTTCACTTTAATTAATGAAACTTTATTTGTCCCTTAGGGGCCATGAAAAAATTCACACCAATGGACAGTCTTATGTTTTAAATGAACCTATTGAATGTTTTCGAACAGTAAGAGGAAGACAGGGTACCCAAACCCTCTCTTTCCCGCCATAGTCCTAACTTACAACATCGCAGCATTAATGTTGGTTAAAATTATCTAAATCAACCATCTGCTGGATGCCAAAACCGAAATTCTACTAAATATCAGTGTCTCAAGAATGTAGGTGTCCATTGTGGCATCAAGAGGAAAAAACTGATTAGATCATTGACAGATAAATATTGATCTGCTCTGCTACTGTGTTTGAAATATTGGCAGCTAAGTCACCTGATGGTTGGGTCAGTCAGGTGGTCAGGGAGGTTTGCTAAAGGTCTATCCAAGGTTCCTGTCTGTCAGTTTTGGTCTTCTAATGGGATTATTGACAGTAAGAGTCTCTAAAAGGTCCCAGATTTCTCTTTTTAACCACAGAATGAAAAATAATCTCCAGAATTTCCAGACTCGTTTTAAGGCCAGTTGAGACACAGAACCCCCAAAAAATTTTTTAATGACTTGTTATAAGTCGATCTGTCAGCTGTTGCAACCTGATGGATTGTTTTTTTAAAATGGCTGCCAGAGGTCCATTGACATTCAGGTGGAGCGCATGTGAGGAGCAGGGTTGCTTATTTGAAATTTTTCCCTGCCCTCAGGGTGAATATGTTCAAGTCTGACTCCAACTCTAATCCTGAATATAAAATGCTCTAATAGGGTCAAAGCAACTGGTTTGAGGAGGTCAGATCTGCCCAGAGGTTTGTCAAGAACGTTCAGAAAACTCATCAGTTTTTCAATTCATTTTTTCCAGATGAACAAAACTAATGATTTTTTTTTTTCAGCAAAAATTCCACTTAAACATGGAGGGAAATAAACACTAGCAATAAGCTGTGAATCCCCTAAAGTTTGAGTCCAAACATAGTTTTGTTTTCCAAAAATTACTTGAAAATCAATAGGAAGTCACAAATATTTGCCTAAAATTTGAGAAATTACCCCCAAATCAGCAAATCTGAAATTACTGTTAAAAACTGTAAATGAAAATCAATTTGTTTGAAATTGTATCAGCTATTAAAAAGAAAAGGAAGAGCAAGAAGCAAACCTGACAGTTACAAGAAAAAACAAAGTTGCTCTAATCAAAAAGAGAGAAAATTGAGAAATTAAATACATTAACATTTTGAAAGAAAATAATGTAATTCCAGCTATTTCATCAGGTGAAATGAGTAAGACTGGAACCTTTAAGATAAGTTGTAGTTCGATGTGTTAACTGTTTGACAGTAACTGCGGTGGCAAAGACGTTTGACGAGACCAAAAAAAAAAAATGTCCTTACAAAGCTTTACAATAAAGACTCCTCATTTCTGTCGTTCCTTGCTTTAGGACAGGAATGTTGTGTTGCATTTGTTGTCCTCTGTGTGAACCTCGATCTTTCTGCTCTCCAACATCACTTTCACCTGCTGCAATTGTGACGGGCTTTTACTCAGATGCTTGTAAAAAAAAAACAAATGGAAAAAAAACATTACTGAGACTGAAAATTCCTACTGTGTGTGAATGCCTCATGGATGGTTGTGATTTGTATTCCCACTGCAGAAAATAAAGACAGTATGTCTTAATTATCCTCATCTCAGAGTGTGTATGTTCCTCCGGATGGAAAAACCAGGCAGGAGAACATGGAAACTCCACACAGAAAGAGCCCAGTCAATCACCAGATAGGAATCTGGAATTTTCTATCTGTAAGGGCTCTCCTCTGACCACTTAGCAACTGTAACGCTTGATGTATTTCAGATGAAATACAAAGACATACAAAAACTCGATATTGTTGACATCTAATAAAAACTGCTGTGGCTGACAAGTTTCTCCTAAGACTAAAAAATCAAGCACACAATCAGACGGTTTTGTCTGGGCTCGCCATTGTTTGATGAGCCTCATGTTGACATGTTTTCATTCCTCAGCAGCTGGCTTCACTCACATGTCCTCCCAGGGTGTTTTAAAGACCATCACAAGGTTTTTCAGAAAAAAAAAAAAAATTTTAAGTAAAAACCCATCTAGTGTCTCGAGGGAGGACAAGATTCTGATGGAGATGCATTAATATTTTAGCCAGTGCTCCACAGTGTCCAAGAACGGGGAGGAGGTGCTGGGGTGGGACAGGAGAGGTCAAACCTCACATCCACCTTGTTTTAATCCTATAGTGACACAGGAGCCAAAACAGCCAAAGGAACTGGGTCAGGTATGATAAGGTGGTGCGACCTACAAGTGAAGTTTTTGTTTTGCAGTTTTAAACAAACTAGGATATGTTGAGAGATTTTTCTTGTAATTTTTATGTAGCTGGTACACATATTGATCAAATAGGACATTAACATCTTGGTAACCGGAGTTCCCTTTAAAGAGTACATTGTGCGGGAAAATATCCCTGTTCTGCCTTTGGCCATCAGGGGGCGCCACACACGTGGATCTACAGGCGGCTGAACAGCCAGGATGACTACAGGCCAGGGGTGGGCAAACTACGGCTCGCGGGCCACATCCGGTCCATTGGTCCTTTTAAATCCATCCCGCCAAAGATTGGAACAGAATTCATACTTGATGATTGGATCAATGAATGTGGGAGCTCAAACAGGAGATTATTTCATATTTGGAGCTACTTAAGAATTTTCCTGAGCTGAATGACACAGATTGGCTTTGTGATGTAGCCTTTATACTGACACACATGAATGAGCTGGACATGCAGCTAAAAGGGAAGAAGCAGTTTGAGCATGAAATGCAAACAAACGTCAGAGCCTTCAAAACCAAGCTGTTAGACAATGTTCAGACAAATGTCAGACGAGTCTGATATATACTGTCAACAAACGCTTTTTTTGATATGTATCGCATCTCGTCCTGACCCGGCCCGTCTGTCAAATTTTAAAAGTCAATGTGGCCCCTGAGCCAAAAAGTTTGCCCATCCCAGCTATATGCGATGGCGTGTCATTGGCACTTACATAATAAGCTGTGACACTGAGGTGATGTTGGCTGACCGAGCTTCAGTCTGTGGATCACCATGGCAACACCAATACCATCCAGGCTGGTATGGATTCCAGGCAATGACGATGAAAGCTGTCCTGTGACCCCCTCAAACTGATTTTTATTGGATCTACTCGAGAACTCGGATAACTAGAAAGAACAATTAGAACTATGACTGTGCATTGTCCTGGACTCTGGATTAGATAAATCCCCACAGGGAGTGGGGATGGCCAACATGACATAGCGGTATGACTGTTAAAAAAAAAATCCTCAGAATTAATAGAGTGAAATTCACAATTTAGAATTAATTTTATCTTTTATTATTATTATTTTTTTTTACAATATGTGATAAAGAGGTAAATAAATCTGCTGAAATTTAAAAAAGATATCTGCTTGGAAGATTTTCTTGCAGGGAGGGATTAAAGTAGCCATAATAGATATACATGTTATATGACAAATAAATGAAGCTAAAATTTAACTATTTAGAAGTTTTATTCCTTATTCATTCCTTTATTCATTTATAATTTTTCCTCACACCCTAACAGTCACACCCTAACATATTTCAGTTTGCATAAAAACAAAAAGGCAGATGAAGCTGTGGCCATATTTTGGGGATCACCACTTTGCTATCTATAAACCTTTTTTCTCATTTTCCATTGTCCTGTTTTCTCCCTGAGCAATAGTGTGACTGGTGCATCCTCAACCTCAGTGGGTCACCTCGCCATTGAGCAGTATCATCCAACACACATGACAAAAAAAAACACTTGTGGTAATATTCAGAGCAGTAACCACTGGCAACAACAGTAGCATGAACAGCAGCAAACTGTCAGCGAAGAAGTCCACGATAGGTGGCTCATCTACTCACAAAGCCAAGAGATTAGCATTCAAGGTAACCTCTGACACCCTGCCTCCGCGTATGTTGCCCCGACGACCGCTGCCATCCTCTTTGCCGCAGTTTCTTTGCTGTGAGGAGGGGAGAGCTACCATTTAGCAGTGATGGAGGAGGGCAGCGTCTAAAATGGGACTGAGATAATTGTTACAGATCAACTTCTTTAGCTACTAATGGCCACTCTTTAAGAGGTGGTGGGGAGGGGTCTGAAAAAGCTAATTTTACTTTAATTTTGCCCTAAAAAAAAAAAAAAAATTTTACCATTGAATATCTCAAATGAAACAATATCGAGAAGAAAATATTTTCTGTTGCTGAAATAGACTGACATTCAGGTTATTTCCTGTAAATATTAGCAAGCAGGCTGGTTATTGGTGGTGTCAAACCGGCAAGCAGCATCAGCCTCCATCTTCACCTTATGTATTCAGTCAGATGGTAGTGCTTGTAAGCAGCAAGAGGAGAAAGAAGAGGATGGATGAATTGAAACATGGCAGGGAAGGGGCTCGCTGCGCTAAAGGATGAGAAAATCATCCAGAAACCAATGCGAGGATGCATCCATGGGAACGTCGAGTTTGTCAACAGCTAGCTTGTTGGTAAACGGAGGGTTCTGAGATCAGAGTCTGGTTTCAGTTAGCCAAGTAAGGGGGCACATTATGGAGTGGGGAGGCAGCCGGACGGATGTGCTCTGCCTCAGGTCATGCGCTTCACAGCAGGCACTCTCAGCTGTGCAGTGCAGCAGCGTTACATAACAATGGCAGCGCCTCCTTACCCCAGAGGAGCTGACCTGGATCAGGCCCCTGGATGAGCTGCTGGGGCCTGTAGCGCCAAACAAGTTACCCAAGAAATGCCTGGCGATCTATTGGCGCGGCGGGGCAGACTCAACCTAATCCCTGATCACTTACGCTTTTTATTATCTAGCCTGATAATACATATCAATACATATCCATTATGACATACCTTTCAATTAATATTGGTTTATAATCAGGAGCCAGTAGATAGATAGTTGCTTTTTTCCCGTTTTCTTATATTTCTACACGTAGAACTATTTGTCCCATCCGTTGCCCAGGCTCAGCTCTGACCTTTGACCTCTGCTCACATGTCAAGGGGTTCAGTCCTGACTTTTTTCAACTAATACAGCTGGAGGCTTCAACTGTGGTTTGTTTTGCTTATCTAGGTTATTTTTCTTCATTCGCCCCCTGCCCAGACTGGTGGAGTCATGGGGGAGGGGGGGGGTCTAAACTTTCACCCAGATCCCCGAGTCCCCCACCTACACCTGTCAACCTGTCTCATCTTTTCAAATGATGGTCACGGCAAATAAACCCTTCCGGTGCTGGAACATTCTGGCGGAGAAGCAAGCTTAATTTGTCTCCCTGGGAGGAGAATACCCCCTCTGAAATCTTCATAGAAATGACACGGCTTTAATTATTCCTCACTCATTCAATAAGTATCTAAGTCTTGTGGGAGGCGGAATTAAGCTGACTGTGGGATGAAAGGTGGGATTTTAACTGTGCCTGTCAACTGTCACTCACACAGCCGTGAACATCTTTTCTTTACAGAAGGACTCCAGCTCAGTCAGTTCCTCTACATGATCCTACTATTATAATTGCTGGCCATTTGGGTCTTCCAGCTTGTAGTTCCACCGAACCAGAAAATTAAAACTTCCAACATCCAGTTTATTCCTATATGCATTGAAGCGATATTCATGACAAATGATCTAATCTCTTGTGTCTTGTGGACTTACAGACCAAACTGATGTAAATGGGAGAGTTTAACAGTCGAGACTCACATAAGGACGGTCTACAAAAGCATCTTCCTTTAGCTTCTATCTTGGCATGAGGGGTTTCAGCTCACACCTGTAGCCCCACGGTTTGGCCCCTGGGAGAGTTTTTAGTAATTGTACCCTGCTGTCTTACTACTTATGAGGAAGAAAAGAAAAGAGATGATGTGGCACCATCTCTGTTTCCTTAGCCCTAGGAGGCAACAACCTGTAGCCCAGTCACCAAAATGACTGACACGATGAGTTACCATAGCAACCCGGGCATATAGCCGTTATCTTTTCAGTCACCAACAATGGAATTCCAATATTTCCATTGAGCTGAAGCTCAAGGTAACAGAGATTAATAAAAATGAAGAGAGGAAGGGATTGAAAAGGATGAATAGTGGAAAGGCAGTTGGTCCTGGTGATATACCTGTGGAGGTGTGGAAGTGTCTAGGAGAGGCAGCGGTAAAGTTTCTGGCTAGATTATTCAGATGCCTGAAGAAGAAGACGAAGTGTGATGGTGCCCATTTTTAAGAATAAGGGGGATGTGCAGAATTGCGCCAACTATAGAGGGATAAAGTCGATGAGCCATACAATGAAGTTATGGGAAAGAATGGTGGAAACTAGACTGAGAGCAGAAGTCGGCATTTGTGAACAGCAGTATGGCTTTATGCCTAGAAAGAGTACTACAAATGCAGTATTTGCTTTGAGGATGCTAATAGAAAATTAAAGAGAAGGCCAGAGGGAGCTACATTGTGTTTTTGTAGACCCAGTAAAAGCATATGACAGGGTACCAAAGGAGGAACTCTGGAATTGTATGAGGAAATCTGGAGTGGCAGAGAAGTATGTTAGACTGGTGCAGGACATGTATGCTAGCTGTGAGCTCCTTCTTGTTTGCAGTGGTGATAGACAGGCTGACAGATGAGGTTAGACAGGAATCTCCATGGACCACGATGCTTGCAGATGACATTGTGATCTGTAGTGAGAGCAGACAACAGGTTGAGGAAAATCTAGAGAGGTACAGGTATGCGCTGGAAAGGAGAGGATTGAAGGTTAGTCGCAGCAATACAGAGCATATGTGTGTGAATAAGAGGAACTCAGATGGAACAGTGAGGCTACAGTGAGTGGAGATCAAGACGTTGGAGGATTTCAGGTACTTGGGGTCATCAGTCCAGCAGTGGAGAGTGAGGAAAAGAGGTGAAGAGATGGGTTCAAGCAGATTTGAATGGGTGGAGAAAGATGTCAAGGGTACTATGTGATAGAAGTCTCAGCTAGAATGAAAGGAAAGGTGTACAAGACAGTGGTGAGAACAGAGATGCTGTATGGCCTAGAAACATTTACAATGACGAAAAGACAGGAGGCAGAGCTAGAGGTTGCAGAGATGAAGATGCAAAGCTTCGCTTTGGGAGTGACCAGCATGGATAGGATCAGGAATGAGTCTATCAGGGGAACAGCAGATATTAGATATTTTGGAGAGGTCAGAGAAACCAGAGTGGGATGGTTTGGTCATGTACAGATAGTGAATATATTGGTTGACAGACGCTGGAATTGGAGCTGCCAGGCAGGAGATCTCAAGGAAGACCAAGGAGAAGATTGATGGACAATGTGAGAGAAGATATGAAGATAGCTGGTGTGAGAGAAGAGGATACAAAGAATAGGGTTACATTGATTTGCTGTGGCGACCCCTGAAGGGAAAAGCCAAAAGGAGAAGAAGAAGAAGAAGGTTTGAAGACGGGAAGGAAGAGTCACATGCCCTGCATTCATACACTTCTATTTTTTATCCAATGGCACTCACTGGTCCCTGACCTTTTTGATCCCACATCAATCGTCTTACTTGAGGACAGTGCCTCCCTTGCACATATCTGAGGATGATTATGCACTCATTACTTCAATAACCCTTAATATACCAGATCCCATGGGTTACCACCAATGGATTCAACCAAAACGGCAGAAAATACTAAAAAAAAACAACAATTTTTTCAATTTTCTTTAGAACTAACTTGAGCATTCACTGCTTTATTCAAAAATACAAGGTTCTGGGGGGCTAGAGCCGATCCCATTGGCACTCTCAATCACATCCACAGACAATTAAGAGTCTTCAAAAGGACCAACTGTTTTAAGACACTGGGAGGAAGATGGATGCAGGTGGAGAGAGAACATAGATAACCAAGTCAATAACCAAATCAGAGCCTTCTAGCTGTGATGCAACACTTCTGACTTTTGGCCTTGTGTGATCCTGTAAACGTAAACTTTCTCTCCGAGACTTAAAACAGTTTCCTCCTCCTTATAAATCAGGTGATTCTTTCTGGATTAAATTTTCTGGAGTCGGTTTTCTGGCTCCTCCAATTAAAATGAGTGAAAATATTCTTAATCAAATCAAACACTGCATCAGTAAAAACACATTGTTTCAAGATTCCACTGTAAATATCCTCTATCAGAGCTGCTCTGTTGTTATCCACCTCCATCCTGCAAAAAAGCATTAATAATTCACATTGAAAATATTCATACTGAATATGTATACCTATCTATTAATACACTTCACAAAGATTTTATACTTTGATTCGAAATGACCTGTACATTGACAGAGTAACTCGGCATTTTTTAAAATGTTTATAAAGTCGTGTTTACAAGATACGGGTTCCCTGAAAGAATTCAAACTGCAGACAAACATGAAGGATGTCTTTCTTCTATTTTGAAGATTCAGTACGTGACTCACAAGCTTCGGACTCAAACTAAGAGGGGACAGCGAGTGATCGCGTTCCGCATGGCAGCATCAAATTTTTAGGGAACTCTTTTAGGGAGTAGCAGTTCTGTAAAAGGTTGCCGTGGTGAGTACACACCGTGTCACGAGGCTCCAGCTGTTTCGTCATATTTAATAAAAAACTAAAAAGATGTCAAGGAGTCCCAAGTTAAATCAATAAATATGAACAGAAAAATCAAAAGTTGTGGTTAAAAAATTAAAAACAATTGTCGAGGGAAAAAGGATCTTAAGGATTCTTTCAAAGATTTATCTGCATGTCACTCAGTTTTTATTAAAGACAATTTTATTCAAACCCCGTCTGACATTCAGAATGACGGAATAATTTACAGACAAAGATTATTTACATCTGAATGAAAAACATCCAAAAAACTATTTGTCATGAAATATTAGATTGGGCTTTTTTATTTTCTTACTGGACAAAAGAGTCCCTGGTGTTTTTATTATTATTAACATTTTTTTCTAACAGCTGTAACACCTCCCCTGACACTGATGCGGATTGCTACTGTATTTGGCCAATCTCCATGACAACAGCAAGGGGAAAAAAGCCATCTCGCTCCTCCATACGCCCACATTGTTCGGCCTGTGGACATTATTGTGTCTCTGCTCCGCAGTCCAATCTGTACTGCCCCTCGCTGTGGTTAGGTGCTTTTAAACACAAAAACACTGAGTATATTTTCGAAACTATCAAATCTGTCAGATAAACCTGATAAAGAGTTTTTGATTATCAAAAAAAAAAAAATCATATCAGATTGGAAAACAACATCCAGCACAATCACCAAAAATATTTTTTAAACTGCATGCTTTTACATTGCTTGCTAATCCGATTTCCATGCCAACACTGCAGAGAAGGATTAATCACTGTTTGCGGCTAAAGAGGAATGACACCACCCAGGCAGCTAAGATGGATCGCTAACTAAAGGACCAATACCCATGCTTGATCAACCTGTGGTTGGCCTACCTCAGCAGAGTGACTTGTGATAAGTACACAACTGATGATGTGTTTGCAAGTAAAGCTGCACAGCAAACCCCCAGAACCTGTAAAGTTATCCATGCCGCTACTGTGGAGCACATCCGATCGAGGGATATGAATCTCTGTAAACATGTATAAGATGTAAGATGGTCGTGCTTTAAGAGAATCTTTGCCACAAGTGTGTGCAAATGTAGATATAACTGATCAAAGTGGAGAAGGTGAATATTTCCTGTGCTCCATGAATGATTAAAGCAAATAACACTTTACATTCTCCTGCCCGGGTTTTCTCTACATATCCTCTTGCATGGGATTGCTCTGTTCTCCTGCTAGGATTCTCTTCTGTCTCTCCATGTTCTTCTGCCTGGGTTCTCTCTATGTTCTCGTCTATAGGCTCCAGTGGCGGGCCGTGCATTTCACACCTGGGCCTTCAGTAGAGCTCCATTTGTCACTCCACTCCTCAATAACTTTTATGGCAATAAAATTGACCTTTCTTAACCTTTTCTTGAAAGGTCCATCTTGAAAATGGCTCCTTCAGCTATCATGGGTTGCCAAATTAGCTATTACATCAACACAACCATATTTGTGTTCATGCAGCGCGCTACAGATGCACCCTGCTAGCACTTGCTAATACACTCTCTGACTACCCAATCAACAGTGCCATAGCCTTCTAGAAGGCCCTAGTGTCACAACTAATAATGGGATTGGTTAAAGCAAGTTTCATAGGCGCTTGTTTTTCGCTCAAGCGCATGTGAATCTGATTCTGTAGGCCTCCAGGCATATTTCTTTGACTTTGACCCTGCCTGGCAACAAGTGATGGCTGAAATGTGATTGGCTAAATGCGTTCATATAAAAATACATGTCTAGAAGCAACACAGTCAGGGAAAAAGCTTATAATGGATAAATTACAATTAAAATCAGTCAGTGATTATATTTTTTAGGGCAGCAGAGAAGGCCTTGCTGGCCCTAATGGCCCACCACTGATCGTCTCTCTCTTCATGCTCTCCTGTCTGAGTCCTTTCCTTGTTCTCCTGCCTCGACCCTCTCCTTCCCTCTCCATGTCCTCTATGTCTCCATTTCTCAAGACCTCCCCATTCGAAGCAATGCAAACACCAGGGATTTTAACCCCTAATCCTTTCATTGAATCATTTGAGGGCTTCCCTGGTGTGGTACCAGCATCTGAGGTGCAGGGGGCAGCACATCCTGATCATCTTCGCCACTGAGACAATAGACCGGTTGGTTAGTAATTTATTTTTTCCTGATGTGGTTTCTCTTCCTCCAAGTGGTGTAAACCCGAGCTCGGCATTTTAATATAATAAAAAATATGTCGCCGAAATTATAACAGAATTTTGTAAAAAGAAAAACAAACCAAAACCAGCCAACAAGCAATAAATGTTTAGGGAGCACTAGAAAACAATGGGTGTGTAAAAAGAAATGAAAAAAATTAAAGCATCCGTGTCCTAGGAGTTATTTAGGTTGATATATGAGTTTGTTTTTCAATCTGAACTCTGGAAGTGAGAGGCGATGGGGTTATTTCCTGGTCAACTAATGATTGACTCGATTTAGGATGAAAAAATGAAGTAGAAATACACCGTTGTGAATGGCAATTGCAACATGAGCATCAGAAAACTCATAAATTTTGACACAATAAAAATTGCAAAGTAAAGCTAAAATCCATAAAACTGGTGAAGATTAGTCGACAATTAGTAGACAAGTAACTCTTGGCACTGTTTAGAGGGGAAGTGTGATTTATCTAGTTCTGCAGTATTTAAGAGCAGCTTGTGTGCAAATACACCTAAACATCTCACAGCGAAGTGTGGTGTCACAAACACAACAATTCAGAAGTCACATCGTGGTGCAAATGAACCATAGTTTAAGGGAGTGTTTTTTTTCCATCTTATTGCAGACAGAGATTGGACGCGCCTTCTTGTGTCAATAACACACACTTCAGTTTTATATTCATTCATTCTTTATGTACACACTTCATCCTGGAACAAGAGGAGGGGTTAAACCTTCACGGGTCAGCTGCACCTCATCCAACCACTCACTTGCTCTCTAATTCACACCCATCGAGAGTTTCCAGACTGTTGGAGGCAGACAAAGAACCCGGAGAACCCAGGCAAGAAAGCAGGTAAACTTGGGTTTGTCGGAGAACCCAGTCCACCAACAAACCAGAGGCTTCTTCCAGTGTTGACCCCTGACCCGTCGGCACCCAAACACTGAAACATTCCCTTCAACTCCAGCTTTATTTATTCTTCAAATTGGCTAATGTTAAAATGCTGGAATTGTAAGCTAAGGTGATAAAAGAAGAGGACGGATAAAGAATATCTAATAAAAATAGGCTCTTTAACGTTTCGTGTCCTTGAACCCTCCCAACCCAAACGGTTTCTCTCTGCCCCTCGTATTCCCCGCCCCGCCAGTTACATGCAGGTCACCGGGTCCTTGGGTTTCACCGCCTCTTTATGACTTTTCACGAGTGTCTGCCTGCGTGACATCACCGGCAGCCAATGAGCATGTTCCAGTGCCCCCGCCTGTTATCGAGGAAGAGGAACCAAACCCCAACATGTGATCAGGTCACTGATAAAGAACCAGACAGGTGATTACTGAACCCAATGCGATAAAAAATGCAAGAAAGTTCTTCCTGGTCTGGACGTTGTCAGCTGTTCAGAGGATCATTTAAGCCAATCAAAGAAAACTCCAAAACCATTGTTTCAAGACGGTTTAGTCACATTTTGTGGTGGGAACAACCCACTCCTGTGTGGTCCACCCAGGTGGACCCGTCAGAGTGGCACAGCAAGAAAAATGCCACTGTTCAGCACCATTGTGACATTGAGGACTTTCAAGATCCTCCTGACATAATGTTATGGAGCCAGAATGTGTTCAAATTTGTGCTGACTGAAATCCTACAAGTCACAAATTTTGTAGAACATGATTTGAGGTGGAGTTCGTTTTGATCACAACATAAATCGAACAACAATCCAATGACCTGGAGCCAGAACACCAAGTAAAATCCCCTGGTGGCCATTTTGTGAGGATTGGCGCAATGGTAATCAATGACTTGGTTTTCTACCAAAATTATTTTTCCAATGTCCAAATTTTCCTTCTGGACAATCAACAACACTGACCCAAGAGGTCGATCTTTCACAGAACCAACATGAGAGGTTGAAACAAGAAATGGCTCCTGCTTATAGGTCCTACTGAAAAACATAAGAGGAGGAAGTTATCATGGGACTCAGGTCAAACACTTGATTTTGGTCAAACACCTGATGTTGGTGCCAGTTTATGGTGGAGGCAGCGTCTGCCCTCTCTGGCCTCAGATCCGGGTCAGCCGGTCTCTGGACATGTGGGCCAAGCCCCAGCGCCACCATCAATACTAGATGTCCCCGGTAACGGGACTCTTGCCGCCCTGGGCCTGGGTTCACCCACTGTCCGCTGCCGTGACCGCCTTTTGTTGGTCCTCACCCAACACTAGTTAATCTGGTCCTCTGCATCCCGGTTGTTGTATTTAATGCTTCATAAACCCATCCAGAGAATTCAAATGTGTCTGACAAGCTGTTTTCCTGTGGTACCGCTGTTAAGACGAGAGGATCAGAGCAGCAGAAAACCCAGTAAAACCCATCTTGTAAGCTTAGCACAATGAAAGGCTTAGCATTAACATACCTCAATTTAAAAGGAAAAAAAATCTGAATGTCCTTTCAACCATTTGCAGCCATCATAATTCCCGGTTGATGAACTTCTGCTTGAGTTGGGATTCTTTTTTTTTTTTCTTATCACGATCTGATGTCATTCAAACATACAGACATCTGTGTGGTGTCATGGGGTGATTTCACCCACCTCTCCCAAAAATGGTATGAGAGAGTCACCTCTATTGGAACAACAAACAGCAAATGTCAAAAGCGGCCTATCAGTTTTTATATGTTCTCTGTACGTGGGCACGGAACATGCTCCACACTTACCCTTTGCCCTGATAAGATACTGCCGGTGGCAGTTGACTGATAAAAGAAGCAGGTTAACTGTGAACCTCTAAATCCTACTATAACTCATAAGTGGAGTTCTTTTTTTTTTAATTTTATTTAGATTTCAAAATTTTTAGGAGGAAAAAACAAAACAAAACAGCATGGTTTGCTGTAAGACTTCTGTTTGCACTTCCTCTCAGAGTGTCGCAGTGTTCCCTCCCGGTCTGCTCTTCAGGTATCAAATCATGATCATCTAATATTAGGTTCTAGTTATATTACCACAATAAATATTTTAGTTTCTTCACTCCCTTCTCTTCGATCTCAACTCTGACTTTTTACCACTGAAAACAATGCTTTGTTAGGAAAGTCTTAATGTGATCATTTGCAACAATGTCAAAAGATTTGAGACAGAACAAAGCAAAGAAAATGGACTAAAACCTATGAATACCCTATAAATCTATATTTTTTTATGTTTTTATACCGAGTTGGCTCATCTAACCCCTCTCTCTTATATTAATATATGTACAGTTAGGGCCAAAAATATTTGGACACTGACACAATCTTCACGACTTGGGCTCTGCATGCCACCACTTTGGATTTGGAATGAAACAACTATAGTGGAATTAAAGCGCGGACTTTAATGTTTAATTCAAGGGGTTGAACAAAAATATATGATTATGATTAAACATGTAGGAATTGTAGCTATTTTTATTCAGACGCTCTTCATTTCAGGGGCTAAAAAGTAATTGGACAAATGACCATAACCCTAAGTTAATTGTTACTTTTCAATATTTTGTTAAGAATCCTTTGCAGGCAATGACTGCCTGAGGTCTGGAACCCATGGACGTCTCCAAACACTGGGTTTCCTCCTTTGTGAGGATTTGCCAGGCCTTTACAGCGTCTGTCTTCAGTTGTTGCTTGTTTGTTGGTCTTTCTGCCTTAAGTTTTGTCTTGAGCGAGTGCAATGCATGACTCAACCGTTGCAGAATATTCCACTTCTTTGCTTTAAAAAAAAAGGGGTTGCTGGGTTGCACAGTGCACTGTGAAGCACTGTCCAATCAACTTTGCTGCATTTGGCTGAATCTGAGCAGAAAGTATATCCCTGTACACTTCAGAATTCATCCGGCTACTTTCCTTTTGTCATATCATCAATGAACAAAAGTGATCCTGAGCCATTGGACACCATGCATGTCTGTGCCATCACACTGCCTCCACCATGTTTTACAGAAGATGTACACCTGCTTTGGATCATGAGTTCCAATTCTTCTCCAAACTTTCTTCTTCCCATCATTGTGGTACAGGTTGATCTTAGTCTCATCTGTCCAAAGAATGCTGTTCCAGAACTGGGCTGGCTTCTTCAGGTTTTTTTTTGGCAAAGTCAATTCTGGGCTTTCTATCTTTGAAGCTGACCAATGGTTTTAACCTTGTGGTGAAGCCTTTTTATTTACTCTCATGAAGTCTTCTCTTTATGGTTGACTTACATACTGATACACATACTTCCTGGAGAGTGTTCTTCACTTGAGTGGATGTTGTGAAGGGGTTTTTTTCTTGACCATGGAAAGGATTCTGTGATCCACTACTGTTGTCTTCCGTGGACATCCAGGCCTTTTTGAGTTCCCAAGCTTACCAGTACACGCTTTCTCCCCAGGATGTACCAAAGTCCTAACATTCCTGCTATCTCTCTGATGGATTTCTTCTTTTTGTCAGTCTTAGGATGATCTGTTTCACCTCCATTGAGAGCGCCTTTGACCGCATGTTGTGTGTTCACAGCAATAGCTTCCAAATGCAAACACCCCATTTGGAATCAACTCGAGACCATTTAACCGCTTAATTGATGACAGGTTATCGACGGAAGAGCTCACACAGCCTTGTTTTTTATATATATATATATATATAAATATATATATATATGTTGGTTTTTTTTGCAGCCTTCTGAGTCAATTGTCCAATTACTTTTGGTCCCCTGGAAAGGAGGTGGCCACATATTTAAGAGCTGTAATTCCTAAGCCTTTGCTCTCATTTGGATATGAATACTCTCAAATTACAGCTGAGTCTACACTTTCAACCCATACTGATTATATAATTGCATACTGAATATGCTTTTTGTAAAAAACTTGTGTCACTGTCCAAATATTTCTGGATCTAACTGTCTGTGTGCCTGTCTAGGTGTACATTTATATTTGTATGTATAGAAATACAATCATGTTTATATTTATATATAGGGAAAAATGGACAAAGCGATGGTGTGACCAGTGATGCTGTTTGGTTTAGAGGCAGCAGCATTGAGGAGGACAGCACGCAGAGCTGGAGGTAGCCGAGAGGAAGACATTGATGTTCTCTTTAAGAGTGATGAAGATGGACAGAAAATAGTAAAAGGCCATTAGTGGGACAGCACGTTCGCTGTTTCGGAGACGGTTTGGTCATCCACAGAGGGGCGATTGTGGATATATTGGAGGAAGGATGTTGAGGTTGGAACTGCCTGAAAGGAGGCCTAGAGGAAGACTAAAGAGAGGATTTATGGATGGAGTGAAACACGACATGAAGTCAGTTGGGGTGAGAGAAGAGAATGTAAAGGAGAGGGTCAGGTGAAGGAAGATGATTCGTTGTGGCAAGTAGTTGAGTTTGAAAACAAACAAACAAAAAAAAAATTAAATCAGGAAATGAAGCAGCAGAACTAGACAGGATATAACTTGGGTAGAAAAAGGACTCAGCTCGAACACTCTGAAGCAGGAAGTGAAATGTGCTGCTCTACAGTTTTGAGATTCCACTTCTGAAGTCTTATCGTCAAAACCAGTGTTTGCTTCAGTAGGGCGCTAATCTTATTTTTCATTGAAAAACAAAAGTGCTTGGTCACGTGACCTCCTTCGGCCAGCGAGAAAGTTACAAATCAGCAAGATCTAAGAATATTGTCGGAGAGAATGATTGGATGGCACCTTAAAGAAAAAGCGTGCCACAAAAGGACATCATCATCTTAACAAGCCTGGATAGAACTCCATAAATGTTCTGGTTTTGTTTTCTTAATTTCAAAATAAAACCCTTTTCACTGCACAAAGGGCTTTTGATTCAGATTTAGAAATAAACCCTGCCAGTCTTTCGACCTGAAAATGACTCATGTTCCATCCTTCACACAACAGAGAGGCTGTTCACATATCCACATGCCATACGGGACGTTCACTTCCTGCGACCGGGAAAAGAAAGGACTTGTGAATCAGACTAGGGGGCGTCATGGGGGAGGCAGGCTGCCCTCTGGCGACTGGGAGGTCAAGCGTCATCAAAAAACATGGAAAGCACCCCGTCTTGTGTTCAGTATAGAACACAAGGGGCCGAAGACACAGGAACAAAGAGTCAGCTGACGAGGCCGTGACGTCGCCGCTGACTGCGCGGGGGGCTGATCGGAGGCTGCCTCACCGCACCGCGTTCACACTCATTGATCAATTCTGAAGCGAGAATCTGAATCGTCGGGCGACTTGTTTGCAACCGAATATAGCCGATGACAGTTTAGTCACTGCATTCCCTAAAGGCCAAGTGTGTTCCAAGCTGCAGAATAAGTGGCCTCAAGTCATATGACTCCCGCTTGAGCTGAACTCAATGTCCAGTTTTCTTACTTTGGACTCAAGTTAGCAAATTCACAGCAGACTTTCTAAATGTTGATCTGTAACTAGGAAATAAAAGCCATAAGAAGTGCTGTAAATAGTTGTAATTAAACATCAGCAAACAAATGTAGTCACATCAAAAGACATGTAAAATACCAACAAACATATGTAATCACTATGATGTAATGAGCTATAACAACAATAGATGTCATTGTTGATGACATCCAAAAAATTGAAAATGTTATAGATATTTAGAATTCCTTGAATCCTGGAATTGAGGTTTTGGTCTTTCCCATTTAAACATATACACACATACACACAAAGTAGAGTGACCCTGCTTTCTCAGGCTGTTCATGGTCCTCAGTGTCCCTGCTGACCGCTCAGCCCAGGGGAAACCCAACAACTTGGCCTTCTAGTAATTAAAGGCCCGCTCTGCGACCCATTTTACCCAAGGCCACCATCCCACACCTCCCAGTGAACTTGCTATTGTTGCCCCTGCCAACAAAAACAAAAAAAAAAAAACAAGAATTTGTTCATTTTCTATAGTTCTTTTCCAAGTCACAGGATCAGGGGATGGAGCCAAAGTTCCCTCTAAGCTGCACACAATCACTCACTGCTCCAGCGTTCTCCTCTCCTCACTCAGCAAATCTATGCAGTGCATGAAATAAAATTAAACACACACCATTATGTTTTCTATTTATATACAGTTCAGTTTGGATTTTATTTCACGTGCTGCATAGATTTGATGTGCGCGGAGAACGCAGGAGCAGCGTGCGGGAACATTGGGTGGAGGCAATACCAGCTTACGTTGGGTTGAGAGGTGGGGCTTATGCTGAATGGTTCAGCTGTCAATTACAAGTACATATTTAGAGACATCCAACCATTCACTCTGTCATTCATATCAGTGAACAATTTATTCTAGTCTACTGCAACGACAAAAAAAAGTCCACTGGCTTTTTGGACCGGAAGGAAGACAGAGAACCTGAAAGAATCCATGCAGGAGAACATAGAGAACACATGGAGAACTGGAGCAGGAGAACCCAAGACTCAAGAAAAACGCCCACAGCATGAGTCACAGAATTGGACTCTGTCCTTAGAAGGAAGTAATACAGGTGTTCTCAATGTTTACTCACCTTCAGGACAGCAGCGAGTCACACGAAGGTTCCTCATCCATAGAACTGGAAAACAGTATGGCAGCTTCAAAGTCTTAGACGTGAAATGAATGGCGATTAATGGTCAAATTTTGCAAAACATCTTAAAAAAGTTTTTATAGCATCACATCAACTCGTCTGATGCAAACCAAATCACTGAAGCTCCAACACTTTTTTTTCCCAATTGGTTTTCAACTCAGGCCCTTAGCTTCATTTCAGCATTTAAGACTTACCTGTAGCCCACGCCTCTGCATCTAAGGCACGAGCTGCCATCAGCTGCCCGCAGGAATGCAGCATTCATCTGTGAATCCTCAGCAAAAAGACCAAAGAGTGTTTCCTGGTGGCGGTGTGGAAGCGTCAAAAGGTGTAAGACCTGAAGTCGAGCCCTGAGGGGCACAGCAATAACATGTGCACAACCCTACATGACACTGCACTAGACTACAATATGCTAAACTACCTGACTGTACACAACATCATAGAAAACAAAAATTCCCTGAATAACACCACCTGACACACTTACACCATCATCCATTACCAAAAAGTTAGAACCATTACAACAGTACATCACAGTACATCGAGTACCCTGTAATACACTTCCCTGGAACTTCCTGGCATACGCTACACAACACTGCTGCTGCGCCCTGCATTATACTATAATAGATTACCAAAAGATATATCATAAGACAAGATTTCCCTTTACTCCCCTACTATTCACGATTCAACACTGCACGAAAATTATTACTCTATTGATCAGAGAGCCACACTATATTGAATTATTAGATGCAGTAACATACTACTTCACCACACTGCTAATCACTAGCCTATATTGCTGTACACAACACATTTTACTGCATTCTACAGCCTCATACAACATCAGATTATTGTAACATATACAATGAAAATAAATTGTAACATATACTATAAAAACATACACTATAAAAATAAACTATAATATACTACATTTCAAAGACATGCTTCAGTCCGCTGTTTGCTAGGCTAGGTAGTGATTGTATATTGTTTGCTAGGTTGTTAGATTGCTGGTAGCTTGCGATATTTGTTGTCGTGGTTGTTAGCTTATTTATAATCTGAGTTGAGGTTCTAGATGTGTTTTGCCTTGGATTTTGGCATGAGGGACAGTAACATCTTGTCATATGTATTCACGAATGCAGTACTCAACTGTACACAGTCCTGTATTGCACTGAAGTGCCTGCGACTACTCTACGGTCACAGAATAAAAACTCACCTTTTTAATTCACAGAGGTCCTTAAGTCTGTGGAGGGTTGTGGGCCCGCCATTCTTTCTGATGTAAGTGAAGAGATAAAACTGCTGGGTCTGATTCCAAAGCAGCAATCGTAAATATTTTATATAACAATTAAAGCTCAGAGGCTGGAAAGGTTTATCCCTGATTGATCAGGGTTCCACAGACATTGTGTAATGGAGTACCTGTCACCTGTCAGCCCGAGAGGAGGCCAGAAAACAAATAAACCAACAAAGAGAAAGAGCGAATAGTTTAGTCTAGCCTTGAAAACAACCATTTATTTGGTTTGAGTTTGAAATCTAGAGTGAATCAAAAAAAAAAGAACTTTGACATTTCAGACCCTTTAGCACAAGTGCCAGTTGACTTAATGAATTATTAAATAAAACACCCAGCATTAAAGCACCTAAAAATCCATTTATAGCAAGAAACTAATCTGTATTATCTGTTTTTAAAACTTTGTTCAGTATTTCATCTGAGCTATTTAACTTCTGTATTGATTTTTTTGTCGTTCACCCACCATCCATTTCCTGACACTTGCGGGGTCGGCTCATGGTGGCGGCAGCCAAAGCAGAAATACTCAGTCCTCCCTCTCCCAGACACTTTGTCCAGCTCTTCAAGGTGAATCCTGCATCTTCCATGGGGCTTCTCCTGGTGGGACATGCCTGGAACACCTCGCCAGGAAGATGCCCAGGAGGCACTCAGACCAGATGCTGGAGCCACCTCATCTGGCTCCTCTTGATGTGAAGGAGCAGTGGTTCTACTATGAGACCCTCCTGGGAGAATGAATGACCGAGCTTCTCTCACTATCGCTGAGAGAGCCCAGACACCCTGCAGAGGAAACGCATTCTCGCCGCCTGTATCCATGTTCTTTCAGCCAATACAAACAGCTTGTGACCAGATGAACTGGTAGATCAAAAACATCGTCTTTTTGGTTAGTTCTTTTGTTACTGAGACAAAGCAATACAGAGTCCACTTTACTGCTGATGGCCCACCTGCCAATCTCTTGCTCCATTCTTCCCTCACTTGAGAAACTTGAACTCCTCCCCTTGGGGCAAGATATCCCTCACCCAGATACGACACTCCCTCTTTGTCCAGCTGAGGACCATGGGCTTGAATTTAGAGATGCTGATTCTCATACTCAGCCGATTTGTCTGTGAACCATTCCAGTGAGAGTTGGAAATCATAGTCAGATGGAGAACCGCATCATCTGCAAAAAAACAGAGACCCACTCCAGAGGCCATCCCCTCGACACCCTGGCTGCAATTAGAAAATGTCCATGAAGGTTAGAGACGGAATCATGTCAAAGGGCACCCCTGGCACAGTCTAACCCTCACTGGAAATAAATCTGACTCACAGCTGGCAGTGTACACCAAGCTCTGACACCAGTTATACATGGACCGAACGGCCCCCAAAAGGACACCCAAAGTGATATGGTCAAACGCCTTCTCAAAGTTCACAAAGCACATGTCAACTAGTTGGGTGAACTCCCATGCGTCCTCCAGGACTCTTCTGAGAGTATAGAGCAGGTTGACTCTTCCACAACCAGGATAAAAACCACACTGCTCCTCCTGAGTCAACTACCCAATGGACGCACCTCCCCGGCACCCCGGAATAGACCTTGCCAGAGAGGCCGAGGAGTCTGATCCTCCTGTTGTGACATCCTCCCACAATAGGAGCCATCTCATCCACCGAGTTATGATCTGTTGACAACTCACCATTATCTGTCCTGCTGCTTCGCAGTACCAGCTCGGGCTCCTTCCTGCGGTTTGACTCTTAAGATTTACTCTTACTCCCGACCGCCAAGTTTTAAGTCTGTGACTGGGATATCATGAGGTTTAAGCATGGGCTAAGGATGATTAGCCCATGGAGAAGGGGACCCATGTTGTATTTTCAGGCTGTGCCTGACCAGACCCCACGGGTGCACCAGCAAAGCCCACCCCTGAACTCCAGGGGGCGGGCCTGGAGACCAGTGACTGTGCAAGAAAATGAGGTCCATGATCTTTATTCTTTAGAGGGGGATCTTCAAAAAGTGCTATAGACAAAGTTTGCCCAACTGGTTGATTGATGCTTTCATTAATGTTTTTCGTTCTCTTCTTTACTACTGTGTAGTAAAGGGCTGGCCTCACCATGCACAGATGAAGCCGTGGTATTTAAGAGGGTTACGTGAGCCTAAGGGTAGCGACTCGGCTTCTCTTTCCAGCTCTTAATCTCATCATCTCTGCTTTTCTGCGCTCCCGTACGCTGCATTTAGCCCAATCAGGATTAAAGGGTTAAAAGAGAAAAAATCTCAGGGCGGAAACCTCAAACATGGATGGAGGTATTATATCATATTGCATTAAGGTGAAGCAGGAACTGGGATCCTGAGTGCAAACCATGGATTAAATGGAATTTTCCTTGCTTTAACAAACAACATGGTAAAATAGGAGTAAAACTAGGTCACCTATGGAGTAGAAAATTAAACAAAGATCATAAACAGGAAGTTCGTTTTCCAAGGATCCTTTGAGTATAAGGGGACAAATTTGCTGATCTAAATTCTATCGAACGATTGGAATAACACTTTGTCCTACAGGAGGCAATAGAGTCAAATTTCTTTCCCCGTAGATGTTGTTGGGGCTGGTAGGTCACTTAAGAAAGAAAGTTAGTGTTTCCCTGAGGATGATGTCGCTAACAGCATGCTATCAATGAATTAATTTTTTTCAAGCATCCAGTTTAAACATTAGTTCTTTCTTTCTTCCTTGTGATATTATAGAAATAAGCACGAGACTTGAGACAACTGGGATTTTGGTTCGGATGAAAGCTGGAATAACTTTGGAGAATATTCATGATGACATTTAACAAAAAGAAATGAACCCAACTGGTGGAAAACCAGCTCCATTCTATGTTTTCAAAATTCAAACTGAAGATGCAACAAGCCCCCCTCCTGTCCCAAGTGTTTGCGGCAGTGTGCCGCTGATGTTCTGTCGCAGGGAACATTGAGGCCAAGAGCGTTCGATGGGTATCTGACACAGGGCTCAGGAGCCCAAGAGACAAAGCTGATTAAAGGTGAGGATTTCCATCAGCTCAGGGCTCCTATTTCCAGCCTTAGCCGGGGGGGTGAGGTTGGGGGGGATCAGACCCTCCAGAGCTACACCATCCACAATGTGCTCCCAGTGATTTCTACCTATTTAGTCCAATATGAACAGGGTTAGAGGAGAAACTAGGACCCTTTCTGCCAACTAAAGCAACTACAAAGAGTTAAAAAGAAATCACTGAAAAACAAATGTTTTTTAACCTAAAGCATCCCAATTCCTCACATTTTGCAAGAGAACAGACAATCTAAGATATCTTTTGTCTTTCTACGTCCCAGCGATCTGTTTCTCAATGTGGCCCACATCCTCACCTGACCTTTAAGGAACTGTTGAGCGGATTAAAACAGTCACCTGTGCACAACTTTTACTGCGAGACAGGAAAACAAAAGGTATTTGTACAGATTTATTGTTGCAATTTGGATTAAAAAAAGTGTAAAGACCAGGTCTTTTCCTTTCCAAAACTAAAGTTCATAAAAAGTGGAGGAGATTTCAAAATTCCAAAAACAACGTCCCTCAGGGATGAAATTGTCGTGTGCTTTGACGTTTCCTCTGGCCTGTTGGGCGTAGCAACCCGCGTACTGCTGCCAGCGTCACCAGAACAAAGTTATGAAATGCTGCCGTGTTAATCCTCTTGGAATTGCGGCTCCAGGCAGAACCAGGAGCTGCCTGGTTCCTCGCCCCACTCTCAGACCGATAATGTGTGGGGAAATTAGACTAAGCCTGACATGCAGTGAGTATACTGTGTTCTATGTTCTGGGCTTGGTGGCGAACGTGAGGTACCCTGTGTGGCCTGGCATCTCTCTTGGTGGGGTGGTGGTCTTCAAGGTGTTAGTTGCGTGGTTAGGAGCAGATGTGGCAGGCGTCTCCTCCAGCGGAGCCTCAACTCCTGGTTCGGGGCCGAAGTCAGGCAGCGGAAGGGAGACGGTCCGGACATCATGGACCCGGAGCAGAACCTCCAGGGTGCTGATCTCCTGGAAGCCCTGGTTGGCCAGAGCCTCACATGTCCTCTGGACCTGCTCAATGCAGGGGGAGAAGGAGCAGACTCGTCCTCCTGCAGAGACGCAGTCAAAATGGTCGTCAAGCACAAGTCTTTAACATAAGCCCCCATCACACACACACACACACAGGTATGTATTATATATATGGGTATGGATGTCAGGGGTGGCTGTTGGTCTTCTCTCTGAAAAACCCACAAATCAGGGCTTTACATTTGTGATGTAACACGAAGCTCGGACACATTTAGAAATATCCTAGTCGTGTTTTCCTCAGGGGTGAGCAGCCCCGCTTGGCTCAAAAACAAGAAGGGCATTTCCCGCATTTTCCCAATGAAAGGAACATCTCACGTGGAGAAAGACAAATAATCTAATCGGGGGGACCAAACCCAAGACTGCAGTGTCTCTGGGGATACGTGTAATTCTACTCTTACAACTTTATTTTCATTCTTTCTTCCAAAACACTCTCACAGAATACTTTCTCCTTAAGAAAACAGACCGATGACCCAAAATCTGGTGGCGGGAGGCGAAATGGTGCCCGGATAAACAGGATCCCCTGCCGGATTTGGTCTGGTTTCGGAGAGGAACCCCCGCCGGGCGGCCTCGAAAACTCCCAGCAGTTGACCTGAGGAACGTGACTGGCTGGCCAAAGCTCGGAGTTGGAAATAATCACCTCGGACCTGGTTGGACCTGCGCCAACCCAAGCCTTTACTTCTGTCTGGAATGGCCTTCCTGCAAGGCGTGCGCGAAAACATCTGTGTCGCTTCTGTTGTTTTCAACCACTGGGGGGCAGCAGAGCAACTGATGTCCAAAATTGAAGGAGAAAAAGAAAAACCGATTGGGCAATGCGGACAGGCGCACCCAGCCAATCACAGGCCATGATGGTGGCAAACAAAGGTAGCAACAATTGCAGGAATCAAGATCCTGCAATGTGTCTGGAAATAGAGCTGAGGAAGAGGAGAGATGGACCTTTAGTATCGAAAGGCAGCAGATGAACTTTCCCCTTCTGCTGCTGTGTGTTTGCGATCATCCAAGTGTCCTTTCCTGCTGTGAATCTGTTGGTGAATGTCGGCCGAAAAGATACAAACCCTAAATTTCTGACAATCTGAGACTTTTTCCATACATTTTGGTGATGAATCCGCCGAAGATATTCCACCTCTAAAAACTCCTGTACATGCTGTGGGTTAAATGGAAACCCTCAATTGGCCAGATATGTGAATAAGGGAGAGAATGGTCGATAGGTCACTGTCAAACATCCAACTATTCACTCTCTCACCTAAGAACACTTCAGAGTCTTCAATGAATCCGTGAACTGCTTTTGGACTGTTGGAGGAAGATAAAGAACCTGGTGGGAACTACAGGAACATGAGACGAACCGAGGCGGGAGAGAACCATTGATATACAAAAATGCCAATGTTTTTGAACCTCATAGAAAATTCAAATATTTAAATGCTTCTCAGATGGTGAGGAGAAAACATACTTCATAATTACAACTATAAGTACGGGGTGTTCTGGACACAGAGGAGCGTCTAAGAACTTCAAAGTACTTGACCATGAAAACGGATCCTAACCTCACCCTGCAGCACCAGCAACACAGAATCGACTCACTGTGACACCAACAAAGAACATCTTCTCAGGTTTCGCTGCAGGGGTGAAAACTCTGGTGAAGAAGCTCGAACTGACACTGGGATTTTATTTTGGGAACAACGCCTGCTCTTCATCCCCAAAAGGCCAATGTTTTAGTGAGGGGGCGCTGGTTTGCCATGTTTCCAGGCTGCAACATGTGAGGAAGGAAAGGCTCGTCACGCTGACATCTAACCTTCGATAATATCACCTTGTAAACAGCGACAGCAGGGAAACAAAGAGGAGCACATCGAGGTCAAGATCCCATTGTCTCTGCCGTGAAACATTACAGGACAAGTTAGGGATGTTTGAGATGGCAGGCGTTCCTTTGGCTAACAGAACCAGTGTTCTCTCTCGGGAGGGCTGGGGAGGTGGGGGGTGCTAAGTGGCTAAACACAACTCCGTATTCTCGTAGCAACCGGGACAAGCACATGGGGAGAGGTCGGGTTAATGATTGAGCAAAGGGGTGTGTGTGTGTGTGGGGGGGGGGTGATATTAGCGCATATATCAAACATAGCAACTAGCATCTGCAGTGAAGACAAACACTGGACTACTCAGCTGGAGGTTATCAGCTCTGAGTGTTTGTGCTTTAGGGATGTGGCTGTTACATAATGACTAATATGGGGGGGGGGGGGGGAGTGAATCTATCAGGATTTAGGCGGCCAAGTTGCAACAAGAATTACAATTAGGAGAGAAATATTTCAGCTGGTCTAGTTTACATTACATTCTGCCTCCTCAGCACATCACCTTCCAGAAAAACTCACTCAGCCTTCAGAAGCTGAGCTGGAGTCAGGAGAGCCCGCTCTATGGGCGACGCACCCCTGTCTTGGGCAGTCATGTCTCATGGCCTTTGGTTATGGTAGTTCTGGGGTGGCGGAGCTATGTTTGGCCTCCCTGGAGAAAACATCCAAGTCGAGGACCGGTTCCAGGCTCCTTCTGGAGGCACACTGAGCGGTGGCTCTAGTCCTGCAGCATAACCCTGTATGGTCATGGGACTCTGCAGTCCATATCAGGCTGCACTCTATCACTATCTGAATGTGTGTGTGCATGCACGTTGGTGAAGAGTTCATGAAAGGAAAATGCAGCCAAGGCCCCATAAAAGGGAGTCCAAGGAGGTGGGAGAGTCACTAGGGGGAACTCCTCCTGAATTCCTCCTCCCACCGGTGCTTCATGAAAAATCTATCAGTTCTTGGATCGTCAATAAAACCTGTGACGCTCCAGGTTCTCCGGATGATTCCAAACTTCCCACAAAGAGAACACAAACCAGCCTTTGTGACTGGATGAGCAACATGCTGGAGGCACAGTGTCAGAACATGCTGAGCTTACCGAGGGTTCTATCACTGCACACTGGTCTTCAGCCGACATGCCAACAATCCCTCGGACCTCCAGAACCTCTCCACAGGGGAGAAAAATGTAACTAAAGTACTGAAATAACATGGATGATGTTCTAAAAGCAAGGACAGTGGCATTCAATATGTCTACTTTCAGTCACTGGGCCGAGGGGTGTAGTTTAACTTGGATGGGTCAGCTGTCAATCATCCATTCACCATTCACTCTCTCGTGTACACCTAAAGAAAATTTAAAATTCACTGAACTTGGCTGCTTTTGGACTGTGGGAGGAAGACAGAGATCTGGGAGAGAACCCAGGCAGGAGGATATGTAGGACTGAGGGAATGTTCTTGCACAAAAAGAAACAGTTCACCACCAAGACATTTAACTGTATTTGATCATTATTTAACTCAAAGCAACAGTGGGCACAATCTAGTAAACAGAATATTTCCATGGTGATGGTCTTAATGAAAGCCCACACAACATCCCAAAGCAAACTAAAACCTTGGAGTCAATGAGTCCTGTGGGCCAAACTTCCCAATCAGAATCACAACTTCTGATCATTTCTTCTTTTTTTTTAATGTATGTTCTTTGCAAATAGTTACCCATCATGACACATTTGATTACCATTATTTTAGGTGATTAAGACACTACATAACCACACTACAAAATAATATCAGACGGCCTTACAAGGACCTCACCGGTTGATGTGACTTCGCTCTGACTATCGGTTCTGTCAGTCGGCTGTGAGGGAGTTTGTCCTTGAGGTGATCGACTGGCTGTCCCTCGGGTTACCGAAGCGTTGCCTTTCCCCCAGAGCACTTGAGTGACCCGGTGGCGTGCCTGGACTCGCCGTCGCTTCATAGCAGATAATGCTTTTCAGCCGTGGGGGAGAGGTGGGGATAACATGGTTGCAGCCTGGAATTTGTTTCACTGGCTAATATTTGAATAATGTTCCTGGAGTTACAGTCATAATCCCGCGGCAACCAGGAATCACAGGGGAAGTCAGTCAGGTGGTGGTGAGTTTCCTCGCGGGGCAGACGCGCTAACACATACACTCATACACAAAAACTAACATCTGTTCACAGCAGGGCCTTCAGCGCTTCTTCTCAAGTATAAAATACACTGCAGGATGGAGAAATGTGTTTATGAAATTTAGATAGACTGCCTGGAAGTTTGGTGCCCCACTCCTACCTGAAACCTTCTTCAAATGGCAAACACTAGCCATCTCACACTACCACTGTGACCATTTTAAACCTGATAAAAGTTGGATTTGTGAATGCTTGAATACGGGTGATGGTAGTTTGCTGGTTGTAGTGTGTTCAGAAAAGAGTCCTCTTCAGACTGCAGTGTGTTGGGCTTGACACTTTAACACTGCAATTTTATTGTGCGGAGAACAGACCGCCAACAACATGGAATCAGGAGTGTTGTTGGAATGTGGATCCCTTGACTTTTTTTTTTTAGGGTGGTGGCCAACACAGTAATTGTGCAAAGCTTACAGGCATCTCTCAGCCAAGTTCCAGACTTCATAATCGGATATGAGGAGCATCGTCACCTGGGCCTTCAGTCCTTACATCAGGTTTCTTATCACAAAGTTTGTTGGGGTGGTTGGTTCTGGGGATTTGGACTGACACCACACACATCTTACCTTGCCTCTTCATAGCAGTCTTGGCGTGCCCCACTGCCTCCCAGGGGGATGGTATGTCCAGGAAGACGGCATCTGCCACCCCAGTCACGCCAAAGCCTTCCTTGCAGACATCCTGGTTCCGTACGGTGACCAGGTGGTTCACGCGATGCTCTCTGAACTCCTCTGCTGCCTTCTCTGCTCGCTGCTGGTGGAACTCTACCGTGTGCAAGTGGCCCGTAGGGGCGATGGTCCGCAGGATGGCGTGAGAGAGTGAGCCGCTGCCTGTACCTGCAACACAAAGATCACAAAGGTGGCTCGAGACATTTACTTTAAACGTGCCCTCTGCCTTTGTGTCCGGATGCAAATTTGAAAATAAAGTTGGCAGTGCGGAGATTCCACAACATGCATCTCAGAGGTTGTGCTGAAAGTCGGGATTACACGCCACCACCAAAACATGCGGCTGCACCGTCACACATAGCAGCTCGTGGGCTGATAAGAAGACACTGCAAGGCCCACTCCCCCCGGAGTGAATAATGTTTGCTGGATGGGAGCGGGTTGTGTGTGTGTGTGTGTGTGTGTGTGTTGGTGTGAGAGAGAGACGGTGGACTGGAAGGAAAGAAACATCTATCACGTGACTAGCAGTCATGGCTTCTCTGAATCCATTGGAGGGAGTGTCGGCACAACAGTTCAAGAGCAGCAGATCCAGCTGCCCCCCACTACTTCTTCTGACTTTACGTCAGTGCCGCCTTTGTCAGCCATTCAACAAAGACAGCAATGTTTCCTCCGAAGAAGTGGAGAACTCTTGACTCACTCAAACCTCCAGAAACTGTCCAATTCTATGCTTGGGAAAGGTGCTTCTTAAAAACAGGATTCTACTGATGTTTAAATAGCAGAGAGAACATTTCTTAACAACCAGATATTGTTGCTTGAAGTTAAAGACTTGAAATAACTGGGGAGGTATGAGCGTTGTGATATCCGGGTGGAAACCAATGGGGAGTTCATATTAACACGATGTGTCACAAATCTGACGCGAAAAAGAAATCTAAATTCAGTTTCAGATTGATATACATCTATATAATATATAAAATAGAATAAGTTATCTTAAAATTTATAGAATCCCACATAAAGTTTCGATTAATTGTCTCACTGTCTACACACTAGGTTTCTTGTGTTTATCAATGTCTTCAACTCTTAACAATCCCAGTCTGTGTTGCAGACCAGTGCTGCCTCACACCCACAACCAAAACACTGCTATGGAGAGGAGAAGCAGGCCTGGTTCACTCAACAAAGACCCATCATCTACTATCTACCTGCTAAGGTATTTTCACCATCTTTAAATGAAAGGCCTCTGTATAAAATCAGAAGAAAAACCTTTTAATGTCGAATTCGACTGACATAGCACATCAGCGTAATATGACCACTGCATTTAACCCATTATGGATGAACCATGAGCAGAAGGCAGCTACTGAACAGCGCCAGGGTAGCAGTTAGGGGTTCAGTGTTTTACTCAACTACACTTTGGCAGGTTAGGAAGACCAAGGGATCAAACCAGGAATGTTGGGTTCCAAGGACAACCACTCTAACCCCCTCCGCCATGTCGCTTCATCAGACAGTATCTAAAACAGCAGGCTGTCCTAGACGGAGAAATAATTTCACTGCTCGATAAGGACAGCCTTTATCTGAGTGGGTAAAAGCTCCATCGTGGAGCAGCTCGTCCCAGTGGGGGCTGGGGTCATCAGAGACACGCGAATCAAACTGGGTCACATGAAGACCATGTCGTCACTCTGTAGCCATGGCAATGGTGCAGGACGCAGGAGCCAGAAAGAGCGTTAAAAAAAAAATAAAAATCATCTGACAAAGAGGAACTGAAGGAGCAGCTGTAGCAACTTCCTGGAATCAGCAGGTCTCTGTAGGGAAATGTCTCCTTTTAAAAAAAGAAGGGGGGGGGATGAACGTCTATAGTTAGAGGCGTGAAAACATCTCCGGGGAAACAATAAGTCAAGCTACAGGAGCAGCTAAAAATGTTGGCAGTCATGATGAAAGTCGCATGACAACACCAACATCAGCACACAAGCTACAAATATTTAAATGTTTACTTTTTTTTTTTTTTTGCTTGAAGCCAAAGTGGTCAATCTGCTGACCACTAAGCTCCAAAAAGTAGCTGTAAAATATTAGTCTGAGTTTAAAAAAAAAACACCCACTTCAGCTGGTTCTGACAAGATGACAGATGACCCAGCTGACACCGGAGGGACCGACGCAGAGAATGAAACTTAGCTCTTAAGTTAACGAGTTTCTGGCCTGGACACATATCAAATTGTCTAATCTGTTGAAAGCCCAATGGTGGTGGTGGGAGGGGTTGCAGAGCGAGCAGAGCGCTCACCCCTCCGCCCAGCACAGGAGATGGGAGGGGACCTGGACTCTGCAGAACCAGAGATTAAGGAAGTTCAAGTATAGGAGAGATTTCCTGTCAACACTCTGTTGACCCATGACCTTTTTCTCATCACCCTACCAACACAGTTCCAGCCTCTTGTAAGACAGCCAATCAAAGATGTATGGGAATCCTGTGATGTCTGAGTGTCTCACCTAAAAATGCCACAATGGTGTATGGAGCCTGCTAATGTTTAAAAAACACTTTGACTGGACACTGAGTATGAATGTGTCGGAGGGGTCATGGTTGGCCTGCTAATAATCGGACAGCATCCCCCCGAATACTGACAGACACTCCCCTTCATCCTCTCCCCAACCACAGCCTCACCCTCACCTCCAGCCAGGTGCAGAGGGAGTTCGCCAGGTTGAGGCAAAGCAACGCCAGTGGGGCAGACACCACCAGCCCGGGGGTCCTCAAGGTGTGTGCTGGGCAGCTTGCTGGGGTCTTCCAGTACCTCTTCAGCCACTTTCTGAGGTTGCTGAAGGTGTCTGACCTCTGGAAGACCTCCTGCATTGCCCCAGTACCCAAGAAAGGACGTCCAGACAGAGGCCTGATCACCAGTTTTGTTGAGTGGAGCAACCAGAGCCACTACCTCCTACTCAACATCTCCAAGACTAAGGAGGTTGTTGTGGACTTCCAAAAGAATCAGAGAAGACAGGTACCAATCACCATCCAGAGTGAAGAGATGGAGATAGTGGACTCCTACAAGTACCTTGGGGTCCACATTAACAATACACTGGATTGGTCACACAACACTGATATAGTCTACAGGAAGGATCAGAGCAGGATATTCTTCCTTAGGAGACTGAGGTCGTTTGACGTCTGTAGCAGGCTCCTCAAGACCTTCTACCAGTCTATGGTAGCAAGCACACTCTTCTTCTTTATAGTGTAATGGTCGGGTGGTGCCAGGACTGGTGAGGTCAACAGGCTCAACAAGATAGTGAAGAAAGCGCGCTTGGTGGTGCGACTGAACCTGGACCATCTTCAATCGGTGTCAGTGGCGAGTGTGAACTCGACAATCCTTCCCACCCCCTGCACAACAAGCTGTGGCTGATGGGCAGCTCTTTCAGCCAACTGTTCATCCCACCGCGATGCAGACCTGAACGCTTTAGATGCTCCTTTGTGCCCACAGACTGTATAACAGCAGTCTGGACGGCACACAACCCTGACCACCCTGAGGTGCATCTGTGCTGCTTCCACAACCTCACTACCTTACCCCAGTCACTACCTCACCCATTCACATGTCATGCCCAAACTCTGCTGTCTTTCTTATCCTTGTTGGTCCCAGCCCGCATGCATCCTGCCTATTTTTGTTTATTTTTTTTCTCTTGTCATTGCTATTGTCACTCTATTTATATTGTCACTTAGTTCTGGTTGTCACCCTTCCTGTTAGGATATGTTGTCCATTCTTATCCCTGATGTTGTTGCTGTTGTTGTTCTCCCTGCTGTTTATTCGTGAATGTCTTGCTATCTTCTGTCTTCTAACTCTCTCTATCTATATTCATATTTATTTTTGACATTATAACTGTTACGCAGCTATGACAAAGGAATTTCCCCTATGGGGATCAATAAAGTTTATCTGATCTTATCGGTAGTCAGATACCATATTTTCCACACTATAAGGCGCACCGGATTATAAGGCGCACCTCCAATGAAAGGCCGATTTAAAAAAAAAAAAATCATATGTGAGGCACACCGCATTACAAGGCGCATATAATAGAAGCTACAGTAGTGGCTGGGGTTGCGTTGTGCATCCACTACATGGAGCTGCGCTAAAGGAAATGTCAACAAAACAGTCGGATAAGTCAATCAAACTTTATTAATAGAACACAAACCAATGTTCTGTTCACTCCCAAAACAGGTCAGTGCATACACAATACGGTACTGTACGTAGCAATAGCTCTTACTGGTATTTGCACTGCCTTCGTTCAAACATTGTTTTTCCAACCCCATTTGTCACAGTTTAAGGCGTTTCATAAAACGAAAGCACCAAGATGGACCGCCTCTAAATTCAGTGATGTTAAGTTTGCGTGCTAGCGCTGTTGCCTTCATTTGAATAGTGACTGTGGTGACATTTCTACTTGCTGCTCTCTGTTCAACAACCCACTGTTCAAGTTTGTCCTCTAACTGTAGCCATCTCGCTTTGTTCCCTCGGAAACTCTGTTTAGTCTTCTTTATTTGGCGCAGGTCATCTTATTGCTTCCCCCACTTCCGTACCATTGATTCGTTAATGTTGAATTCTCTCACAGCTGCTCTATTCCAGTCCCTGACAAGTGGTGTGAGACTGGAATTCCCCTTTAACATATCTAATGCTGCTACTTCGGCGACACACACACACACACACACCACACACCACACACCACACACACCACACACACCACACACACCACACACACCACACACACACACACACACACACACACACACACACACAAATGGAAATGAAAATGTACACTTTGCGCAGTCATATATCCCAGTGAGCACCGCGCGCTACTTATTCTATGAGAGAAAATGGAGTCGGCGGCTGCATCCTGTAGTTGCGAGACCTCAATATCGATCCATATATAAGGCGCACCGGATGATAAGGCGCACTGTTAGTTTTTAAGAAGATTCAAGGCTTTAAGACCGCCTTACAGTGTGGAATATACGGTACATTAAATACCCCCTGCTGGACCACAAGCTTGAGTGTAACTCGGCCTTTAGCTGTCAAAGCTGGGAAAATTTACATTACATGGTCATGCGGAGTGTTTGACTAGTGTTCATTTACTCATCTCCTGCTTCAAGTGTTTCTGAGCCCTTTCAAAAATACATGGTTCCTCCAAACTCAACCCAGTCAGCTGCATAATGGCGCCACTCTCGAGTCTAGTCTGGACATTGCCAAACATCTTAGCACTGAGATCAAGATCAACAATGATCGATTTCATCCAACTCCTCTCAACGGACTGATAGCAAAAAACAGCATGGAAGAAAAAACTGAAGTTGTAGATGTGTTTTGCACATTAAAGTTATCTAAGGCATAGTAGGACACCCCATGCCCTCAGCGGGACTGAGCAGTTCATCCTGGTCCAGAAACAAGGTCCATGGGCTCACTGGCTCATCTCTGAGTGTCTCGATAAACAGAACCTCCATGGGTGGTACCAATGTTCCAGAACGGCAGAGGTGGAGCTGTAGTAACTTCGTAAATGTTTTAACTCTATTACTCTCCAACCACAGCTAACAGCTTGTTTTGAACACTTGCAATACCAGATGTGGCCATCAGGGGCTGCTTGATGAATTACCATTGGTAGATGTCAAATGGTTTGACCAAACTTTACAGTCAAATTTCAGAAAAACTCAAGTGTTTTTAAGTTACTTTAAATGTAATTTCTACTTTATTTAGGGTAAATGCTCAGATTAACTGAAGTTTCTAGACTACTGTGGGCCATTTCTTGATGATGTAGCTGGTAATTTTGTTAGATTATGGATCCATTAATTTATGGCTAAAAATACATAAAACTGACAAATTTACTTTTTTTCTTTTCCAGCCAAGAACATCTCAGACAGATTGGAGGAGAAACTGGTCCAGATTTTGGAGGAACAGTTTCACTTGTCATCATTCTTTCTTGCTATGAGGCGAAGCGCTAAGCGCCATGCCACCATGACTCGAACGAGAATTTTTTTTTATTTTACATTTTCAAGATTGAAAAGAATACTTTGTTGGTATAAAAACAAGCGAGACAGAACAACAAGGCAATGGACCGGGAAACTGCTAGTAGGTGTTTCGCCAACCTGCAGGATACTCTTTTAATTAACTATCATTGTGCCTGAAGGCTAAGTGTCCCCCACTGGATGCACACAGAAACACTTCAATGCATCCAAAGGAAGACCCGAAGAGTGACTCTATAGGGGCAGACTGTAAACTGGTGCTGCCTCAGCCCGCCACTGATCTTGCCCAGGCCGGCCACTTGATAAAGGCAGAGGACATGGAGTCAAGAAATAGTAGCTGGTGGGAGCAGAACTGGCCTACTCCAAGGTGACTTCTTAGTCCTTCAGCCAACACACTTATCTGCTCTAATCTCTCTGACGGTCAGCAAACCCCAGCAGCAACCGACTGTTATCAAGGGCTAATATGAAAACGCTTGTATGCCCTTCCTAAACCGGCAAACACCAGAGCCCCGCACCCACCCAGAACCCAGAAACCAAGATGACCTGACAAAATAACCAGAACAAAAAGTCCTGCATTGATAATCTCAGCAGCAAATTCCTGGTCGAGATTAAGTTAAGTCTTTAGATCAGCATCTTGTGATACTTGCAAGATAGTTTCTGGAAATTTTTTGGGACCTTTCTCATTGATTTTAAAGCCATCTCTAAGTAAATTCAAGATTTCTACTCCATTATGAGAACATTTTGTCTGGCAATAAAGCAAATTTGTACAGATTTTCTGATAATCCCTTGAACTCTGATTCCTATTCTTTAAATTCTCAACCATTTATGGTTAAATTCAGGTTAAATGATGATGGCTCAGCCTTGCTTGCATCCAGTCTCACACACGCTCAGTCAATACTGCGGTCTGGCTGTCAGCAGTCGACCATGCTGCTGCTGCTGCTGCAGCAGCACAGTAAAAAAAAAGAAAAAAGGATGCGTCTCATTGATCGCCATGCAACAAGGGAGAGGGAGTATGCGGAGGGGAGGAAGGGAGCGGGGAGGCAGTGTACAGGCACTATTACATAATGCCTCAAGGCATTATGTCACTCAAGGCAAACAGGTCCCAAGTGAGGGACCAGACAAAGCACGACTCAGAAGACCACCCATGAGGTGCAAAGACTTTGGTCACAGTTTTCCCTTGCCTGGACACGGGTGTTGCAGAGAAAATCCTCTGCATCAATGAGAGGAATATTAAGGAGATGACCTTGGCCTTCAGGAGAGGAAGTCACCAACCCACTTCCCTGCACATTGGTGGAGCAGCCGTGAAAGTGGTCTCAAGCTACAGGTATCTGAGTGTTCATCTCAGAGAGGACCTAGACCAACCACACTTCCAAACTGGTCAGGAAGGCTCACCAGTGCCTCTACTTCCTCAGGAGACTAAGCAAAAGTTATTGTAAGGAGCAGCTTTTCCCACCACCATGGATCAGAAACCATTAGTTGCAGAAAGAGGCCCAGCGCATCATAAAGGACCCCAACATGCCCTGCACACACACACTTTTTGTCCCCATTCCATCAGGGAATTATCTATCATTCATCCATTCATCCTTTCTGTGGGATTCTAGGAGGTTTGTGACATTTATGTTGCCATGGTTGGATGAAATGTTACCCTGATAGGTATTACAGGTGCATGCGGAGAAGGTCACGTCAAATCCCTGGCGGATGAGTCAACCGACAGAGGGGAACGTACCAGATTCGCAGACAACAGCCCCAGGCCTCAGCTCCAGCATCATGGTGATGGTGGCGATGTCGGTGGTGTAGAGGATCTGCGTGCGATGTGGCAGGCTGACCGTCCACAGCTCGGGTGTCGGGTGGAGCACGTGCACCCAGCCACCTTTACTGCAGGTGACCTTCGACCCGTACCGTTGCCCAATAAGGTCTGGTGAGTGACGGATGACACCGTAGCGCGTTTGCGTCTGGGCGCCATGCCGTACCTTGATGGGCATCATGGAGTCGTGGCCCAAGTACACGATGGCCACGTCGCCGTCTTGGATAACATTGGAATACTCCACAAAGCTCATGACGCTGTGCTGCCCCTGGCAGTGAGGAATCACAAGCATAAGTCAGGATTTCCATCAAAAATAAAAACATCTCCTGGTTCCCATGAAACAAGATAAATATAGGTTAATAATATCAAACTCTGATTATGTGGGGCAGGGGTCTGGGAGTTTCATGTACTTCCTGGCAGCTTTTCCACCGTTTCTTTTTATTGGATTGTCAGACATTCCCTTAAAAAAAGTCATATTGTCAAAAGATTTACGGTTTGGCACAAAATCTCTATAAATGTTGTGGCATGCGGCCCTTCAGTGTGCCTGCCCTATGACAACACAGGTGCACTTCACAGGCCCCTCAGCTTCTCCTATGTGACATCAAGGCTTACTGCCCCCGTGTTGTCACACTATGTTGGCTTCCCTTCCACAGTCCAACCTTCTCCTTTACTGACACCAGGCTGTTTGAACGGTAAGATCAGTTTATGCCTTCTACGTAGACTATGCGTGCATGTGTTATGAATTGTTTTACTGCCTGAACCTATCATCACTTTAACGGCTTCATAGTGAAATACTGAAATGTAAGGCAAAGTCAATATTTGGCCATGAGGGGTCTTAACCTGCCAGCTGGTTTACATTTTCCAATTGGTGAGCAATTGAAGTCAGCACACCCCTTTTCATAGAGCTGACAGCTTCTATGAACAACAGCTTCCCCTTTCACAGAACTCACAGATAGCATCCTTGTATCATCACAGCTCCCTCTTTCACAGAGGTCGCAGAGGTTTGTATGACTGCAACTGCCTCCCCTTTGGGTTCTCAGCTTCCTTGTGACATCATAGATTCCCCTATATCAAGCGTCCGAGACACAGCGGTTACCCCCTCATTGTGCAAGTGCCTCCCCCTTTCGCAATTCTGTAAAGTCGATCAAGCATTTGATAAAATTTTGTTTTGCAGGGAAGCAGCTGCGGCGTCACTAAAGAAGGAGGCAGAAAAATGTCAGACAATCCGGACAAGATGTGAGTCAGAGGGTTTGCTAACTTTCTGGAGGGACTTATGGAACGCAACTTTGGCTGCCAGTCATATTACGTTAGTTTAAACTAAATTTCGTCGTTTGGGAAAAAATTGTGGAGACGTTCCTAATCGAATAAAGCTGAACAAACGTGGCGTAATGTTAAAATACGGGCCGATAGCGCTAGCAATTAGCCCATAGCTAGGTTGAGTGTTGTTCAGACTCTTATAACTTGTTGTTAGGGGGTAACCGCTATATATTATAAGGGTCACAGTGCAGATGATAAGCAAATGTTATTTTAATTCGTGTGTTTTATTTCCAAAAGTCAACCGTGAAAGAACGGCTCGGCTTGCTAACAACGTTCACAACTTTAGCCTATTTAGCAAGCCGGTTAGCGGTCTCGTTTAGCAAGCAAGTTCCGGTTTTCAAGTTGGGCGGGAGCTCACCTTAAGTCTGAAGAAAAGTTTTAGTATCTCCTTCGTGGGAATCGACCACAGATTACGGCTCCTCTGAGACCAGTGGTGCTCTGGATGTCTCCTCTTAGGTTTGGAGACCAGCGTGGACCGTTTCACAATCCCCCACGTGTTGTTGTTTTCATGGGAAGTGGAACTGCGCACACCGGAAGACGATCCGCCGCGCTGAGTTGTAAAATATTGTCGCTCCCCACGCAGGAAGCGAGCAGTTTGTAGATCTGCGCGTCGTGATGCAAAGATATTTGCTGAGGATGCTGACTAACGGTCCAAAAGAAAAAAAAATCCAACATCTTCTCAAAAATATGAGTGGCTCCGTTAAAAAATTCAATAGAACAGCATCATTAAGTCATTTAACACACACAAAAAAAAATAAGGTAAAAAGTTATTAGAACAGGTAAAAATAAAATAAAACGATATCAATTAGAACAAACATTTCCAGTTTTGAATGAATGCAAAAAAATTGATTCCATTCATTTAAAATGCAATAAGGTATGAAAACAAAATTTTTAGTCAGGAAAAGTCAGCGTTTTAGTCAGAAAAGAAACACCTGGTTGAGGGTAAAACGTCCGTTTAATAAGCGATAGCTGCTGTTGGCCACAGCCATGCCACACAAACCTGCCATACAACTGTTCCCGCTCAATTTAAGGTGAAAAAAAAAACAAAAAAAAAAACAAACAAAACGGAATTTCTTGCACCCCAAACAACACCCATAAAATCCCCAGCAACCCCAAAATCACACAAAAAAGAAGCATCAACATAAACCCCAACATTTGTGACTCGCTACAACATCATGAATATCCTCATGTTTTCAACAATTTAGCATGGAAGCAGCTCTATCAATGCTGAAAATAGATAAAACATTTTCTTTCTTTTTTGATCAGTGTAACTTTTGTCTGGCTCACAAACAGAATTATGATTAGTTAGTTCACTCAAGAAGAATACATAATCTGAACAGGACTCATAAAAAATATTCGATATCATTGGACTGTTTGTTCACTGATTTTCATTGAATACTTTTTCAAACTCAAAAGTCATGTTAGTTAAAATGTTTTGATGTCGATACGTTAAACATACATTAAACATTTCGATTGTTCATTTTGCTCAGGTAATGAAACATTAAATCAATAAATGATTGAAAATCTCAGACTTGACCAGGAGTCGACGCGAAAAGCGACTTAGTGAAAAGTAGGGGGCAGTACGGGAGGGGGGGCGGGCAGGCGGAACCAATCAGCGCATCCGATGAATGAACGGACTCGGAACCCCGACCAATGGTCGGAGTGACGGCGGCGGGCGGAACCAATCAGCGCATCCGATTGAATGAATGGATTCGGAATCCCGACCAATGGGCGGAGTGACGGCGGCTTTAAAGGCTCGTACGGGGCTGCCGCAGCCTCTCGGTGAGTTCGGAGAGCAGTGGACGCTGCACCGCGGCCGGAAACATAGGGATCTTCGTCTCGACCCCCGGTAGTAGTAGTAGTAATCCTCAGGTCCGGAAACAACAGGTAAGACGCGTGTACGCGTCCCTACCGCGCATTTCGGCGCTGCTTTTATTATTATTTTTTTTATTCTAAAATGATAGGTTTAAAAAAAGAAAAAAAAAATAGTCATCGGAAGAATCTGTTTTTTCCATCATGAATATGTTTGTGAGCTGCAGCCGGTCTGTGTCGCTGCTTGTCGCCCCCCCCCCTCCTCCATCCCCTCCCGACCCCACCCCGCCCGTCCCCGTCCCGTCCCGCCCAGGGCGCAGCCATGCCTTTCGGTAACACTCACAACGCGCTGAAGATGCGCTTCACCCCGGAGCAGGAGTTCCCGGATCTCAGCAAGCACAACAACCACATGGCCAAGGTTCTCACCCCCGCTATGTACGATCGGCTCCGGGGCAAGCAGACCCCCAGCGGCTTCACTCTGGATGATGTCATTCAGACCGGGGTTGACAACCCAGGTAAAGGAGAACGGCGTCCCACCGGGACCGGGACCGACTCGGTGCTCCGCGTTTGCGTTCGCTCTGCACTGTGACCTTGGAGGAGGCGGGGTGGGGGTGGGGGTGGGGGGTCAGTGACATCCCGCTCTATCAGTTTGAGAGGAAAGTGTGAAGATTAGAAGTTACATAACAAGAGCTGCAGCCGCTTCGTGTGTGTGTGTGTGTGTGTGTGTGTGTGTGTGTGTGTGTGTGTGTGTGTGTGTGTGTGTGTGTGTGTGTGTGTGTGTGTGTGTGTGTGTGTGTGTGTGTGTGTGTGTGTGTGTGTGTGTGAGAGAGAGAGATGGGGGGGGGGGGCAGGGCTGGGTCGTATGATTTTCCCTGGAGTTTATACACACACACACACACACACACACACACACACACACACACACACAAACAAACGAATCGGATGTTTCTCAAGTTTCCACATTGCAAATTTATTTATTTATATATTTAGATTATTTGTATTTTTTTTTTCCCCCAAACAAAATGCCTTTTTTTTATGTACTTGTTAAATTTGAACCTTTTATTTAATCCTCACTAGTTAGCTACCTCCTTTTTAAGGGGGTGATTGATCTGGTGACCAATGAAGCAAAACCCAAACTGTCATATGTTAGGACAGCACGATCACAACTGTTGCCATGGCGACACTCAGCTCTCCCACCCACCCACCCCCTCACTGTGTGTGTATGTTTAGCTCCGCCTCCCTAGCTAGCCTGCAGCTGAGGGGCACGACGGCCGAGGAAGAGTTTCCCGACCTCAGTCAGCATCACAACCACATGGCCAAGTTCCTCACCCTGGACCTGTACAGGGAGCTGAGGGAGCGCTCCACCCCAAGCGGCTTCACCATAGATGGGGTCATTCAGACAGGGGTTGATAATCCTGGTAGGGCCTCCCTCCTAGATCCCTGACCCCAACCGGCACACTCGGAATACCCAGCAGTCAGTCAGGACCGGTGTGTGCCCGTGTGTGCGTGTGTTTGCTTTGCTCTTGTGTGACTGGTGTTGTGTGCCCCCCCCCCAAGGCCACCCCTTTATCATGACCGTGGGCTGTGTGGCCGGCGACGAGGAGACGTACGATGTGTTTAAGGAGCTGCTAGACCCGGTGATCGAGGACCGCCATGGTGGGTACAAGCCCAGTGACAAACACAAGACGGACCTCAACGCAAGCAACCTCCAGGTATGACCCACCCATCCCATCCCGCCCCCCGCCCCCATGCGCGCTTGACCATGTCAGACAACTCTTACGATTATCTCCGAATCCCCAGGGAGGCGACGATCTCGACTCAAACTACGTCCTGAGTTCCCGCGTCCGGACGGGCCGCAGCATCCGGGGCTTCTGCCTGCCGCCGCACTGCAGCCGAGGGGAACGCCGCGCCGTGGAGACGCTCTCCATCGAAGGTGGGTGGCACCACTGCGGGTGCAAAGCATGACTATCTCCACCACCCAGACTAAAGTAACCCGACCACATCAACACTTTAACGAATACATTCAGATTTTGTCTAATTTCAAAGATTTCAAGAGAAACTTTATTGATCTCCATCGGGGAAATGAACTGATGTAAATTCCTCAATGACAATTTTCCAGTTTGGAGTTATGACAAAAACCAGCCTCCGGGAAATGCAGGCTGTAGGTCTGCAGTGGAGGGCTCCTTCTAGTTTGAGCAAGTGGCATCACAAAGATCAGCTGTTGGCCTTGATGTTCCAGACAGGATGATTTTAATCCCAAGGAATGCGCCATGGAATAATTTGGCCATTCTGATATGAATTTTCACCATCTTCAACCAATAGTCTTTTTGGTTGCTATTTTTTTTTTTTTTTTTTTTAATGTCCACCCACAAGTAGCTTTACATTTTTGTTTCTATGGTGTGAAATAATTTTTCACTTATTCTGAAAGGTTACACAAGCTCCTTAACACTTAACTAGTGAACTACATGTGAAAATGAACTGTCAAATGAACCCCCCCCCCCCCCCCCCCCCATGAAGAATCACATTTTTCAAATTGGGGAAAAAAAAAAAAACAGATTTGTCAACCCCCCACCAGCACCCACCTGAACTTTCAAACCTCCACCCCGCAGCTCTGGCATCACTGACTGGAGACCTGAAAGGCAAATACTATGCCCTGAAGAACATGACTGATGCGGAGCAGCAGCAGCTCATAGACGACCACTTCCTGTTTGACAAGCCAGTGTCACCCCTTCTGCTGGCATCAGGGATGGCCCGTGACTGGCCTGATGCTCGGGGTATCTGGTAAGACCCCCCCCCCTTTTTTTTTTTTTTTTTTTGAAACAAAAAAACTGGGAAATCTATTAAAGGTGTGGTTTGTGTGTGAAGGCACAATGACAACAAGACCTTCCTGGTCTGGGTGAATGAGGAGGATCACCTGCGAGTCATCTCCATGCAGAAGGGCGGTAATATGAAGGAGGTCTTCAACCGCTTCTGCACCGGCCTCACCAAGGTCCACAGGGGCCCCGAGGGGAAGGGAGGAGGGGGGCTCTGGGGGGTTCAGCCAGCTCTCTGTCTAAACGTCTCTGTCGCTGCTGCAGATCGAGAGCCTGTTCAAAGAGCGAGGCCATGCCTTCATGTGGAACGAGCACCTGGGCTACGTCCTCACCTGCCCGTCCAACTTGGGCACCGGACTGCGTGCCGGCGTACACGTTAAGCTGCCCAACATGAGCAAGCATGCCAAGTTCGAAGAGGTGCTCAAGAGGATGAGGCTCCAGAAGCGTGGAACTGGTATGCAGAACCTCCCTCATATTCTGGGTGCTGGGGACCTGCTGAGAGGGGGTGGATCAGAGCCTTTCATGAGCCGACTGATGAAATACAGAATTAGATCAAACCCTGAAATTTAGGAAGGAAAGTGTCTAATCTATCAGGACTAGTTCACTTACATTAAAATCGATGTAATCAAGGATTTGATTAACAAGGGTGTGTGAACCCATCAGATGCACCACCACCTTAGTTTGCAGGAGTTCAGGTTAAACAAGAAAATTAATATTTCGAACTTGAAGTGAAGATATTTGGGTTGGTTTGATCTTGTATGTTTTAATCCTGGAAAGATGTGTTCCCCTAGTCCGAGGTGTATCAGGTGCAGGATATGAAATATTTGCTGACATTGCATCTTGTCGCCAGGTGGCGTCGACACGGCAGCCGTTGGCGGCGTTTTTGACATCTCCAACGCTGACCGTTTGGGCTTCTCTGAGGTGGAGCTGGTCCAGATGGTGGTGGATGGTGTCAAGCTCCTGGTGGAGATGGAGAAGAAGCTGGAGAAGGGCCAGGGCATTGATGACATGATGCCCGCACAGAAGTAGCTCCGCAGTGCCCCCCCCTCCCCCCTCCCCCAAGCAACTGACTCCGTCCTGAAGGCACTCCAACCACTTTGAATTATTTAATGCATCGGTTCCTTTAAGTGGAAAAAAATAACAATAAAACAATTTTCCTCAGTTTTTCTTTTCCCTGGTCCCATATGTGAACTGCAGTTCAGACAGCAAGCCGGAATTATGTATGAGTCAACTCAGAAATGAAACTACAGTCCTTTTACTACATGAATTAACATTGGATTGCGATTAGAGATGAACTATTTTAAAAATGCAAAACCTTCCTGGTTTGAAGTGACAGCTAAAGGTGCAAAATCATATTTTTCTAATGAATACTGCTTTGCAATATATTACGGGGGGAGCGGTCAGATTCATTTAATTCCTGCCCAAAATGAATCTGAACTTGAAAGGAAAGTCTATAGATTCGGTATCAACAAATCTCAATCATTGGTTCATTGGGCAGAGCCAATCACAGCCCTTACCAGGGCAAGAGGTAGTTCAACTCAGACTGGACAGAATCATCCTACCCTTCACACAACGTAAGTCTACAACAACCTGTTCCTGGTCTGTGGGCGGAAGACTGACAATCTGGAGACTCCACAGAGGTAAAACCTAGTGAATCTCAGGGTCTGAGGAATTAATAGGGTGCAGGCATGAAAAACTATTAACGTCTTCAATTTGCAAGTCCACGCTGCTTTACAGTTTGATTTCTAGCTCAAGGGAGTTTGTTTTCCCCTGAAAATTCAAGTGTTTTTCAGGTCTTTTTTCCTTCTCGAGAGTTGGAATAGGTTATTTTATTATGCATGTTTAAGTATTTGGCTGCATCTTATTTTTCAGATTTGAATGATTGTCAGGAAACAAGTGTAATGATTTCATTATTTTCAACACTTACTGTACCCTCCCCCCCAACATTTTTGAATGGGATTGGTCATCGAAGAGCCATGTGGTTATGATCCTGCCACTTCACGTCAAACACTCCCAGCCTGTTCAACCTGTAGGGTTTTAACACACAAATGACCAGTGGGAGACGCCCGTTCAGGTAGACAGACACTTTAATTGAGGCATGTGACCCTTTTAACCACGTGGGCGTTTTACACGGACACCCCGTCGTCTCTACTCGTCCAACGGAATACAAAAAGAAGAAAAAAAAAAAAAAAAAGGTACTGCAGTGAAGCCGTCTTGAAAGTGAGACATTTACACAGAAAACAAAAAAGAAGTAACAACTTTTCTTTCTTTTCCAGGAGAAAAAATGAAATAAATAAGACTAGAAATGTTTGTTTTTTTTTGTCCACATTCACAGCATGACAAATCATATTCAACTCGTTAATGTTGCCCCCTGGTGGCCAGAATAGACTGAGATATTAGTAGGTAATTCAGTGATTATTGCCAAAAGCGTTAACCTATACATTAGAATATCAATACATACTCTGGATTTGTTTGTTTTTTTTAAAAAAGGAGACATTTGGAAATTGCTACTGGATGATTGTACAGCTTAAATACTTCTAGATATATATATGTATACTTTTTTTTTTTTAACCCCAGTTTGTTCTTTTCCTCATAGCTTGAGCTCGTTGGCAACTTTGGAAGCAATGTTTTTGAAAGCGATGGATGATCCGGATATACGTTTGAAGCGCACGCCGTTGAGGGAGAGACGTGGCAGCTTGCAAACCTCCATCTCCCACTGGACCAGGTTCTCGGCGCGCCCGTCACCGTGGACGCACAGCAGCAGGAAGCTTTCCTGCTGCTCGTAGTCACAGTTGTTGGCATCGAGCACCTTGCGGATCTCCCTCATGATGTCGCCCGGTTCCATGGAGCTGGTGGTTCTCATGCTCCAGGTGAACCTGAGGGAACGTGGCTTACTGTCCTTGTTCTCCCCCTTCTGATCCCCAGGAACGTGGCGGCTGCAGAGACAGAGTGGGACAAGTTAGCTTAGCGCTCTGGGATCTGGTAGCTGGCTGGTTCCTTTGGTCCGCATTGGTTACGCTCTGCCTCTTTTTAAAGCAAAAGGTGCAACAAAAACCTGCCAGCCACCTCTTAATGTCGACAATATTCACCTCTCTGACCCCCAGTCTGGGACGGTCAAAGGCAAAGAACGGGCAGTTGCGTTCGAGTCACGGAGCAAAAAGGAAGGTCTTCACTAGAACTGGAATCTCAGCGCGACAAGGTTCTCTTCAAGTCCTGGAACATCAACCATCAGGCTGAGTTTGTTATCACTAACACATTTTTAGGGCTTTATATTAAGGTGTAGTATGCACTACTTAAGCATGTTTGTCTTAAGGAAAATACTGGTCTTGTTACCTAGTATTTACAAACTTATCACAACTGATTATGCTCCTAGATCTCGTGTGTAAAAATTAATCATTATTAACGATTAAACTAATATATTTGCTGTCACTAGCAAGTGCTAAAACTATCAGTGAAGTTGAGGTGCACGAGTAGGGGAAGTGAAAGTGGAGCATCCTTATACCAGGACTAGGGGGCCACGAGGGAAAAAGTTACTGTCTCATTTGTTCTACTCAACTGAAAACATGGCATGAAACTAAAGAACGTGAAGAACCGGAGGACAATTGAAACCCAGACCAGTCGTCAAAACTGAGCTGAAATGGATGTCTGTTTGAGAACTGACGTATTTCTGTAGTATTATTATCAAACCTTAAGCTACCAATGGTTGTTTTCTTCTTTCTACATATTCTGGTGCTGAACTTTATCTAAATGTTGACATAGTCTGGATCTAGAGAATAATTCTATCACTTGATTCTGTCTGAACCAAAACAAAGGTTAAATCCCCGAGCTCCTACTGGCCACACTTCCATTAAAAAAAACCTTTCTGTCAATACGAAATCCCCCGGGTTTCCAACCTCTGGAAGGTTCTGCTCCGTGACTCGAAAGCGAAGGAGCCTGAGGCTTCATGCTGTGTTAATGTGCAGGGTGGGGGAACTTCTGGGGAGGGGGGGGGGTGTCTGTCTGTGAGGGTTGACAGGAAGGAAACAAATGCAGATCAAACGACGGCGGCTCACAACACAAACGCCATGCAGATGGAATCAAAACAAGCCAAAAAACAGGAAAAAAAAAAAACGACGAAAAACAACCTTATTCTGGAGCAATTCAAACAACAAGTCTGACAAAGCAGGGGGAGGGAGAGAAGGAGGGGGGCTGGCCGACAGACTATGGACGAAGACAAACTGAAGCCCATGACACCAGTTTTGGGGAGGGGGGGTATAGGGTGTTAGCCTCACCTTGAGCCCTCAAGTCTCCCGTTTCTCTCAAACTCAGTTGAAACTCTAGGGTGGGGGGTGGGGGGGGTCACAAGAACCAGACAGGGGTTGGGGCGGGGTGGGGGGAGAGGAAGACAAAAAAGAAGAGCAAAAAAAAAAAAAAGATGTGGATTGTGCACAATAATATTCTCATCAGTGTATGTAAAACATGTGACCAAATGTGAAGAGGAGAAGGAGCGACGGCGGCGAAGCAGCGCGAGAACCGTCACCTGAAGACCTGAGATGGTAGGTTCTCCTCCACGAGCACAAAAGAAGAACCGAAAGAGAGAGAAAGAGAGGGACACGCTGGGATGGAAGTGACTGCCTGACAACAGGATGGAGACACCGCCGGCGAAAAGCAACACCACAAAGCAAGACAGCGGTGTCATTGGAGGGGGTGAGGAGGAGGAGGAGGCGGCTCTTGAACCTTCAGATAGTTTCACTTCTGTCATCTTTCCCTATCCTTTGTCATATGCGTGACTCTCGCTGCTTTCAGACCGATGCTCAGATCAGTCAATCGGGAAGTAGGAAGGTCAGAGCAGTAAGCGGGGGTGACAACCTACTGCTCGCTAGCACCCCCTGTGGACAACAAGGGATGGGTTGAGTTGGGTTGATTCCAGCAACATGAGACCAGAAAACCCGAATCTTATTCTTCCAAACTTCCCAGGATCCCGGAGAAACCAGGAACTCGAGGACTCGATAAGTTCACTCAGAACCCAGCAGGAGATCAATCAGGCCCAATCAGAAGTGACAGAGCGTTTCCACGCAGACAGATGCACACACAAATACACACACCAGCAACCGTAAAGCTCCAGAATGTGTTTCTTGTCTGACCAAAGCGTTCCATGTTCACTCAGCAACACAACTTGCTTGGAAAAAAAACAGGTAAGATGGAACTGTACGTTGGAATGTCCCTCAGCTATGATCAGAACAATACAACTTGGAATTAAAGGGTCTTCTATTTGACCAAGTTCCGACTTTATGTGAACAACAGTTTAGATACAAGGTCATAAAAGTGGGTATATGATGGGCACCTCAAAGCCACATCTACAGGCGCGGAGGGGTGCTGACATACTAATGCCTGGGCGGGAACGTTACACAACACGAAGGAAACATCTTCTGGGATGTATTTCTGTGTAAATCATTTTGCGCAGCTACACAGAGGTATATAGTAACTCCATCGGCAGCTGGTGTTTGGGTGGCGTCACTTCAGCCCACTGGCTGATGTAATGCTTTCCCTCCACTTCCTGCTTGGATTTTAACTCTGCATTTAAGCCATAGTTGGGGATAATGACTGGATTTCTCAAAAACAATCGAGATCTAAGTTGCAAAAAAATCAACTTTGAGGGAAGAGAAACCAGGGTCACCTGCTGACCTCAGGCTTTATATGGCATCCAAAAAACAAAAGGTAAACACTGGAGTTGAAAACCACCTGGGGTCCCCAAACAGGCCCCACAGTATGGAATACAGCCTGGAGTACAGAAACAGGACAGTTTGCCAGGAAGTGACTGGAGGGCAGACAGATAGGACTGACAGTTTGCCTGTTCTGTGTTTGTCTGACCAGGTTCTCTCCAGAACCAACAGGGGTTATAACACCTTACTCTAGATCTTCACCCATCGACAACTCTGGATCATCTGCTCCTGAATCTAAACAAAGGAAATGTGGCTGAAAAGGGGAAGGGGTTGTGTGCGGGTGCAAAGCGCTGATGGGGGCTTGGGTCGGAGGGGCAAGAGGTCAAGATTAGCATGACAGAACAGGCGCTGCGAGGAAAAGGAAGAAGGGACTGGGTATCACGAGTAAGAAACACCAAGGATTTATTTTCTTCAAGATGAAAAGATGAAGCAGGAGGGTCATGTAACTGACAAGTAACTGAGTAGTCAATACCTTAGGATTCATATCTGACATCTTCAGATTAGCAGCTGCCAGGCACGCAAATGTACATAGGCTTGGAGCAGCAAGACTTCTGATTTTGTTTTTTTGTGATTTAATTGTAATGATAAATTGACTTATATTTATCTGTTAAACACATATTTACCAACAGGAGTTAAACTATTGGTCCACTTTACGACAGTGTCGTTCTGAAGCCTGGTGGGGATTTTTTACCCCCCCTCCCCCCGCTGTTGTAATGAATATTTCAGTCACAAGAGGGCAGTAATAAATCTTGGGTGTAATGCAGTACTTTTCATTAACAATATTTTAAATTTCCACAGCATTTAAGAGGGAAATATTGTTCTTACTATTCCTCTACAAGAGCTGCAATCTGTCCCCATCTTGTGTTCACAACGAGTTTTACAACGACAAATAGAAAGTGTCTAGCGGCATTATTAGCCTTAAATTCAATTGACTTATGTTAACAACAGTGCTTACAATGGCTGTTTGAAGCTCTTATTTTGTCATGCTTTTGAAAGTATAATTTAATCTTTCGTCTCTTGCTGTTAAATCTTGGACAAAAAAAAAACAACAATAGACTGGGATTAGCTATTTACTTCCTCCTTGACTCATGTTATTACTAAACTAAAATGTAATGAATTTTTGAAGTAGTTCTTGTGACTGAGCAGCAATGATATAAACAAACATCTCTGTGTTTGCCAAAAATTAGTAAAAGCTGTGTTATAACACTGCTTTGCAGAATTTCATTCTTTGATATTTTAATATTATAATCTCAGACCAACACCCAACCCCCGTACTAGAAATACGTTCTAGTTTTACTGGGGAGACACTTGTTGATGCTTTTGGCATTAAATTTCAGTTTCATTGTCAATTTCACTTTTTTCCCTCCTCTTCAGAACCCAAAACTTACATTCAATCAAATGAAACATGACCGTCCATGTTTACTCTCTACATTCATCTATGACTTCCTAATTTTTATGGACGTCATTACTGATTAACTATGGAATGGGAGCTTCGTGGAAATGAAGACAGACCAGACTGTGAGACAGGAGGACTAATAACTGAAGGGGAGAGTGGGGGGGCATGGTTGGGTGCAGCGTTATCTCCCCAACCACCTAGCAGGGGGCATTGGGGAGTCTCTAAATGCAAGAGTGGCAGGGATTAAAAAAAAAAAAGAAATCAGACGGTAAAGCTATTGGTTCTGCTGCCCGGAGAGACGATTGCAGACCCTCTGGTGACCAGTGAGTGATCTAAGGTGGACACGACAATAACGGCAAGAGGTAACCCGAGTAAAGAAAAGCCCGTCGGAACATTTGCCTTCAAGACCATCATCCATCCTGTCACCTCCTGTGCGAAAAGACCCCCCCCAGCCTTTTGGGCTTGACATCCACAGTCTAAATATGGACTAAGCCCCTCTGGTCCCAGACTTCAAACACACAGACAGGGTTGAACGGGAAGGCGATACAGCAGATTTGGCTTCAGAGCGCCATCTACTGGCCTTTCCATCACTGCAGGGGGGAGAGGGGGCCTGCAGTTACACCAGCAGGCCACGGTTGATGGAAGCGGTGAGAAGCGACCCCATGCACGGCACTGGCGGACTGATTAGTGGCAAAGCGGCATCCGTCACTGCTGTTGGTCGAGGCTTCCACATTCAGCCTGCATCCGCTCCGACCAACCACTGCCACGCCAGGTACATTTACACACAGCCAGCCACGTTAATACACTTTAATTAACTCAATGCCCTTCCCTGAGAGGACCCTTTGTCCTCAAAGACGATTATTCGCTTTCTTGCAGAGTTTGAACCAATTAGGCTTCTACAAAGCCGCCTGACATCTGTAAGCTTAGATACAAAATCAGTAGCAGTCTGTTTTTTCCCCCAGAGTTCTCTACAGGCCATCGGCTAAACTACAAGTTGAGAGTTCAGTAATTGTATTTCCTGTATACAAATAGGCAAACAAGTCATTTAACACTATCAACAGGATTTTCTGTTTAACACTGATAGTTAGTGCTGTTCCGATGCCTCTACCTGCCTTTAGTGATGGTCAAAAACCATGAGGTTAGACCAAAAAAAATATTCAAGTGTGTTTGTGTGCTTTTTTTTCATCCTGTTGTAAATTAAATAAATCGCTGCATTTTGACATGTGAAATATTTGAATTGATTACAGTCAGCTAATTACAAAAAACAAACATTAATTTCCATTTTTTTTTCCTTGTTAAAAATGAAGATGTGTGTCTAAAAAAAACAAAGAAACAAAGAAAATGCTCAGATAATCGTTTCAGGGAGTGAAATACCCCCCCCCCCCGTATTAATTACAGCGGACATTCTGAAATAACCCTCAGACTGCAGCTCTTTAGAACCTGTCTGCATTGTCTGCATCGTACCCAAGGTGAAGATTCAAACCAACAAGAAGCTTCAGTGGTTCAGAGCAGCTGCTAGAAAACAAAGGAGACTGAAGGTTGCTAATCTACACAAAGCTTCACTAGCTGTGTGTTTAGTACATTCATTTTACTCTATATTGATGTAAAAAGATAATCTATGGGAGAAAAGGTAAGGGGAAAATGGACAATAAATAACACACTAAAAACATAAGACAAAAAAGTGTTTGTCCTCCGGGAAATAGACAAAAGACGATGCCGATGATTGGTATTATTGATTATTTTCCAGGAAGGGAAGAGCGAACAAATAACATTTAGATTTTTTTTTTCTTAAAGCAAAACTTGTTCTTATTTAGTTGCTGTAAAACAGATATTCCAGGACATTTTGATTTCTCCTCTTTCCAAAGCTAAAAAATAAACAGTACAACAAGAACTAACAGTTTTAACAGTAAAAACTAGCATTTATATAAAAGCTATTTTTTAAAAAGATCACGATAAAATCATTCTTTTCACCTTCAATTTAAAAGAAAATAGATTTCTTTCTAACCAGTTACTGAAGGCGGCTTAACTCATTGCCTTTGTTCTTGTAAATCAATATTAAAATCATTTTGAAACAATGATACTCCATTAGGCCCAGTTGGATCATTAAAATAAAACCCAGAAAAACCTGTGATATAGTATCAGATTGAATGATTAGAGTTCCATCTTAATATCTCTAATATCTCTAACTTGAGATTAAAGAAAACATCTCTAACTCTGCCAGAAAGCCAACAAGCCTTGTCCCCAGAACCTCTGAGTTGTCTATCAAAATGTTGTCTGTGACCGGCGTGCATGGGTGGAAATGTACCAGGTTGTGGCGCCAGCTAAGCGGCGTGTTAGTGGAGTGGCAGCGGCTCCACCCGTCTGAGATTATCTTTTCTTTGTGTTGGTTAGGTAAAGTTTGGCAGAGAGCAGGAAGGCAGTACAGGAGTCCTACCTTTTGGTAAACCTGAATGACATGTTTCTACAACAGAACCAGACAGAGACACAGTGAAAATGGTGAAGGAAAGTGGGGGGTGGGTAATCTACATGAGTGAACAGGAATGGGGTGATTGGAATCATCAAAAGTGAAGGGAAAGACTCAGTTGCTTCATCGATCATTAAATTGTTTCAACAATTGCTTTTTAAGATCGCCATTGCAGGATGGTATTGTTGCCCGGCCGCCACCGCTGCTGCCAATCCCAGAGCTCTATGACGTAGAGAAGAATTATGATTTCACAGATCAGCAATAGGGGCGTCTGACTGGAATCTGAAATTTTAATGAGAGACGGAAAGTGGACATCAAGGTCCACTTTGACTAAGTCCCATTCATTGGACAGCTCTGACCGTTAATCCATGTATTCCTGAGATTTAATCCATGAATGTCTGTTCTTGAATCCTGACCATGAATTCACAGCAGATGAATGTCTGAAAATTCAACGGTCAACTTCTTTATCTTTTCTTTAATCTGTCTTCTTGAGATTTAAGCCACAAATAGTTGACCTTCAATCCAGATCTTTCTAAAAATTTCTCCACAGCTTGTCCACATCATCAAATTATTAATCTGGGTTCCAATCATTTACACGAAAGAACATGTTCACTTTGAGTTTGACATTTTATCATTGCAATAAATGACAGAAATAGGTGAGATCCCAATTGCATCTGTAAGATGGCTAAAAGGCTGATTTAAGGCCATACTTTTAGATTCATGAGAAGTCCAATCACAGCTGTCCAGTGAATGAGCTACTGGTTAGTGGCATCGCTACCATACGGACGGTCCCATGTGAAATCATACTTGAAATGGGTGGATCGGACCTGAACAAGGTTAAATAGTGCTCGGCATTGATTCCAAACATTACAACATCCTTAACCAATAAAATGGCTTGGCCTAAACGTAGATTCAAAGTGCCTCCCAGCCTGAATCAGGCCCATGGCAGGCAAGCAGGGAGTGACCACGTCAACAGTTAAGTCACATTGATAGGGACGGTGAAGAGTTCCCCAACACGTCAACCAAGTGTTTCTACTGGTGTCTGATAGGAGAGAGGCAGGAGGTTATTGAGCACAGAGGAGGGTTGGGGTCCATCCGTCAACGGTCAACGTTTGGAACCTCCCCATAGCTGACCGTTATCGGCAAGGCAGCTGGAGAAAAAGACCTGCTGGCTCGGCCTGACGGCCAGCAAGCTCACTAGCCTACCTGCGGGTGAGCTTGGAGGTCAGCTTGGAGAAGAGGTTGCTGGTTCCGCGGCTGCGAGTTTGGGAGAGGGGCGTGGCGTCGTGGGAGAGGGTAGGCGAGGCTGGTGGGCCGTTGTATGTGGCAGTGCGGCGGTCCCTCAGCTGGCCGCCGTGAAAGGTGCTGCGGCTTGCGGTGCCTCGTGGGAAGCGCAGCCTATCGGGTGTGGTGGCGTTGGTGATGCTGTGGGTGGATGCTACCGGGTTCCTCTGGCCGCCGGGCGACACAGCAACACTGCTGAGGCGGAGAGGAAGAGAAACAAGTCACCACAGTTGCAGGTTTCAAAATAAAGGAGCGGCATTTTCCTCAGAGGGCATAAAGCTCAGTGATCTGGACTTCTGATGTTACTGCGATGTCAGGCAATGTTCCCCAACATCCTACATCTTAAAGTTACCTGCATGGAAACGTCACATGACTCTGGGACAAACAACGTCTTCTATTAAAGGCCTAGAAAAGGTTCTCTAGAATATCATAAATAGTCTGACATTATCTCTGATCTGCTGCTTTATAAATTGTATTTAAAAATCCCCTTCATTCTGGAAAACATTGTTTTATTATTATTAGTAGTAGTATTATTATGTTTATTATATTATATTTTTGTAATTACTGTGCGATTTGGCTTAAGGACATTTTTGGCTGATTTGCAGTAGTCTCAGGGGGACGATCAGATGACTTATTGAAATTTAAATTGTGCCTATTTTTCCCCCTTGAAAAAGATTCAGATTTTAAACCAGAAAGTACTTCAAGTCTAGATTCAAACACATTTAACAAATACATAAAATCCATACCATGTACTGATATTCATGGCCTGGACCAGAGGTCAATGATAACTTGTAGTCCAGAGACAGGAGCGAACGACCACAGAGGAAACACCTCCCCTCCTTCATCACCACCAGGTAGCAGTTGTTAATCCTACACTGTGTCCTGGCCTTGCCATTAATGAATGAGGCAGGTTAGAGTTCGACAGGGCAGGAAATTAAAGACTAGGCGAACAACTGCAGCAGCGGTTTAGCAGAAATCGTCTACTGGCAGTGATTAAAAAAAAAAAAAGAAGTCTACTTTTAATAAAATAAAAATGTTTTAATAATGTTTTAATAAAAACATTTACATTATACGTAAGATTGCCAAGTTTCAGTGTTCCATATTTCAACCCCCTGTAAATAATTTACCCCACCTGGCTACCTGAAAACCTCCACACCAGAGCAACCTGACCAGTAATGCTGAGCTTCAACTTCCATATGTATTGGTTCTGGTTTTGTTCCACTCCACCTGAGGAGCTTTGTTGATCGGAGTTCACCATCCCTGTTCAAAGTTGGATGGAAAGCAAACACTGGATGTGTCTCCAAATTAATTTCCCACCCTGGATGTCAAGCTCATTACTGATAGATCTAATCAGCAACATGATGTGCGGATGGTGCTGAAGCAGCAGGGGGAGCCGGTGAGCACCGGGGCCCTGCCATCACATTGGAGAGCAACAGGTGAGGGTGTCCCGAGGGTGTCCCTCACGGAGAAAATCAGGGGTCGATGTTGACGGGAGAGGACGAGGAGAGACCAGGTGCGGACTGGAATGAGCTTGTGATGATGCCATGAGCTCCTCCATGTTTGTGATTTTTCAGATAGATGGCGCCAACAAATGAAAAATATATTATCACACATGGAGTTGAAGAGATCGCCAGTTGAGACAATGGCTTTTGGGTGTGTGGATGGCAATTTTTATCTAGTCGTGCTTCCACTTCAGTGTCTGCATCAGCTCCCACCATCAGCCAGGAGGGGGTGGAGTCACAGTTCCATCCACTGAAATGCTGGATTGTATCATCATGAACAAAGGCATCTCCACAGCCACTTGTTTAGACATTCTGTCCTTTCTATTTGGTCCGAACTAAAAAAGGGGGGTGACTCACCCTTCACACAAGACAGTTCAAGTTTTTGTCCAATTCTACCCTGTTTGGAGTGTCAACTTCTTTTTACAGTTTTGACTTTCAGACAAATTACAAGGAATCTAGGCTACTTTTAGGGTTAGAAGCCACAGGTGGCACTGAGGATCCAATGAAGATGGACCTTGCACCTTCATAGAGTTCTCCACCCAGAAACATGGAGCCTGGTGTAGGTTCTGATTTGACAATGACCTTTGTTCATCAGATCCTTATCATCTCCTTCAATCCAACTTGTCAATGTCCAGAGTTGACTCAAGTTCCTCCCCTGGCGTCTCCAGATCAAATCTCAAAGGAGAACTTTCTTGTTTTCCTTGGCTCGTGTGACAGTGTGACAGAGTGTGACAGTGACCACAGACCAAATGTCTGCTCCAGCCCATCAGAGGGCAAGAACTTAAATCTCAAAAATGTGCTTGTACGGATCCCCGTTATCAGGAAGTGTGATTAAAGGGTTCATTTCACACCCCTTAAAACCCACAGATGAGCCCAGTGTGTGACAAAAGGACGAGATACCTGATCCGAAATGTTTACACATAATTGCCGAAAGGTCCAACCAGACCAAACTGGTGTAAAAATTTCTTGAATCCAAAGGATTTTTGAAACTAATTTTGAGACGACAATGAGTTAACCTGAACCTCTCACATTAGTTATTCTAGCCTCTTGAGAAGGCAGAACTAACAGAATGCAAACCTGTGTTGCCTCCGCCCACTCTGTTCCCGTCATGTATCAAATTTCTGAAGAAACCAAAGCATTTGTTGTACTTCAGCTGGGAATGAATTCAAGACTGTTTTCCTCCTTGCGGGAAAGTTTCCGTCAACATAGTTCCACATGAAACCTCTAATAATGCGCTCCATGTTCCTCGAACGAACCAGGCCGTGAGGTCTTAAAGCAGAAGAGAAACCCTGCGCATTAATTTCCAACCACAGGGGGCAGTACAGACCTGGATAGGGAGGTTGGTGGTGTGTCATTCATGCAGCTCACTAACCATTGCAACACAGGATTACTTAAAATTCTGTTTTCCAACCTGAGTGATGGGCAAATATCAGCCTTTTAACTTGGGCAGGCTGGGTTCAATGAGAGCCTGGATGCTCCTGAGACCAAAGATGGCCGCCACTGAAATGTGCAGAAGGACTTCCATGTTTTGCTTCCTTCAAAAGATAGAGACCTTTCACTGAGGGAGAAAAACGTTCACAGGTCTTCTCACCAAAACAGCAGCAGCAAATCATCTGGTTACATGTTTCAGATTGTTAGCACTCATTTTGTGACTGAGGGGTTGTCCCATCACACATTCTGTCTCTGACAGGGGGAGGCAGGCCAAGGCCCCTGGACTCCAACAAGACCTGAGACCAAGACTTTGACCTTGGAGATAATTTGGCTCTGGAGATGCCGGATAAACTTTAAAAGCGTCTCGAATATAAAAATCTTAACAACCTCAAGCTTCTGGACTGAGAAAGACAGGGAAGATCAAGGAGGACATAGATTCTCTGACATCACACACTCCTGTGTGTGGCCCCTTCCTTCACCATGACTTCCTCAAGTTCATTGAGCAGACCAAACATAGTGGCCAATCACCATGAAGCAGCATTCAGGAAGCAAGGGGTGGTAGCCCCAATTGTGTTCAGGATAATTTTTTCCAATTGTAGCTGGGAATTATCTGACTATGAACACAATAACCTGATGTTTGAGTCAACAGTGACAGTTCAAAGGGTCCCCGCTCTTGGCTGATGGCCGGGAACGTATGTCAGGTTACCAGACAAAGTGGGCGGCACCATGGTTGCTGGCGGTGAATGACCAATGGTTTTAGTCGAGGGGAGGTGGGCAGGGTTAATGGCATGATGTGTGGGTTAGCGACGGTAGGGGAGAGAGAGGGGTGGAGACACAACGGGAGACAGACAGGGAGGTGTGGGAGGCCCCCGCCGTCTTACTTGGGCGAACAGTGGTCCAGAGCGTAGTAGGAGTGGGGCAGTGTGGCCCAGCCCGCCTGGTAGGCGGATAACGGGCCCACGGTTTGGTACCTCAGACGCACCGAATTGGACGAGGCACCGAACGCGGCACCCGCAAAGGCAGAGGAGGGGCCAGCGGCACAAGCCATCTCAGTGATGCTGTCATGCCACAATGAGCCCCGCCCCCAAACAAACACAGAGAGAAATGAACACAAAGATGACGAGAAAAAAAAAAGGAGAAAAGTCATAAAGAAAGAAAAGGAACAGAAACACAAAACAAGGTAAAGAAACAGAACCGGAACCAGAGCCACCAGAACCAGGTCAGTCTGGGTTTGGAACAGTGTCTTGAAATCAAACCTGAAGAGCAGGAAACTCCCAGATGCTGAGGGATGTCTCCGTCTGCTTCATTGGCCAGTGTTTGTGCAGACGGATTAAATAACATCACTTCATATACAGTCATATACAGTCACACTTTCAACTCCAGTAAAAAAACAAAACAAATTCAGTGTGAAAAAACTGAGATGGGAATAAAATGGTAAAGTTTAAAGTAACAAACTTTTTAATAGCCTAATAGCATTACTATGTGACCTGATTGGACAACATTTCCTCTGTCTGCCTGAGGAAAGAAGAAGTGGTGGGTGGAGCTCTCACCTGTTTTCCTTGCCATTGGGAATTACTGACAGGCGGTCCGTGTTGTTCCTGTCACTGCAGACGTACGTGTTCCTGCGGGTCATTCCTGCCGAGGCTGTGTTATTCTGAGAAGAGAGGAAGGAAGTCAGTTGACATCTCATGCTCAGACACTCTGTTGGAAGCCCCCACGTTCTAGACCAGCGGTTGGAAACCTATGGCTTGCGAGCCATATATGGCTCTTTCGGTGACAGCATTTGGCTCCCAGTCAATTTTGAGTTGAAAAAAAAAAAAAAAAAAAAAAAAAAAAAAAAAAAACGGTTTGGAACTTATTTTCAGATAAATTTCACGAGTCACCCATTGGTCGGGTCGGGAACCAATAGCTTCCGAGCATGTCCGGGTAATTGTAAAGGTGAAGAAATTAATTTTTCAGATAGCCAACTACTTTATCCGCTTCAACCCTTGTAACGAAAAAGATGTTGAAAAGAACAAAAGACAATGATTAACGTGCATTCCAGGCTGCGTGGACAGAGGAATTTGCATTTGGATCTGCGGTATGTCTAATATGCAATAATAAAATTGCATCAATGAAACGGTCAAATATAAAGCGGCACTTCAAACAAATCCATGCAGCACCAGAGGTCGCATTAAAAGTAACACAAATTTAATTTATTATTCATTAAAATACTATATGGCTCTCAATGAAATACATTTAGAAATATTTGGCTTTTAAGGCTCTCCCACTAAAAAAGGTTCCTGACCCCTGCTCTTGACTAATATGACAGAGCCTTCAGGGAGTGGCATAGACTCACGCTGTGGCCTGTGGTGGCGCCTTTCCTGCGGTCGGGGATGTCTGCCTTGTTGGGGTTGTTGGCGTTGCCCAGCAGTGGGCTGGAGGGGGGGGCACCGCGGCTCCCCGGGGTGCTAGGTTTGCGGAGCTGAACCCCGCCCTCCTCCTTGGTGTTGTTCTCAGCTGTGGTGGTCTGGCTCCTCTTTGGATGGGGGGGAACGTTCTGCCCAACTGTGGGTGGGAAATCATCTCATTAGCGTTGTCTGGTTCAGCTGGAGGTTACAACTCGTAATTAGCTCTGGTGTGACAATCCCTAACTGCTTCAGAATTTAAACTGAAGGTGTGGTGATACCACCAACCTCTTCCTCCTCCTCCTCCTCTTTCTCACCTTGCTCACTGTAGCGCCTCTGCTTGTGGTTGGAGGAGACGCTCCGATGGACTTTGAGGTGGGCGGGTGACTGGCCGTTCAGCTCGCTGTTGGGTCGGGATTTGGCCAGAGACAGGTTGCTGCTGGAGGCCGACTCACTGGGCTCCAGCTGGGAGATATAACACACACAGCGGTTCTACCATCTACTTGCCAGGAAATACATGCTTCACATTCCCGTTGAATGCTTGAGGAGAATCCTACCTCAGAGGCCTTCCTGCCCAGCAGCAGATAGGTGGCCGTTATCTCGTCGTACTTCATCTTGGCCAGAGAGTCCTGGATCTCTTCCAGGTTGTAGCCCATCCCCACCATCACATCTACACACACACAAGATACTTCATCACTACCAGAAAATCAAGATGTAAATTTTTAACATTTTGGCCCTTGCAGCTCACTTATCAAAAAGAGCTTTGACATGAATGCCTATGGGGTAGGGTGGAGATAAAAAAAAAACTCGAAAATATACAGTCAATTTCACTTATTTTTTTCATTAGAATTTCAGATTTTTTTAATGAGCCGCTATCTTCATTCACAGTTGCTGTAAAAAAGAATGAAGAAGAATTGAATTTTGTGATCTTCTAGCTGCATTTCGGTGTTGAAGGGATCACGTGTGTGAGATGATTGGGTGTGCAAGGAGGTCATGTGATCATGAACTGTGCAGAAGTGCTCTACGGAGAGCATGTGCCGTAGCATGAACGGGCATGGACACCTCCTCCCCTCTCTGAAGGATGAGCAGCTATTAAACATTCAGTTCGGTGTGTATTTATAGCTTTGCGAGGACCCACTTCATAGTAACGAGGACGTTCCTGCTCTCGGCAGCCTCAATGGTCACATGGCCGCAGCCTGCTGCCAAACTCCAGTTATCCTTCCTCACTGTAAACAACATCTTCGCCACCTTGAGACATTTACTGGTCACTTTAATTAAAACCGTGATTTTGACTTTATTTTTAACCTTTCTCATCTAGATTGGCTGATAATGTCTTGGAGAAGATGCTTGTATCATCCAAAAAAAAAAAACCTGAAACCGATGATTCAAACATTGGAAACAACATAAACAAAGTGTCACAAAAAGGAAAATATTAATTAAAAAAAAAAAAAAAAATTCAAAACATTATGTCCAAAAAATAAATCCCCTAAAGAAAAATATCCACCAAAAATTTCTTAAAACAAAGAAGCGATTGATGGGTAGTCTGAGTAATCATCTATAGTTTGAGAATGCATCTGAAAAAATGCCTCTGCAATAAGCCTGAGAGAATATTTGAAAATTAATTATTACACAAAAAAAAAAAAAAAAACCAACTAAACCTAGTTATCTAAAAAAAATAATGTTGTAACATTCATTAAGGACTACCTGTCAACAAGAAAATCCCTTAAGATAATGAAATTCATTAAGATAAATGAATGACCTGATAGGAGCTTTAAGAGCCTGAAGACCAAAGAAACGTCCTAAAATCCTCTGAATTTGATCAGGGACCAGCAGGCAGCTGACTGCTCTGGAGTCGGGGGAAGCTCTTATGTAAACCACTCTATGAATTATTCAGGTGGAGGGATTCCTCCGCGGGTGGAGGGGAGGCTGTCTCTCCTCACGCTGACGACAGACGCCCCCTTTCCCCCTCAAAAAGCTCTCGTTATGCAACACCTTTGAAGAGCCTCCTCCTCTCGGCTTCCCTGTTTTTTATCTGTTCGCATTTGGTCTCTCAGGCAGCAAAAAACAAGTGAAGACCCCCCCCCCCCATTGGGAAACAATGAAACAATGAGGAAAGAGAAGTCAGTCACCTATCCTCTTTTGGTCAGTGATGTCCAGCTCTGGCTCCACATACGGCTTCAGCTCGTCCTCCTCGAAGCCAGCGTTGATCCATCGATCCTTCATGATTTGCTGAAAGCATTCAGAAAACATTCAGACTGCTGCTCGATGATGTCACAGGAGAGACAATGAACGAAGTGGCTCTGCTCATTTATTCAATGAGATGAGAATTGACAGAAAAATCAACTATCACCTAATAAGTGGCTTAAAAAAAAATAAAATAAAAAAAAAATTTTTTAAAAATCACACACAAAATATCTCAAAATAGCAGGTCTCATTCATAAAACTGTTAACAGATTTATTCAATAGTTAAAATGATTTGTAAAGATCATTATGGCACATCTCAATAAAAGTGGATCCAAACTAGAGGCCAATTTGCATTGATGTTTCAAACTGTCATCACGACAAGCTACAAATTATTTTTGGTGTGACAGCAGGAAATGACATCACGTTGTGTGCTCCACTATTCTTCAGTTTGCTTTTTAATCAACAGCCAAATTAATTATCATTGATCAGCCTGTGATGAGACCACAGGCCGCATCCACACGATCAAACCCACATGACACTGCGTCACGCCATCCTGATGTGCGAAAAAGCAAATCACTTCAAACCAGATTTCCAGGAATAATCTGACAGATTAGGATTAAACCAGGTCTCCCATTACATCACTTTTAACTCGATTTATTTCTTTTCTTACTTATCCTCATTTTGAACATCATCATCATGCTATTTTCTGGTTATTTCTTGTGAAATTTCAGCACTTTTTAAAATTAATTCTGGTTTAATTTGAAGTAATCATGTAATTACTTGTGGCTCATCTTCCGGTTGCGTTTAGGACAATGCTTGGGGGAGGCATGTGTATGTGGGAGGGACGGGGGTATTGTGTCCAGAACTAGGAAAGACAAGGGGAGGTTTTCAGTGATGCCTGAACAGTAAAGAGGTGGAGTGGGGGAGGAGGTCACGGTGAACCATGGTCTCCATCTATGGGTGATGATGCAGGTGGAGGATACATGAGGTTCTTTGATGGTGAGAGCTGGTTAAAAACTTAAGAGGTATATTTACATTTTCTGTGTCCTCCCTCACCTCGAGAGTCCCCCGCTTGGCCGGGTTCAGAACCAGGAAGCGCTTGAGGAGATTCTCACAGTCCGTTGACATGTAGAAGGGGATGCGGTACTTCCCTCTCAGAACCCGCTCGCGCAGCTCCTGCATATAGGGGGATCATCAGATAGGTGATTTTTTTTGGGGGGGGGGGGCTGAACACACCGTAAAAAGAACCATGGATACTCCTGTCAGGGCTCCTCATCATGTAGTTCCACGAAAAAAAGTCAGCGGCAACATGTCTTCAGAAACAACATTATTGACAATGCACAGTCAAAAAGTCAAAGTACTTATTCAGTACTTATTAGTACTTATTGATTAAATATACTTTTGAGTGAACGAGGATGATGGGAAGAACTGTCACGTTATCTGGACGTTGTATCTTAGTTAGTTCTTAGTTAAACTAATATCAATATTTTGGGTTGAGATCCCATGACATCACAAAATCCATTTAAGCAAACTGATGACGACTTTGATTGATCGACTGATAGATTGAGGGAATTTTCACGCTGGAAATTCAAGTTTCAATCATGGATCAATGCCAAAGACTTCTTGAGCACTTATTAGGGCACACGATACAGGTGAACTTCAGTCCAGAGGTCAGTTCACCTTGAGGTTCTGTCCATCGAAGGGCAGTGACCCGCTGACCAGCGTATAGAGAATCACACCGAGGCTCCAGACATCCACCTCCGGCCCGTCGTACTTCTTCCCCTGGAACAGTTCGGGGGCAGCGTACGGCGGCGAGCCGCAGAACGTGTCCAACTTGTTGCCCAGGGTGAACTCGTTACTGAAGCCGAAGTCTGCGATTTTTATGTTCATGTCTGCATCGAGAAGCAGGTTCTCGGCCTGCGGAGGGAGCCAGAGGAGTCAGGGGTCATAAAGCTACTTCAGGAAAGAATACCTTTGATCCATATACTACCCAAATACATACATGCACAAACACTCGAGGGGTCATGTATAATCTGTAATTATCAAGCAAATACACACAAGAAATTAAACTAAAGATTGATGTCCTGATATTTTGAGTAAAAAACATGAGATTAAATCCTCATAAACTAAAAGATAAGATTACAACATTCAAATTTTTTCTCATAATATTCACTTTTTTCACCGCAGTTTCACCATTTTTCCCTAGACTATTTTTGACCTCATAATGGACGAGGCCCCGAATATTATTTCCTATTGAGTGTCCTCTGGAAACTATTCACTGAAAGTCTGGTTGTGACTGATTGATTGGTTCATAGGTGCTAATCAGTTGAAATATCGATCCAGTCTGTTTTCCTGACAGCTAGGATAGAAGACAGTGTCATTATTTAAAAAAAAAAAAAAAAAAAAAAAAAAAAAAAAAAAAAAAGATGGCTCAAGTGAAAACCAGTGAAGCCATTACATCAGAGGGGCCAATTGACAATTGATCAGATATTGATGTCTATTGATTGAACTATCTTTCCATGCAGTCAGAGGCGGCCCACAATAAAACAGAAGGAATCAATTGTCTACCAGTAATCACAATGCTGAGAACTAAGCAGGCAGATGAAGCCGAGCAGACAGACCAGAACCCCTAGGAAGTTCAGAACTGAAGGATTGAACCAGCAGGAGCTGGAGATCATAGTTTCTCAGTCTACAATCAGTCTACTATCAGCTTTAAAAGCCATCCAACTTTTAACCTGAAACAGAGTGAGATGTTTGGAAGAACATTAAGAAGGATGGTTTCCTGACCTGTACAGGATCAATTTAAAAGAGTTCAGTCATTAAATGAGTTATAAATCAACAAGAAATACTTAAAAATGCAACAAGGTGGCGGAGGAAAAAAAAAAAAAAAAAAAAAGACAAATTTGGTAATAAATTAATAAATGAGCAGGAACAAACCAGAGCAGCCTGAGGTTTGACACAGGCACGCACGCACGCGCACACAGACACAGAGCAAGAGTCTGCTCCTCCTCCTCATAGATGATTGATGAAGCTCTGGAGGGAAATGGGTTTCTCTTTGCAGAGAAGATAAAATACCAAAGCATCAATATTTAGATTTGGAGGCGTAGCAGGAGCAGGGAGGCAGCAGCATGAAGGGATCTGTGGGTGGGGGATGGGTGGTGACAGTGTTGCGGGGAGGGGGGCACCTTACACAGTCATCCCGCTAACACCAGATGAGGATTAGATAATCCTGCATTACTCCCACCACGAGAAAATTACAAATGCCGTCATAAATGTGAACCTACTGGAGCTCAGCGTTTGTTTGATACTCATTGTATCTGCACTATTCCCATCATCACTGTTTCTCAAGCACTTTGGGATTACCTTCATTTGAAGTTTATTTATTTCATTCATCTCGTCAATTTCAATATCATTTTGAAGATTCCAAATGAACAAACAGCCTGGTGACTGATGGCATCACTTGTGATTTCATATACCATTTATAATCCAATTGTATGTTTGTCCTTTACTGCCCCTGATAATGTCATACTGAGCGTTTTAGGTATTAGTTTATTTGGAGGATTGCCTCTGGTATTCTTACATCCTTAAACGATTTTCACCATGGAAACGAGGCATGACCAATTCAAGTGTCGGTTTCAGTTTAAAAACATTCATTGATAAAATGTGGTATATGAAAAGCCTGGAAGTTCAGCCTATAGATGTCACTATGGGAATGACGATCAGCTCCGACCTCGAGAAATAAGCTTTATTTTCAGCAAGTAGTTCCTTTTCCCCTACTTTATCACAACTACCTATTGAGGGCCAAGTGGCCCATGACGATCAGAATGATGCTGTGACGTCAATGAACTCACCTTGAGGTCTCTATGAACAATGTGCTTCTGGTGGCAGTACTGCACGGCTGATACAATCTGCAGAGGAGGAAGGAGAACACAGCAGGTCAGCTAGTGTGAGCTGGATCAGTAGAGGAATAGCAAACGTGACGGACTGCAGGAGAGCATGGGAGGAGGACTGACGAGAAGCAGGAGATCTAAGTTTCCAGTTACTGGTTCTCAATGAGTTTCATCTTTGTGAATGAAATGCAAAATCTGACATTTGCAGGAATGCACTCATCCCTCACAATGGCATGTGGACTGGTCAATTATGAGGCCCTTTAGCACCAGATGTCTGGTCTGTCTGGTGACGTCACGTGACCACATATTAGCTTGGAGGAAGAGGCCAGGGATGTGTGTGTATGTGCGTGTGCGAGAGAGAGAGAGTAGAGGGGCAGAGGTGTGAAAGCAGAACACTGCGGGGGCAGGAAGCTGGGTACCTGTCTAAATTTAGCCCTGGCCTCCTTTTCCTTCATTCGTCCGTGAGCAACCAGGTAGTCGAAAACCTCTCCTGAAAGAAAGACATGAAAGAGAGAGAATCAGTGTTTGAGACGATATAAAAGTATCTGTGAATTTGTGTCATGGCCCCCACAGGAAGACCAGAAGACAGGTGCCCTCCTATGAATCATGAAACAGAGGCAGACCTCATGAGTTAGCCTAGCACAACAACGAGCAGCATGTTGGATTGACAGCCAGGGACACACACTTCATCCACCAATGGATGTGACCGGATGGAGTGCCGAAGGCTCATAGTCACATGACAGAAAGTAACAGTGAACGTCCAGCTCCAGTCTTCTCGGTTGTGGTTCTCACAGAGCAAGAACACAATAACCCTCCTCTGCTAGTTCAGCCCTTGGCTACTTTGGAGAGAATAATTTCATCTGATGTTTCTTCTAGAGTGTCAATGTTCTCAGAACCAACAGGTCAAATCAGGAGATCTAACTGGGTCAGGACTCAGCTGCTTTTTCCTACCTCCATTGTGATGTCTCTCCATGTCAGAGGGCAGAGAAAACTCATCTCAAGAGGGTTTCCGATGATAAACAGAACCAAAATCCAGCCAGAATGGGAAGGGGAAAAAACGAAAAAAAAATAGTGCCCTTTTTATGAATTCCTGCTCAGCAGCATTTGTTAGCACAATGACAATCAGACAATTCCTTGGATATTTCTGTTCTGAATGACTTGGTTCCTGTGTGACGAAGACATTTCTGTTTTACAGCTCGTCCTTCAGCTCTGACGTGATGACGCCAAAAATGTTCCTCTAAGAGACCAAGACAGAGAAAAGTGGGTCTTCACTTAATTAGAAATACCTTCAGGGTGATTCCCCCAAAGAACTTTCCTTCACAGCTGCCATGCACGGTCACCCATGTGCACGACCAGAGGCTGTTTCTGGATCTCCACCCAGTGCCTCCTGGAGGCACCAGCTGCTGCCAACCCTAGCCCCCTCCAAATGCTTCCCGGGCAACACCTGACCACCTTCACCTGCGTTCTGATGCAATTCCAGTGCTCAACGTGCGTGTTAGCATATGGTCAGGCAAATGAATGGACCCAATCATGGAAAACCCTTCCTGGCTCAAAGCACTGACCGGCAGAAGCATTCACACACACAGAGGTTTCTAGATATCACAGTTCCTAATGTCTGAATAAGTATTAATCAAGACACCTTCAAGGTCCTGTTCCCCTTTTGTTTACTTCAAGCTACGACTGGCTCAACCTATGACCAATCAGTGTACAGTAATGGGTGAAAGACAAACCAGTTGGAGATCGGAGGCCACAATGCTGGATGATGTTCAATAATAATCCAGGGTTGTGGCTGGACAAGGTGTTAATATGGAATATCGTCAGAAGTCCAGGAAATATGATTCTTCTTCAAGAAAAGACTTGAAATTTTTCCTTTAAAAAGATAAATAAAACGTTCATTGCTGAGGGGCATCTTTGATTGTCAGCAAGGTAGTCTGATTGGTCAGGCAAGGGGAAGCCATGTGAAATCAGATGGAGAGGGGGAACAAATGGAAGGACAACAAATGGAAGGCCAACAGAAAATCAGTGTTGGTGTGTAAATAAAGCAGAGGCCCCTCCTTGAGAAATGTTTCTAGGAGCAAGCTCACTATGGAGATTGTCTTGTCACTTGGAGACAACCAGCTGAACATGGAAATATCCAGGAAATGTTTGAAAGAGAACAAATCTCCAGAAAACCAAGTAAAAAATACTAAACACAGGACTAGTCATGGTGCTCATTATCATGTTGAAACAACTGGAAATGCTCAGAATGAAAACGGCCCCTCAGAGGACAGGTGAAATGCCCCCCCCCAAAAAAAACAAATAGAACACGTCTGGGTTCTACCAAAATGTTCAACAACAGTTACTGTAACATTGTCTTGCACTCCTTTCTTTTGGAATGAAAGCTGGAAATCCACCTACATCCTTTGTCAGGAAGTATCATGCATTTACCAAGCCAGAGGAACAACAGGTCAGTCTAACTGCCGATACTGGCAAGACCACAGGGGGGCACCAACCAGACAGAACTGGTCTGTGCTAAGTCTTAAGGGCTGAAAGACTGACCGCTAGATCCTGGTGTTGATCAAAGATACTGTGACCTCAGCAGCGAATATCTGATTTTACAAGCGAGTTGCTCGCAGCCCCAGCAGATCCTGTTGTTACAGACTGCTTGATGTAATTTTCTTACATACAGTTTTACATATCAAAACTTTTTTTTTTATGACATAATTGTGCAACTTCTGGCAGTTCCGTCTGCAATTAAGGGACACTAATCTGCCGAGCTTCCGAGAAGGGGATGATGGTCCTCTTGAGATTCCGCTCCAATTCTGAGTAAATCAATGCCGACCTGAGAGAAATATTAGATTTACTTCATTAAGATGTAATTTAATTGGCCAGCGATCAGAGCTCCAGTCCAGGCGGTAATGTGATTTGCTCCTCGGCAAGCGGGTCTTTGCAATTTATCGGTTGCACTCGCCTCAACAGCCCAATTTCGACCCTTACAGCAGATCAATGGCTGGCTTTGCTTTTCAGGTTGTGTGTGTGTGTGTGTGTGTGTATGTGTGTGACACCGCATTTAATGAGATAAAGAGAAATGAGCCGTCAAAGCAGACATGGACGGCAGCAGCTACTTGGTCGAATGAAACTTTTGATATTTACCCAGAGGCAAAAAAGGGCTGGACAGCCTCTCCATTGATGGACTTGCTTATGTAATCCAAACATGGAGGCAGTTTGACCCATAGGGACTGACACAAGGAAGAGACGTTGGACGTGAGAGGAACCAAATGTGAAATAGAACACATTCCAGGAGTAAAGCCATAATGTATTGATATTTTTACATTTTTTAACTAGAGCCCATGTGAGTGCACGTGGTGCCAGGAAGCAGCTGTGTGACCATCCTAGCGTGTCGGGAAGCAACGGCTGCCTGCTGGAGGGGAATGGAGTTTCACTTCCTGTTGGCCCAGCTGCCCAGCTGACCGTCAGTTGTTGTGAAAATTCTGATCCATCTGTATGGTAACTGAGACTGAACGTCACTTTAACTGATTCGTGACCATGTTTGATTAATAACCACCATGGATAACATAGTTATGCAACATGTAATAATACACAAACCCATTCAACCCGCAGTCAGCTGACTGTATCTGTGGCAGAACATGTTGACTTACTGATCAATAGTTTCTGTCAAAGATCCGATAACCTTCTATCTAATGTCTCTGCTTGATGTTAACTTTGTTCAGACATTGCTATTTGGTTGAATGCAGGTTGTGATGTCAATGTAGTAACTTTGGATGTCCAACCATTCTGATTTAGATCCTGCTGTTTATGTTGAGTTGTTTTCAGGTTGCTAAATAACAAATGCAACCTGGCCAGAGCCCAGATGAAAATGTAGGGACAAGAAGTGGTTTTGGCATCTTTCGAAGCCTGAGATTTAGCCTAAATGATTCCAGTGAATCTCCTTGATGCTACGTTTGTCTCATATCCAATCATCCAGTTCTGATCACGTTCTGTGTCTGAGCTGACCAACTGAGACTCCAGGCTTCTTGAGTGTTGGGATTGAGACTCAAGTATGACCTTTAAAAACAGGAATCCTTTAAAGAAATGGAGAAAGTCCATAGAGACCTGCCGCTGATGTTGAAATGAAATAAATTAAAGGTCAGTTTAAATTCCACTTCCTACTGCAGTTTGACTCTAAACAGAAGGTTGGACCCACTCTGATCATCTCCCAGGTGTTTCCTGCTGCTCCAAGTGTGAACGGGTTGGTATCTGTCCGAACCCGTTCAGAGGAGCTGATGGAGTGCCACAGAGTTTCTTGTTAACGAAGCGCTGTTGCCAGGAAGAATGAATAATTAACAGGTCTATCTGTCAAGTTCTGTCCAACTAAGTGCCAGCCGAGATGGGGGCAGCGCCACTTAGCTGATAGACCCGATCACCTCAGGACCTGCTTAAAACTCTCCATGTTCGTTCAGATGGTGTCAGGCCATCATCCAACTAGGACAGTGACAGGCTGAAACAGTAAACGTACGTGAGTGTGTGTGTGTGTGTGTGTGTTTCCTTCAGGCGGTGCCTCACCTCCGCTGGCATACTCCATCACCAGATAGAGTGTCCTCTCTGTCTCAATGACCTCGAAGAGTTTGACTGAGAAGAGAAGAAAAGTCAAAGATTTACCCAATTCTGCAGGTGAAGAGTGTACTGGGCTAGCAATGACCATCAACATAGACAGCCAGGAGCACCTTAAACATCTCCAAGATTGAATGTCTACATAGTGTGTTTCTGGGGTGGGGGGGACAGTGTCACATGTTCATATGGTCTTGTGCAGGTTTGACCTGATGGTGTGGACACTGCATCAAGCACTATTCTTATATCAAGGTGCATGCGTGCATGGGAGGGTGGGGGGGCTGTCTGTTGTTACAGTGATTGGAATTAAATTTTCTTTGGGAAGGGATGGCAGAGTGTCGGGTTAATGTGGAATCCTGGCTATCGGAACCAAACACACCCTGGCAGGCGAGTTAGACATGCATATGGAGGCAGTTTCTGGTGAACAAATGCAGAGAATTATTCTCTTGCAGACTTGGTCTGCAGACATCACTTTGGTCTCCATCTCTTTTTATTATTGTTTAGCAAACACTTAACATTCTAAGGCAGTGAATGATGCCTGGTCTTATTGGATGAGCTCTGGGGCCATAACACAGGAACATATTAGACTGATGTTTTTCTTTTCAAAAATTATGATTCACCATTTTCCCCACACGGTCAGTCTCAAGCTCACCTGCTTTACCGAAACACGTACAAACTGATGTTCACATCAAAGATAAGCAAAAGGGAATTGGAAAAAAACCCCACAGAAACTCGCTTAAAAATTCCAAACAAAAAATTTTGATAGGTCATCTATTATATCTGAGAAATCACCTGAAAAAACACAAGTAAAAATAAATGGGAAATAACCTCCCTTAATGCTCCTGTTGCTATAGAGACAGGAGTGGGTTTTCCAACATGAAGAGCCGAACCCAACAGACAATGAAGAACCACAGGAAACCAGCACCACTTCCTACGTGTCTTCGACTACGGTCACATGAGCAGCCATCAAACTGCTGTGCCATTGTTTTCAGAGGTGTGTGTGTATGGGGGGGGGGGGGGGGGGGGGTGCGCGCAGTGATACTTTCACTGCTGGCACTCAGCCACTCAGAAGCACAGCCAATGAGATGAGCAGCAGCACAAATACAAAGACTGATGGTACCATCAGGAAATGCAGCATGGAGCTGAACTGCCCCCAATACATGAGCTAATGGGGGTTTATGGATGAACACAATTGCGGGCTAGGTCTACATAAACTGCACAGCAAGGTGGGGGGACCTTGCAGAGACTGGAAAGGAAATCACTGAGATGACAGCAGGAAATGAATTACAATAATATTTTCTGGAATTAAAAATAACAATAGTTAAAAAATTCATATCCACGTTCCTACCCTACCAATTAGATCAAGCTTGTAGCTAATACGGCTAGAAACAAAACTGTGTCTGTTCAATACGTAGTTGGGTTGTTGAATGCTTTCCATGATGATATGCAGCATTGCCAATAGTCAGGATACCTTGTAGGGGTATCATGATAGATTTATTTGAATTAATCAAATACCTTGAATACTGATGCAATTCCATTGACAAAACAATAAAGGGACTGTTACTTCAATGACAGTGACTTTTAATATTCAGTGATAAATGAGTCAAATTCATATTTTGGACCTGTGATTTATCATCCATAATCGCTAGCCTGCTGTCATACAGTTCTCTTATCTAAAATCCTGATTGACACGGTGTCGGACACAGTCAGGACTTGTCAGACTGGAAGCAAAATTTCTCTGTTCGCTCAGAACTCAGAGAACTACTTCAAACAAGACTTTCCAGTCTGACACCTCTGCTTTTAGACAAAACCTTGTGCTAAGCTAAGCTTTCCCCTGTTAGGAATTGAAGGCAGACTGAGGACAAAGTGTTCAAACTTTCCAACCAATGGATTGTAGTTTTCTGTGTGTTTGTGTGTAGATCAGGTGTCTTGTCCTGCCAGTCCAGGAGCCCTATCGGGGTCCCAGTGTTCCTGTATCATGATTATATAATATTGTTGATGTCAGGGGGAGTTGGCACAAAAAAAAAGTTGAAGTGAAATATAATAATGCTATTTGGATGTGAAACAATATCAAAGGCTAATGTGTTTGAGGACTTGATATCAGGCTTCTACTAATATTGTCGTCATCAATAATATTAATATTTCTGAACCACGGCTTAGTAGCACTTCTAATAACACTACCGTCACCCTACCCCTGCAATGACTGATGCAACATCCCCTGGTGTTTGCAGATCTTACCTATGTTGGGATGGTTCAATATCTTCATTATTCGGACTTCTCTGAAGAGCTGAAAAACAAGGAGAAAAAAGTTTAAACCGCCAACAGCCTCAGAGTCCATATGATACATTCAGCTAGGAGAATTATATAAAATAAAGGGGTTCCCTTATCTTGAAGGACTAGTTATTAAGAAGTATTAAAGATATTATTAAGAAACATTAAGCTGTTGTGAGTGGAAGGTGTATTTCTGGACATGGAGACAAGATTGGATTATGAGGACGTTCCTCAGTTCTCTGTCAGGATCATTGACAGCAAAGATTTGTCTTGATATAGCTCTGACAGGGAGGAAATGCAGGGTGTGATTTCCTGCCCATCAATCTGAGGTCCTCCTTCTGAGTGCAAATTGAGTTCCTTTTGTAAGACGCTCTGTGTTGAGGTAATCACAGCCGAGCGAAGGCCTCTTCTACAGCATGGTCTGTTCCAAAATGTTATTGTGTCCAGGGCACTGATATTACTGAATTAAAGCAGTCTGATGGCTTCAGCTCCCCCCCCCCCCTTTGTTTTTTGGAGGGTTGAGAGGGTCTAAGTTATGTCTAACATCCATTCATTGCAGGTCAAAGCAGCCACAGCAGCAGATTCCCTGACAAATCCTTTGTATCCTTCCACCACACCAGAGGATGTGTAATTGAGAGTCTGTTAAGCAACCCCCCTCCCCCAACCCACCATCTCAGTGCCAAGGTGTGAGAGACATCAATATATGAGGAGGCAATTACAGAGAAGATGCAACCGGAATATAAACATTTACAGAGTGCACCAATGCCACAGATGACCACATGTGACGGATGAAGAATAATCCTTCGGTCCAGCGCGGGAAAACACCAGCAGGGACAATGGACAGATGGCAGCCTGACGCAGATATTCGCTTCAAGACTCCCCTACTGACTATTCTACAGTATGACCTGCAGTATGGTCAGTGGTTTCGGCCATAAACCTAGGCAGCATTAACTACCATACCCGCCTATATTTTAAAAAAATATAATAAATTGAAAAAAATAATGAAGTACTACTACCAAGAAATGGTACTCCCTCCCTCCCTAAATACCACTGAAGTAATAAAGGAAATCCCAGCTGGACATCATGTTTCTTTTGATGGGCTGCAAGGAGGTTGTTTGATAGACAAGAAGTGATTGACTTCAGATACACGGTCACAAGCAGTCAACGTTCGTAATGCCAAAATAAAAGCACAGCATAACTTTGACTTGTCATAAGTGAGCAAAAAAGTCACTTCCTGGTTGACCCTCATTGGCTGAAGATCTGCGTGTCAGTGTGTCAGGATCAATGATGAAACATATTTGAAGACATTTCTACTAAGAAATAAGACACAAACTCTTGTTTCATATTTTGGTTCAAAGCAGGGAATTAGACCAATCATGTCACATGTGTACGTTCATGTGACTCTTTGTGGTAAAGTGAGGATGGTAGGTTTGTCTTCACTTGAACACCCCATAAAGAAAAAAACTGATGTGTAATCAATCCTGTCGGACCAAAAAGGCAGACCAACAGGAGAACCGTATATGTTGGTTCTCATCACCCGGTGAGAACCTGCACTGAAAACCTTTACCAGAAGCCTCCGCATGCCAACTTTGAACCTTATAATTAGATTTTATAAGATGGTTTTCTTCAAGTGATACTGAACTGGCACAGACCAGTTTGACAAACCAGCCAGTCGTCCCTGAGCCACATCAACAGAACCTGGTGGAAAAAGTGACAACTCCCTTTATTTCACAAGGTTTAACGCTGAGTCAAGATGATGCCAAACAGACACACAAATGTTGCAGTGTGACATCTTCACCATGGAATGCCAGGGTGAAGTGGACCTCCCCTTTAACGCAATTCCTCCACAACCGGGCCAGTGTGTTTCTGTATCCCAGGATTGGAGTTTCGTGGTGAAAACACCCTGCAAAAGTGTCCTTCATCCTATGACAACATCATCACATTCCATAATGAAGATCTCACTGAGCGTGTTGTAACTTACTGTCATGACTCAGCAGCAATTGATTAGACAACGACCAATCAAGATGATGATATGTGTGTGTGTGTGTGCACACGTCTGTCAGTAAACACGCCACTCCTGGTGAAAAACAAGGAGCAGGAAAAACACAACATACATGGTGGCTGTCAGCTCCCAATAGGTCATGCGAACTGTCCATTAAGACCAAGTGATCAATCAAACCATTAATCCCTCACCAATTAACTTCACTGTTTTTACTTTTCTTTATTACTGTCTTTTCAAGACCATGGCCCTCAATCATCAACTGTGCGTAGGAAAGATTCTAAATTCTTGCACCGAACAAAAAATTTTGTGTGTGCACAAAAAAATCCATGTGCTCTCTTGTAAGTAATCTCTGTTGATAAATCCCACCTGTTTGAAACGGTAGTGGCAATCTCCTTACGAAGGCGTGAATGTATTTTTTCCCTTTCCAAAATCACCGCAAAGAGGGCGAAGAAGAGCAATGTCACCAACACAAAGATTGAGATTCTTTTAGAGGAAGTTGGAACAAATCACAAAATACCGCTTGGACGATTTAATGCAGGTGTGACAAACAAAAGAAAGAACTGAATGTGGGAGAAGGTAATGAGTGCAGCTAATTGTGTTGGATCAGAAGATTGAGCAGTGTAAGAAATGAAAGAAGTGGTGTGAGATAAGAGTCATTGCTAAAAAGCATGTCACGGCTCATACACTGCCTACAGAGATGTTAGAAGAACCATACGAAGCCCAGAAAATAAATTTGAATTCTTAGGAAAATCACCAATCAACCATCCTGAACGACTCCTGCTTGGAGGCAAAGAGCCACTGAGGTGTTCTTGCAGAATGAATGAGTCGTGTATTCCACCAGACCACAAGGCAATGTTTAACAGACATATGTGGATCTCAGATTACTTGCGCATTGATTGAATTAGATCCTTTCCTGTTCTGTAGCTGAAGTCATTGAATAATGATTTTATTGAGATGTGGGTGCAATCAATGGCTCAAATTATGTTTGGGAATCCTGCGATGGTGTGAAACCCTCGTTTAATATCGGCTTGATGGTGATGGCTGTTTGGGGACTTGATGTAAGCTGAGACCGGAGAAATTATCATCCAAACACTTCCGGTATGATTCTGTTTAATGTGGGCTGCGAAATGTTCTGGTGGCCAAAAATCCTATGGTGGACAGGACGTGGAGGCGTGCTGGGATGGCTTTAGTGTGTCTCCTCTTGCTCCAACATGAATTGTAAATCTTGGCATAAGCCAATCAAGGCCGTACCTGCTAAGAAGCCATTCTGTGCTCCCGCTGAGAGTCCGAAAACACACTCCTTTTATTCTCCAAATATCCTAGTGGTTCCAATATAAGCCATGGCATGTGCATTTCAAGTTCATTCCAGGGTTGTCCTGTCAAAGCTATCTTTTATAATCTGTTACACCAATTATTCAAATTGTCTAACAGCCACTGAGAAATCTTATTAATTAGAGGGAACAAGGGGCATGTGTGAAGTTTAACGTCGCTGACCACTGTGACTGGGTGCCGCCTGTTTGTAGTTTCATTGTTCTACCAATAGGTTTTGTGCATAACCATGGTAAGAGTTGTGTGTACGTTTAAGCACGTTCCTATGCACAAGTAGGATCTATTATAAGTTGATGAATCCGATACTTTGTGTGGAAATGTTCTCGTGCGCATGCGCATGCGCACACACACACACACACACACACACACACACACACACACACACACACACACACACACACACACACACACACACACACACACACACACACACACACACACACACACACACACACACACACACACACACACACACACACACACACACACACACACACACACGATAAATGAGGTCCAATGTCTAAATCACAAGCAATGTCTAAATCACAAGCAGAATCGCTTCCCAAGGAAAAGACCACCTATGCAAGGAGATTAACTTTAAAAAGCCCATTTTTGAGGATCAGTTGCAATACTGAATTTTGGCAAAAATAAGCAAGGGGGCAGGGGGTTACCTTAAAAAAAAAAAAAAAAATTCACGGAACTGATAGAACTGAGCCCACAAGTCCACTGGGCCCAGATGCTTGTCTGAGACGGACAAGCATGCGTGACATTTGCACACTCCAAGGCGTTTGACTGCAGTTACGCAATCCTGTGAAGATGAGACCCGTGTTCAGCAACGACCATGCCACTGGTTACACAACATTCAGCCTCCTTCGAGGTAACTGAGCACATGAAAGGAGGCTGCTGGATGAAGTTGCCACTCAGGAAACATCTGGAGTGTCCCCTCGGTCATATACTCGAGTCCAGTCCCACCAGCTTCAAAGTTATCAAATTTCTATGAAATTTAGCTCTTCTATAATTTTAGGTTCATTGTCCTTCATGATTTTTTTCTGAAAAAGCAGCTTTATGGGCTGATTTTCATCTTAGAAAAGTTCCCTCTCTTTGCCTTTGGTCAGCATTAAAAATTAATCTAAGAAATTGTATAAAAGAAAAGCAACCCTGTCAAATCCGGGGGGGGGGGAGCCTTCAAACAAGATTAGCTCAAAACATCCCCAAAATGACCTGGACAATGACGGAAAAAACTGGTGCATAGATGCCTGTGTGTGTGTGTGTGTGTGTGTGTATATATATATAAAATCTCTTAAACCAATTCTTCAATTATAAACCTGCATGTATACAGGTTTACACACACACACACACACACACACACACACACACACACACACACACACACACACACACACACACACACACACACACACACACACACACACACACACACACACACACACACACACACACACACACACACACACACACACACACACACACACACACACACACACACACACACACACACACACACACACACACACACACACACACAAAGATTTTGGGGGAATACAAATTAAAATAGGATTTGGAATCCAGGGTAATTTTTTTGGGGTCAAAAAGAACGAAAAGAAAGCCTGAATTCATCCATGGCATGACAGGAGCAGCTCCAGAGCCAAGTCAAACTAATGGCACCTTCAGTGACACTTCGGGAACCAGAAGTGATCCAACTGACTAGAACATGGAAGTGAAGAGGAGTTGGTAAGTCCCTGGACTCTTCGATCTCCATGTTTACTTTTAATCAAGACTCCCAAACCTCAAGTGTCATCAAGTCAGCATGGGGGTGGGGGACTTCTAGCTGATGACAATGTCTGTTGACCCTCAACCGCTCTCCTATCCCTGAGGTTACGTAATAGGTTGGTTAGAGCTGCTCAACCACAGCGGACCCAAAAAACAAACACTGAAGCTAAAACTTTATCATTTCAGTATAGAGCCTGAAAGTGACACTAAGCCATGAGAAGACTTTGCTGTAACACTTCTTCGCCATAGGAGGGCATCAGAAGCAGCTCCAGCTCAGCTGTCTGTTTAGGTGAGTATTTTAAAGGCTTATCTATACTAAAAAAAAGAAAAATTCTGTCTCAATTGCAGCGTGACTTGATTGATCGCTTTCCCTGGATGGGAGTATCTGCATTCAAGCACACTCCCTCTTGGGTCAGACGTCAACATCCTAGGTAATGTTTCTGCTAGGTTTTAGTCATCCACTACCTCCAGTACTCAAGCAAGTAAATAATCACGCTAACAGACAATCGACAAGCGCTGCTGCGAAGTCTATTTGAGCTGCATCCAGCTACAGGATGGGACACAACCGCTCCATCAAACCTTGGCCCTGAAACCATCAATGCTGCTCAGCAAGTAATGTGTCAGAGATCTCACCTCTCTTCACACACAGCCATCAGCAGAGGGCACCGATGCAGTGAATTCACCACTGGGCAGAACTTCTATAGCAAAGGGAGCAGCAACCTCAGCTCACAGCATAGCAGAGCATCCATTGACCGACTTGCAATGATCAAATCACACTCGAGGCTGCATCTTTTCACTGCACCAGAAGCTTCCAGTGCCCTCAGACGTGTTCAAGGATTCTTCACAAAAGACAGGAAGTCTGTGGATGACGAACCTCATCCAAAACATACACCTTACTCCGATGTTAAGGTTCTGTACCATGAGCATTAAAGAACAGAGGATATAAAGGAGGAATCTTTCTCGGCATAAAAGTTCTAAATTACATCGGTCCTCAACTGCAGCACCAGGGACTGTTAACATGTGAGCTATGTGAAGTCTGGGGAAAGAGTTGTCCAACGATGTGAAGGAACCACAAACCCCATACACTGGTTCTCAAGCCAAGTATGGTTCAATGTCAGTCGACACAAAGGTATATTCTTAAATCATCTTTCGCTTGATTATTGCCTTCAGTCTGGCATTTCTAAATTTAGATGACAAAGTTTCTATAAATAACAGGAATTTTCAAAAACAAAATTCCATGTTAGGTTTTATGGTTATTTTACCAAATTCTCAAATTCTACATTTTTTGCATGATTTTTTCTTGAAGAAATTTGATTTTAAATGTTATTTTTTGTGAGTCTATGTTGATGGTAATGAAAAAGAAGCCAGAGGGAAAAATGGGGTCTATAAATAGAAACATATAACAGATGTTTTAGAGTTAAAATGTCAGTAACCAGAGAGAACAAAAGGAATGATTGAAATTCAGTTCATTCAAGGGTTGTTCCACTTCCTTAAAATACACATCTAAAAAGAAAAAACAACAGAACATCTTAAGAGGTTTGAGAAACAAAAAAACAAACAAACAAACAAATAAAAAAAATAACAATGGCGGCGGCAGCGGCCTCCCGCTTTGTGCGGCCATGAACAGCAGTGTCATGACTCAGTGTTTTTCTGTCAGCCTCTGACACACAAAGGACCCGCAATCAATGGAGCTTCGGAAAAACTGATGGAAAACCACTGCCAACTGGGGCGGGGGGAGGAGTGGGGGGTCATCACCGTCACCGCCTGACTCCCCCCTCCCCTCCCTTATCTGTCTGATGAGGAAAAAAAAAAAAAAAAAAAAAAAAAACAGCCCAGCAGACGGACTGACTTCCCTCCAAACACTTCCAGAAGAAAGAAGCAAAATCTCCCTTCTAATGAAACGAGGTCAGGGGGGTCAAAAGGTTGGCTCCTCCTCGACTCCCCACCTCCGCCTTGGAGAGCCAGACCACTATTCATTGAGGTGGCTAAATGTGCCATTCACTGCCGCCACGGGAATTTGCATTTCAAAAAAAAAAAGGGGTGGTGGTGCAGGGGGAGTCGGTTGATTTGGTCAGTTTAACGAGTTAAACAAGTTCTCGACTGCGCAGCAACGGGACACAATGGAGATATGTGTGTGTGTGTGTGTGTGTGTGTGTGTGTGTGTGTGTGAGAGACTGAGAGAGGAGGGTCCCTCCTCATCACCGGGACTTAGGTTGAACAGTTGTGATTTCTAAAAACAGACAGGCTGCCCCCTAACATGATTTTCATCGGGACAATATGATAACGTTTCCTGGTCTGTTTTACAAGTTTCAATAAATATCCAGATATGGGGTGAGGAATTGGGAGTCAAATGTCAGACTGACCTTCATGTGAAGAGGAACATCTTTGTAACACAGCTATTAAAATTATTAGACATCGATATCAGCACTGGAGCAACTGATCTGAATAATCCTTGAATTTATTTTCTGAAATTTAAAAATTTTCCTTAACTTTTCAAGATCTTCAAACATCTTTGCCTTGACATTCCAAGTTAAATGTTGACAAAAACTTGGAAATGACTGACCAATTAAAGGACCATTTCTAAGAGAGTTTACCTCAAGGCCACCTTACGATATTTGTGTATCTATTTTAAAACACCTTATTAACTACAATCTACATTTCTGGATCTTAAGTCAGACCAACGAGGACAAACCTAAACCTTGAAAGTGTTTAATAAACAGCCCTAAAATATGGTCTTCATCAGAGAAACTATTTAGCCCCCCAAAAAACAACCAGAAAAAATCCATGGAACCAGCAGCCCTGGGACTCAATGCCCCATCATGGTAAGGGACCCTGTCTCACCGTAAGCATGGCAGAGGAATAGGAGAAATTACCTTCTGGAGGCTGTTTGGGTTCAGCTGTGTCTTGTCTATTATCTTAATGGCCACCTGTTGGGGTGAGGAAAGGGATAATGAGAGCTAAGATTTGGGGAAGCAAAAACAAACAAAAAAAAAAACAAGCAGAAGACATTATTCAATCCTGGAATAAAGATCATTTATAATAATAATAATCATTTATCCTTTATTAATCCCCGTGGGGAAATTTGTTCTCTGCAATTAACCAATCATGGATGAACCATGAGCAGTAGGCTGCCGTCTACCAGCGCCAAGGGAACAGTTCAGTGTCTTGCTCAACAACACTTCGACACACTAGGAGCCAGCAATCGAACCAGGAATGTTTTGGTTCCAAAGACAATTGCCTTCAGTCGTGGACCTTGCCTCATTCATGCCTGAATCTTGGGAAAACTCCCTCTTGGTTCTCTAGTTTCCTGATTATTTATCAAACATTTGAAATAAGTAATTAATAGTGACGGATCAATGACATGTTACAGTTTGCTTTGCGACCAGTGGTGAAGAGCTGTTCCTTCTGAGTAAACACGACAACACAAATAGTAGTGGCTTTTGAAGGCATGATTGTGGAATGTGTATTTTTTTGTATATTCTATTTCTTATCATACGATAATAGTCCCATGGGAAATTATTTCTCTGCATTTGACCCACCATGGCTGAACAATGAGCAGGTAGCAGCCACTGGTGCAGCAGTTAGGGTGCTTAACAACACTTTAACAGGCTTGGTAACGAACCAGGAATGTTTGTTCCAAGCTCGAGGATGATGGTTTTGTATATGTGGTTTCATCCGAGGTGTGCGTTTAGACGCAGAGTGAGGGTGCTGAGCTTCCTCTTACCTCTCTGCCTGTCAGGATGTGACGGGCCAGCTTGACCTTGGCAAAGTTCCCCTTGCCAATGGTCTTGAGGAGCCGGTAGTTTCCCACGTGGGGCTGCTGTGGTTCCTCAGAGCTGCGGGAGCGGACACCAGCCCGGCCTGAGCGCCCGCCCACTTCCTGCCGCCCATTATTGTGAGATGTGTGCTGGGGGGGCAGATTTCAGAAAATTAGACGGGGGGGGCCAATTATCAAGTCAATCCAAAATTACATTCATGTACATTACATTCATGTACATAACAAACCCAATCCTTTCACTGAATGTCCGAATACATTACTTTTTTAAATATGGAAGATCTGATGATTAAGTGTTAATTTCTTTGAAAATCATATTTTCTTCTAAGGAATTTAATCTTTTCAAAAACTGGGTAATATGTCATGATTTCATTTGCACAAGTCAGTTATAATTATACAGTGTCGGAGAAAATAGCTCCTTTCTCTGATAAAATATAGAATTAATCACAAAAGTTTTTTCTCCAAGGAATCAAAACAGGCCAAGTATTTTAGAAAATAATCAAAAGATTAAGGCTCAACAAAACTTCCACAAAACATCTTGAGAGCAGCAATAAATTCAAGAAATGAAGTGGAAAAGAAGCAGCGGTACAACTAGGCACCACAGAAGAAGAGTGGCTACAGATCTGGAATCCATCACACAGTCACTCATTGATCCCTCAATCCCTGGGCTCACATTCAAAATAATTCCGATAGATTCCCAATAAAACTGCCGGGCTGAAGATTCATTAACCGCCCCCGCGGCAGAACCAACCTGAGTCGACCCGCTGGGTCAACGAACAACACGGACACTGTCTGATGGCTTCACGGCCGTGGAAATGCTCAGAACCAGGACAAAGGGTTGAAGAGTGTCTAACCTTTTTCATGCCCATGCTGTGATTAGGTTAAAATAAGTTTTATCTGAAATAACAAAAACACAAACCATTTTTAAAGGATTTTTCTTTACCATTTTAGAACATTTTTTGACCAGTTGAAACATTTTCTCTTCATAGCTGATATTTTGCCTGTTTTTAAACAATTCCAGCCAATTTTTCAGACAGACTACATTATTTGCATACTTTATATGCAATTCCATTAGTGTTTCTGATGGTCAGTCCTTGTTTCAATCATTATGACGTCATCTGGCCTGAAACTTGTTTCATATAACTCTCAAATCTATTCAATCTGATGGTTGAAAAGAAAATTCAAGTGATAATCTGACTGTTGGCAAACAGAGAGACAACAACACACACATTAAGCCACTGAATATTTCTAGACTTTAACATTGGATATAAAAATACTAACATTAACCAGAAGAAGGTCATAGCTGGGCAACGACGACGGCCGAAACCTCTGCTAACCCTTACAGATTATCTTCCCACTCGGGGTTCAACCAGGCCAACCACTTCCTGTGGTGTCCAGCATGCTCACTCACCAAGCTGCGGTGCCTCCTGGCCGCCTGTGTGCCCGTCATGATGGTTGTCTGCTCAGAACACTGTCCCAACTCACAGCCGACAACACAGGCTGGGGGAGGGGGGACCCAGCCAGGAAGCGATCCTTTCACAATAAAAGCCTTTAGGCTCTATCCACATTCTATTGTAAGCGTATTTTCTCTACATATCATTTCTCTGATGAATTGGTTCCATCTAGTCATGGTCTGGATCCAGAGGTTCTAGAGACAAACAGAGAGATGTTCTCCTGCTACGACTGGGGACCATGGCCAGGTTACGGTGCCAACCACCGACCACAGCGGTGACTCACAAACCCTCCAGAGGAAATGACTACAAAAATCAAAAGAAACATAGCCAAACAAAAATATCTGAAAATCATTTTCAATGTCAGATCTGTCCTAAAATTCAGCACAAAATAAATTTTAGGCAGAAATGACGAGAAAAACACCAAATCTACATGTGAATAATCTGCAACCAAAAGCAACTGGCCTATACTCTCGGTTAAAGGTCAACTCTTATTTCAAAAGCGTTGACGGATCTCAGTACAAGTGCTCACAGTCCTTCAAATCATTCCTCTTCAAACATACATCCTAAATATGAGTCTGCTTCTAGTTTGACAAAGATCTGGTCATGTATCAGCAGTACGTAAGAGAGAAAGCAGTTTCCTTAAACTCAGGACATGAAGGAGAGTAGTGCAAAAGAAACATGAATTACTCTGAAAAAGAGGCAAATAAAGTAAAAGTACCTCCAAATTGTACATTTAATGAAAAAAGTGGAGTAAAGTACTTTACTTTTGTGAATCCGTAATCGATTAAACACATATAAGTTGGGTTTGGTTTCACAGACCCAGTGTAGCCCAAGGTGAGGGTTAGAGTCAGAACATGAAAAAAAAAAAATCTAAGATCCAAACACAGGTGATGACACACACACACATACACAGCTGAGAAGACCCATTCTGAGCCAGACTCAGCACTTAGACCAACTCCATGAGACAACGCACAGAGCAGAAACAAAACACCCTATTTTTTGGTGTCCATAACAATGGTGGTCTTTAGAGCCACATGCTCACACTCAACCCTTGTCAGTTGACCTAATCTTTATAGGATGAAATTAAAAGAACACTCCATCTCTGCTTCAATGTTGGAAACTTTGTTCATGTCTGTAATCAGTGCCATGTGGAAGGGCCGAAGGGGCTCAGTGAAGAGCTAAGATTCAGAGCAGCCTGCTGTGTCCGACTGCATCACAGGAAACAGGAAATTACTTCCCTGTCAGACTTCACACTGATGGTGGGTTCTACTCCCCCTCTGCTCTTTTTTCCTTGTGTATTTTAATTTCTGTGATTAATTCATTTTTGCACACACGTGCACACACGCACACGTCTGTGAATGTGACTTATTCCTGATAATCCTCAGGATATATTCAAAAAAACTGTACAATTATTTCTATTATTTAAATGATTACATCCTTTCCACACGAAACCTTCAGATTCTGGAAATTTGAAACAGAAATTCAGTTAACTTCAAATTATATCCAGGGAAATTACTAAGATCTAATCAACTGATTTTCCAGATTTTTTTTTTTTCCAGAGTAAACGTCTTGTCTTTTCATTGAAATTCAAAAGTTTAGTCCCAAGAATTTCCAGTAAAATCTAGTCCTTCAGAACTGGTAGATTGATCAGGTGTTTAAACAGGTTTTCCAGGATGCCTGAACATCTACGTTCTTTGACACTGCAAAACTTTACACTGTACTGTATATTGAAAGCCATCTGAGAGAAAACTGTATTTCAATCCGGAGTCTGATGTTTCAAGATTCAAAGTGTTTATTGTCACATGTACAGTGTAGAAACTTGTATCCCTGTACAGTGAAATTCCTACTTTGTTGTCCGCAGAGCATTGGGATATGTGCTGGTAAAAGAGAGTAAACATTGTTATAAGTATGATAAGATATGACCGTGAACACTGCAATAGAACAGTAAGTAGAATACAGTGCAATAAGATGTTTGAGTGCAGCTTGGTGTGCAACTCTCAAATTGCAGGTGAAAGAATGAGTACAATTTGAGTGCAAATTAAGTGGCAGTAGACTTAACATGTGCAGCAGTAGACTTTACATGTGCAATCCGCAGGAATTCAAGCTGCAGGAATTCATCTGCGATTGATTTCTCTACTTTGTTGTGTTTATTTTGAGCAGCTTCATGTCGCTCGAAACGCAACTCATGTAACTTTGTCTATGAGGCAAAAAGAAGGGCGAGCAGTTCGCCAGCTTTCTGACAGCAGAGCTACTGGGACCCTGAAGGGATTGGTAGGACGTCAGCACTGCCATTGTTCAGGGTGCGTCTTTTTCGCCAGCTGACTCCGCTGCCGCCATGAGTCATGAGATGGGGATAAAATCACATGTAGAAATTACAAGGCCGCCGTTACACAAATGAAGGATACGGGAAAGGGAATGAAAGGAAAGTGTGATAACGATCCGACAACATAACTCATTAAATACAATTAATAATTCTACAATCTGGCGCCTAAGAGGGAAGTCAGATGAGTAACTGCAGGACATAGAAACACTGACAATATCTCAAAAAAAGAAAAAAAAACAAAGAAAAACAAATAGTGTAGTAATGTTTTTTTACAGGAAAGAAATGCAAGCTCATTTTCCCCTTATTTCCTATTTAGCGCTTCATATTTTTCCATCACAACAAATGAACAAACGAAGCAATGTTTTAAAACCTTAAAGTGATAAACCAAAGATGCCGAGACAACTGAAACACTGCTCTTCTATTTGCTTACTGATATATATTACAGCAAAATTGCAAGAGATAGGAAAATATGACCAAAATGTTGGCTTGTGAGAAGCAAATAGTGCATCAGATGACTGAATTGTTTGATTTTCACTGATTACCCTACACTCAATTAAGCTATAGATTTGTTTAAGGGAAACAAAACTCCACCAATGTGTCACATTTAGACAGCTATAAATGAGCGATTTAACAACATTTAGAATGTAGAAGTTTCAACACCCCCTCCAAATTAAAAAAAGGAGTGAGTCCTAAATTAGGAGGGTCTAGCCCTCTCCAAATAAAAACAATCTACACATTTAATTCTCATGAATGCAAAAGAGGTGTACTTTTTCACATGTCTTATTTAAATGGTGGAACGTGCTTCTAAAAGCATGCTTTTATTGTGGGAAAAACACACCGGAAACCCTGACAGCTATGTCGTCCGTCTCTTAACAACTGTTACAAGGTTTATGTCTGTTGGTCACGAGGGGGTGGGACTTGCAACCGGTATTTGAAAGCTGACCGGACGAAACCTATGAGTGACGGGTAAGACAGCCAATCATGAGGCCGAATAGCACCTACCGTTGGCTGCCAGACCCAACAGGCAATGTACTGTAGTTTTGTTCGTGTTCGGGCCTAAACACCCAGACTTCATCAAAAATGACCCCAAATGAAGCCTTAAACTCGTAGCTAAGACCACAGAAATAAACTTTCCGTACAAAATATTCCAATCTGTGGTGAATGAGACGATCGTGCTAGCTTAAAGAAGGAGCTAGCTTGTTTACGATTTAGCAGCAAAGTGTTTCGCCCGCCGTGAGAAGCAATTAGCTAAACCTCAGTCCGAGGAAATGTCACAAAACATAATTTAAAAGCCCAGAATTATTCGCCTTACAGCGGGGATTCTATAACATCGGTAGAAATAAACAGATAAAACAAATAACACTATTAAAAAAACACATACTTACACTTTCCGTCACCTTCTCGTTGACCGTGGGCAGCGGAGTTTTTGTTGACATCTTCTATCCGTTCTTCCACGACCGGTCGCCCTCCAATGTCCAAGAAATAAAAGAAAAAAAAAGGGGAAAAATCCTCCGAAACCCCCGTTCAATCCGACGACAATCGAAAAATGAGACGCTTGCCTTGCAGCTCTCTCAGGGGATTCAGCCTCAGCATGGATCTGCCGATTTTCAGACCGGGACCGGACGCGTTAGGAGCCCAAAAACACCTGAGCCGTTAAAGATGCAGAAAATAGCAATAATTAAAAAAAATGTTCTCCCGTGAGCAAAACAGATTGTTTAACGGCTCGTATTTTCATGCCGTAAAACCCCGACGACCAGCCTCCAACTCAATCACGGTGCTTTTTCGCTTCGAGTCAGCGAAGCTAACTTCACTAAAAGGCGCTGTCGGTCGCCACTTCCAAAAAAAAAAAAAAAAAAAAAAAAAAAAAAAAACGCCCCGGGCTTTTTCAACGAAAAGTAATCTGCCTAGCAACGAGCCATGGCGCCCGGTATCACCAGCCGATGTTGCCTGGGTGGGTTCACCGGGTTTCGGTCGTGGAAAGACTCCCCGTCGGCTCGGTTTCTTCCATCTCCGGCGGGCCGAAGTGAAGCTGCTCCGTCTGTTTTAGGTGGGACCAAAATGGCTACTCAGCGGCTGGGCTGGATTAGGACGCCTTCAAGGACCCCTGAACGGGTCCGATTTGACGGCTTCCGTCGGGCGAACGACGCTTGTTTTGCATCTCCGCTGGAATTAGTTTGAGCCGAGAAAGAAAATCGAATTTTCAACAAATATTCTCGCTTTGATTCATCGTCGATACAAAATACTGTACGTTGTCTCGGGCAGCTGCCTGCCAGAGTTTCTCCTCACCTTGGTGTCTAATTTTTCTTCCTTTTTTTTATTCTATTTACTTCTTCTTGCTTTAGTGACAATTTAGTTAAGGAATTTTTAGCCGCAGGGAATCTCAAAATCTTTGTACTTAAGACCTCAAGACACTTTATAGCCTGACTTATTACTTTGACTTTTTATTGTTTTATTTGTATTACTTATTATCCCCCCTTTTTTATACTGTTTATACAATTTCCTACTATTATTTATTATTGTTATGTTTTACTTGAAACTCTGGCACAACAATTTCCTTCAGAATAATATAGTTGTTCTTATTCTTATTCTTATTCTTATTCATAAAATGGAGTATAACAGCACGTTAAATTAACATTTTCTAAAAAATAACATCGAAAAAGAACTCACTATCTAAAATATCTAATAATTTTGAATAATTTTCAGTCTTGATACGTTTGTTTCATAATCATTAATGATAGTCTCTCTTTGAGTTCATCAACTGCACTAATAAAGTAAACCATTCTTGACATACTTCTCACTGTTTCCTTTCAACGTAATTTCTTCGTGTTTTGTGGACTGGGTGTAATTATGTGCTACTATCAGGCTGTTTGTTTTCACGATTTTCTGACTTTTTTTCCTACATTTCTTGTCATGACATGTCTTGGTATACACCTTTATCCTAAGGTTTCGCCGATTTTGTTATTGATTTCAACGATCCTTCAATTATATTCATTTAATGTGAAATATTGTGTTGAATTTCAGGATTTTTTTCGTTAGGATTTGGGGGAATTTTTGACAATATATGTGATATTTGCCTCAAATATCCTAATAAAGAAGCATGTGGAAGAATAAAAATGATGCACGGCGAATATTGATAACAGCAGCTAAAGAAATTGGATTATCAATAATAATTTATCACTTGTAGCGGTAATTATAGGACGACAGTATTTGGGGGTTTACTAGGGAAATACTTTGGTTCTCTCCAAAATATATATTTTTTATTCATTGACCAAATTCTTTCAGACAACTGAAAGATGAAAAATAAATTAAAATATTAGACATAACCGAGTTTTTTAATGTAAAAGTTTGATATTTTGACCCCGTGACTCTTGACGAGATGTCCCTGTCCGTGTTTCCGAGGAACCGTGAAAGCACCATCAGCGCTTCAGGCTGAACGGGCGGAGGAAGTGGGGGAACCGGCCGACCTCGGTCTGTAAGTCTCGGGAGCGATTGTCCGTGGCTTAGGCGGAGCTCCCGGGGAAAACACACTTGTGTTCGAACCGGGCGGGTTCGCCTTCCTTAGGAACAGTTTGACAGGTTCCTTCACGTTTGACCTCGGACCCAACTCTCATTAGTCTTGCGGTTGAGGTGCCGGTACTTCCAGTATTTCTTTTTCTCGTGACTTCGAACCCCTATATATTTTTTCAGTGTTGCAGTATTATACCTAAAAAACGCTTGACATTTTCACTTACTTGCACCGTGCGAAAGGGCCTCCATTATTTAGCCCACCCCATATGTAAATCAATGCTAGTACAACTCGTGTACCCAGGATATTAATATATTTTGTACTTCTTTGCAAACTTCTTCTTCCCAAGTTGTGACAAGTGTTGCTACATGTAGCCTACTTAAGGTTGAGTGCTGCTCCAAATTCCAGCACTGGCGTGTGGCTTCTTGACATTGTAGCGGTTTGGCTGGTCCTGTTCCTGTATATGAGCCTAGGGACCCAGACTGACCCCAGTGACCTTCACCTGGCAACCAGTTAAGGAGCATTTAGGAACCTTCACTTGCCTTTGTAAACAAGGTTGATGGGATGAACTTTAGATTTTAAACTCCTGACATTATATCGCAACTCTTAGGTTTTCTGAAGATTTGACTTCTTTTCCAGGAGTCAATGATTGGAAATGAGACTGCAGTAAAAACACTAAAACCTGTTTGGAACAAAGCTGTGTGTATTTGTGAAGACATGAAGGTCACACATTTCACCAGGGGATGGGTTGAGGAGATGTTTTTTGTGGATAGCAAAACATTCATTCTTTATTGACTGGAAAAATACAGGGATCAAAAAAGTGCAGTCACATGATCCCTGAATTAAAATCCCAAACAGCTTCATTTCTTCAACTGAACGTCTCAAACCACAGGGTTAATGAGCGGCAGGGGAAGCGTGAGGTTACGTCATGCCACAAAGCGGGGTGGGGTGGGCGTGATTAAGGGAGGGGATAGGACATGGTTAAGTCTAAGCAGGATAGCGCGGCTTCCACTCCAAGGTCCTCAGATGGCGTCGATGTCGATGTCGTCCTCCTCCTTCTCAGGCGCGATGGGTTTCACCGTCTCTGCCTTCAGCTCACGGGCTGATGGGGAATAAACGACCTGCCGGGAGAGGGGGGTTGTTAAAACAAAAAACAGCAAAAGCAAAAATTACAATTGACAATTTTAATATTAAACAGAGCTGAGAAAATCTAGCTGCGCAAGTCTGTTACCTCCACATTCTCATCATCTTCCTCCTCCTCTTCCTCGCTGCCCTCACTCTCCTCCTCTGCCTCCTTCAGCCACTTGATGAAAGGTGCAGCCTTGGCACGGATCTCTTTGGCCAGTTCCTTGGGGACATACTTCTTGGAAACCTGCAGGAGGGAAAATTGTCCAACAGCAGGAGACCTACTGAGCAGTAGCCCATGGTGCGCAAGGGTTTTTTTTAAATTTGACCATCTACAGTGTTTAAGGGCTTTCTGTTTGACACTCAGTTCGTGCTTGAGTTAAGAAACCCCATTTGAAAAGTGCCATACCAATTCAGTTTTTTTTTTGAGTGGCTGTTTGGCACACTGGTTAGCCACCTCACAGCAAGAAGGTCACTAGTTTAATTCTGAAAGGAGGCCTATGTTGAGCATTAGTGTTCTCCCTGTGTGTCCATGGGTAGGTTCATTGGGGACCCTAAATTGCCCAGATGAGTGAATGAGAGAGCAAATAGTTGTTTGCCTCTGTCCAGGGCCCACCCTGCCTCTTGCCCAATCATAACTGGGATGGGCTAGGGGCAAGCAGTAAAGATAATGAATGAATTTTAACAGCTAGGCAAGTCAAAATAAAACAGCATTTTTAACTGGCTGCACAGGAATCATCACCTTATCAAAATATGTTATCATTCCAAGCAGAAGGATTTTTCTTGAAGCAGCAAAAGAACCACAGTCAGACATATTTTATCTGAGATTGAACATCCTCCACTTTGTCTGACAAGGTTCTTGGGAGCCACCTGCATTGATTTACCTTCTCCTCCCAGGCGACGATGACGTCCTCCTCCAGCAGGTCAGCATCATATAGATCTTTGAGGATGATGGGGACCCTGGGCAACAGCTCAACCTGATGAAGCCTCACCACACACTCGAACCCCCCCAGCAAGTACTTCTGGGCCTTCTTGTTGTTGTGACAAAACTGGAGGAGCAAACCACATGAAGTCAGAGTGGGCAGCGTCTCACCCCTGGCCACAGGACAAGTGAGACAGTGGGCACTCACCCGCAGGAAGTGGCGCATGTACTTCTTGATCTGTTCTCGGATGTTTTTATCAAAGAGCAACTCGCTGAGGATGAGAGGGCCCATGGCCTTCACATCCAGACGCTCCGCCTCTGCCAGGACCTCCTTGTCAGCGGTGTCGATGGTGCCGGCGTCCTTCCTTTGCTGTAGAAATCCAAAGTCCAGATTGATGCTCTGACTTAAACATGAACCTCTTCATCAAAGATAAATTTTCTCAATCACTGACAGACATCGCGACCAATGGGCTGCAGCACCAACAGTTGAAGACTCACTTTTACAAAGTTGTAGAAGATGTTAACACGCTCCTCCAGCGGTTTCTCCAGCACATCATTGAGCGTCAGGTTCTTGGCGTGGTCACTGATCTCCTCCATCCGCCGCCTCTGTGCTTCTTCTGTCGTCTCCTCTGCCCAGTCCTCATCATCGTCGTCTCTGTCCTGGAAACATAGCCCACAGTGTCAACTTTACAGAAATTAGTGTGGAACTCATTAAATCCCATTTAATGCAAAACAATCAGAGCAAATAAACAGGTAAAAACACAGATGAAAATTATCCTAAGCTTTAACTATAACTCTAACAGGGGTTGGGGGAGGGGCCTTAGATGCAAGGCTTAATTTGGGACAGGTCAGCTGTCATCCATCCAACAAACACCAGCAGTTTAGCATCTTCAGTCAATCTAATAACTGTTTTGGACTGTCAGAGGAAGACAGAGATCCTGGAAATATTTCCAAACACAAGGCTCCACACAGGGAGAACACTTGTTGATGATTTCAACAAGTGTTCTGATTGAGGTGGAGAAAATAAACCAGTCATGCAACTAATAGAAAGAATAAACTTATGCTTCAATCTTACATTTTGGGGCAAAGGGCGGGTGCTCTGGAGAACAAAATCATTCTGTCAGGAAATCAGCAGGATTTACTCTCCTCTATAGGGCACTTTACATGAGATTTTGACTCTCCAAAGTGCTGAAGCTATTTTTAAAGGATTAAGATTCACATCTAACAAAAATAACTTGTAAATACAGGAAAATAATTTTCAATAACTTCATGGAAAATCTCATCTAAGAACCAACATTACGCTCTTTGGGGACATCTGTTGGGAAATAAACAGATCATTTTTCAGGGTGATGAAAGGTTATCCAGGAAACCAGATTTTGATGTACTTGTCATTCTTCAGCTGCCAGCAGCCACTTCATCCTGATAGTAGTCGGGACTTGTGGCATGTATTTCCACAACAAACAGCAGTATAAGTTCAATTGGTCATCGGACTCTGTGACTGCTGTGGTCCAATCCCAAAACAACCCGTCCTCTGTAGATTAAACCCCCCTCCCCCATCCTAAGGCATACCACAGCCTCAGGAGCGTCGATGTTGTCGTGGTTTCCAGCCTCGCCGCTGCCAGAGCCGTTCTCTTTATCCTTCTTACGGTTTTTCTTCTCCTTCTCCTTCTTGGCAGATGAGGATCCGCTGTCATTGGTCTCTGAAGGGGGCAAACAGACCGGGCTGTCAATCGAACATTAGCTGTGCTTGTCCTGACTGGGAGGGAGAATGACGTTCCCAAAAAACATCCAGCTTGTCTTCCAATTGATAGACTGAAGTCAATTTTCATCTAGCTTCTAAATAAACACCAGGTTTTGACCACTACTGCTGGGGCAGTCTCACCTGGTGGGTTTTTGAGGATGAAGGTACAGAGTTTGTGTCGGGTGTCCAGAGCTCCACGGTGTCCACAAGCCTTGCACACAGTGCCGATGGTTTGTTTCTTGGGATTAACGTTCTGTTGGTCAAACCATACATTTTTGTTTAACAATAGATGAATCCACTTAGTATGAATCCCAGTGGTAGAAGCAGACAGATGAGGCGCTTACCAAATCAGTTTCAGGGTTCTCACAGCCGGGACACAGAACAAATTTTCTGATGAACCCATCAAGCATGTCTTGCAGCTTGTTCGCCTCATGGGATCCGTTGACGATGTAGCGGTCGTTTTTGGTATCAAACTGGGTCTGAGCACCGAGTTCACAACCAAAAAACTTGGTCGGATCTGCAGAGGAGAGTAAATGTCATTGTCAACAGGCTGATTTGTGGCTCCTCTCGTTTCCATTTCTGTCTTAATAACTAAGGTCATAATAAAATCACAGGACCAATAATGCTTGACGTCCACTAGCTCATCGGCCCATCACTGATGATTGTGACAAACCTTTACTCAGTGAAGGGTCAGATCAACAGGTCAAGGTGACTTACATGTGGGAGGCCTGTTCAGAGCCTTTGCAACATCAACCATGTTGACAATGACCGTCTTGATTCCATTCCCTTTGCCTTCGACCTGGATGAGACACATAGAACGTCAGCACACCAGGTCTAGAATCCCAGATGGGCACAGGCCCCTGGTGATCTTGGTATCAGGGGGCTGACATATCGTTACCTTGGCAATCAGACGGGGCATCTTGTAGCGGTAGAACTGGTCTGACACGCTGCGGTTGACGTTGAGAGACATGTTGGCTGAGCGATTGCAGTATCAGTAAGATAAAAGGATCTTGGTTGGGGATTTTTTGGGATCTTCTGTCTGGAAAAGAGGGGATGACATAAACGACTGCAAGCGTGCTCGGTCTCTGACATGAAAAACGCTGTGCCGCTGTGGCCGCAAGCTCCTTGCTTGAAGGCTAGATTTCCACCACACAGGTTCCAACGGCTGCGCAACAGCTCTGAAAGAGCAAAGGAGAGATGAACATGAATATTCATACTGAAAATCAAGTGAATACACACACACACGAATAACTGGCTGAGCTTTGGGTTTCATTCTCTTACCCCCTCCTCCAATGTCTATTACTCAAAGTTATGTCCTGCTGCTGCTTGTTTGAAGGATGAAAAAAAACTGGGATTTGAAACTTGGGATTTGATTCTCGATAAATAAGATCAGGACACTGAACATTACAGAACAGTCATTCAAGAAATACCTATCAATGTGATTCACAACTTCATGTGCAACGGTTGCTGTGAGTCATTTTACTCCACATGAGTTTCTTTAGTTTATCGAGTTCTTAGTATCTCATTTAATATTTAATTACTTAATGACCTGCTGGCACAGGTCATTTGACCAAGCTAGCACAATGCTATTAATCAGTTGAATGTTGATAGGGTTTCAGAAAGTACCCAAAGACTTCATTTTTAAAACCCTCAGGATTATTCTTAATCACAACTAAGAGTTATTTTTGGATGTTCGTGCCCCAAGAGTGCTTTCACTGTGCTTTTGTGTAGCAACATTAGTGAGTTCAACTCATCTACATTTAGCCAGCAGAAACAAAAGGGGAGCACAGACAATTTTTAGGATGATAAATTCTAATTTCAGGCTGTTCAATTACAAATACCTAAGCCTGTCCTCTTAAAAGCAGGCTAATAATTCTGTGCCTTATTTTTCAACTGTCATATATTATGAAGCGGAAAACAAAATATTGACGCAATAACACAGGCCGTCGCTTGATAAAGAACCAACCTCAGTGACTTCACAAAAAAATAAAATCTTTCAGCTGAGTACTCTGATAACTACTTTCAACTGACAGAGGAAAATCATGGTAGTCTGATCAATTTCGCTTTTTTAGCTGCATGTTGACAGCTGACGTGCTGCAATAACAAACACTAGTGACTCATCTCCATTGTAGAGTAAAAGCAAACACCAAGGCCTTCTCAGAAACAGGCGGGATTTCCCACCTCAGTCAGGTAGGCCGCTGACGTCTGAACCAAAGTGGCCAGAATCACTGTCGGTGAAAAAAACCCCATCAGGCAAATGTCCACGTGAAGAGGCCAGATAGATTAGGCCAAAAAAATGCAGCCATTAATCCCAACCTCTGTGGCCGCAGACGTGCGGAGAGTGTTTGTAAAGACCCTTTGTTGTAGGTGCGGGCCCCTGGATTTAGGAACATAAGGCCCGCTCTTGTTAATGGGTCACAAACAGGAGGCCTCACTCCGCAGCTGGCAGGCGGCTCCGAGCCGCTGACTGCTCTACAAACCGTCCGCCGCATTGTCACCCGGCTCCCTTGACATTCCCGCCGCCACGCGTCTCCCGTGCCCGGGTCTCGCGTCTGAGAGCCAGGGTTCGGGCGATGTCCGAGGGGTAGGATGTATGGGGGTGGGGGGGTTAGCTTAGCCTAGCTAGCCGCTTGGTGCAGAGTGCGTCATACAGTCGCTGCACACGAGTGACGGAACTGGGAGGCGCCATTTTGATATTACAGTGACATAGAAAATGCGTTTTATCCAGTCATCGGCGCTGCCCGTCACTTTTCCCATTCGCTCATCCCACAGCGAAGCAACTCACAGCTTACAAAACCCTTCCTAGGACCAGTGTCAACTTACCGTTTTCGCAAAACAAAGACATAAACACAACGCTGATCGTCCAAGAGCGGCAGTGAACGGTGGTCGATGGCTGACGCTGGTCGTATCGAATGCCGCAGGGTTAACTTGGTGGGGACTTCTGTTATTTCTGTGCCCCTCAAAGACGCACAGTTAAAACACCCTAAAGCGTTCAAACGGTGCAAGTTGTCAGGCTCAGACGACGGGGGTTATCCGGGACGTCTTCGGGGTGCGGGGACCTTGGGAGGAAATAAGCGCATTGTTATCCATAAAGGCTGCGGTGAGCGTGTGTGTGTGTGTGTGTGTGTGTGTGTGTGTGTGTGTGGTAGCAGGGGGAGGTTGAAAACGCTAACGTTAGCAGCGAAGTGGACGAATCCTGCGGCGCTTCGATTTGGATGTACGTAATTTGTAAACTACATACATACGTCAGATTAATACCCTCCCCACCCCCATCTGGTCAGGATCGTTAGACGTAATGGGAGGCTCTCGCACGGTGAGCGTTAACGGCAGCCAAATGGACGGCTAATGTCACACTTACACGTGTTTCATTGTCAAATTCGCTCAAAAATATGTCGAGTTACGGTCTGACAAACCCAGCATGATGACCATTATACATCTGGGTGGAACCTAGGTAAAAACAAAACGGCTAGTTGTCGCTTCTTCTTTTTGAAAACAGCCCCGCGGGGTGAACTCGACCGAGGCCAGATGCTACTGACATCCCGCGGCTAACGACCCGACTAGCCGGACACTGTCGACGAATCTGGGACGAGGAAAACGACGATTAAGATATACCAATAATGATAGTTGTATACGTGGGCTGTCTCGACAGATAGGGTAATCCAAGTTTCGAGCCACGTCAGGGTAAACTGACCAGAAACGCGACGAGGTAGTTTCGCACCTTACCTCTCGAATGTTCTGCGAAGTACTGCTACACACGTAGATTTAACCGACGAACGTACCAGTGACAAGCGCCCGATAAGGCACTTGACTTCCGGTTCTGATATCATTTCAAATTAATTTGGCCCTAACTAGGGTTTTAGTAATAGGTAGAGCAATTCCAGTAATACCTGAGATTCCGGAAATGTAACAACATATTCAGGCGTCGTGGACATCAAAATGTTTTTTCACTGCCACATTGGAGCATAACTGGAATTTCTGTTCAAATTTCCCCTGTATTTGTCGGGTTGAAAGCTTTATTTTGAAAGTAACAAGGACGCGCTATACCGAACTTGACACATTCCCCAACACAGTCTTCTGATTGGTCGAGATGACGATGACGCTTGACGCACGCAGGCTCTTCCTTAACTTGACTAGCAGAAACAGCAAAATAGAAGATGGTGAGTACGAAATGGCATAAAATAGTATTTTCTCCCCCTTTGCACTCAAAGTTTTGAGCGCCCTTCTTCACGATGCCTTTTGGGGGAGGGCTGTCGAAGCACAGAAAGCTGCTTCGCGGTTTGGGCTCAGCTGCTCAGTCCTTTCATCATAGGATTTTTTTTGTTGGGGGAAGCTTCTTTCCAGAGATGGATCAACGATCACATGACAGATGAACACCTTCGAACCCCGCTGCGAAGGAAACATTGAAGGCGAAAAGTCTTGTTAACATATTTGCCTCGTGGTTAATCGAGCCGTCGCTACTTTACTTTCCGTTTAACCGACAGAACCGCATGTGTTCTACTTCTTGTCTTGCCATTTGGTTAGCTAACAGTGCTAACAGGCTAACAGCTAACTTTATGTCGCTCCTGTGGTGTTCGCACCCTTCGCTGTTTATCAATTTGTCTTTATGATTTTTGATCGTGATCGATTGATTATGCCCTTGTTTAGGTGACTAGTTAGTGAAAATCCGCCTTTATTTATACCTGGCTTGAAGCTTTTACATTCCCTTATTGCTGCCACACCACTGAAACCACATTTTAAACGAGGTGTTTTGAAAGACAAATTAATTCTAAAAATCTCGCAGGTAATCGAATTCAGGTCTCTGACGTAAGTCCACTTCACCACACCTGAGTTCTCTTCTTTTTCATCACAATCACTAACCATCAGCCATTGACTTGTCGATTCCATCACATTTGTCGTGTAACTTTTTCTTGATTTGATTTTTTTAAATTATTAATCTGTTTACTTAATCCATTCACTTTTTTTAATTTTCTAATTTCAGTTTTTCCCTTTCTTGTCCCAATTGTCTTCTCTCTCTTTGTCGCTGTTTTCAAATATTCTTCCCTCAATTTTTCGTTCACACCTTGTGTCATTCTCTCCACGCTTACCCTGCCTTCCTCCCTGTCTCACCCTCCACCCCTGACCCTTCTTCCTTGTCTCCAATCAACCAGGCTGGTCACCGGGTAAGTGCCCTCTCTCTCTGCTGGATTTTTGTTGTTTTCTCTGCTTGCTCCTTTGCCTGGCACACTAACATGGGAAGGGGACTTGAGAATCACCATGGAGGTCACCCGCTGTTTGCTGTGTCCCACAGCCGATGCGCTTCCAGGAGGCGCAGTGAGCCGGCAGGCTGAAATGGTTTGAACCGATGGTCAAACTCTGATGTGATCTTTGCTTTATTGCAGCATCATGGCAATGAAAGTCCTGCCCTGCTGAACAATCATGCTGTCTAACACCTCAACTCTGGAAGAACAGGAAGTCAAATTACAAACTGAAGTAAATAGGAACATTGGTTAAAAATATCCCCTAATAAACTGTCTCAGCTCATTAAAATACAGACACATTTTTCTTTTTTGCTCTTGAGACTCCTTGATCTCCAACCAACAGCAGAAAACATTGCAAAGAAGAGTCTGCGGGTGCAAGACTGAGATTAGCAGTTTTTCATCGTTTTGTCCTGCCTGCATATCAGACTGACCTGCCTGATGATGAAAGGGAAACTATTGTAGTAACTTGAAAATGAGCTAAGTTTTATCACCTATTCAGATATGAATCCCAATTTGGGACCTCGTCTGGGTTTTTTTCATAGCAATGACACTGATGAAGATTTCCAACCTTTCTCCGCCGCTCAGTTCCGATACAAACGGAACCTTTGTGTTCACTTGTAACCTTGCTGTTTTTCTGTGTTTTTTTGGTCTCGAGCAGAACAGTTAGCTTTCTCTGAGGTGTGTGACTCCCCTACTGCAGGGTGTGTTCAGTCACTCATCAAAACCAGCTTCTCGCTTATGGAGATGGCGTTTCTGCAAGTTCGGGTCTGCTGTGGCTTTTTGTCCCACTTCACTGGAACTAATCTGGACCAGGCCGCTTTGGCTCCATCCACACTAGAGGGTTGTTTTTTGCTGTGTTGTGAACTACAATTCAACTCTTTCCTCGCCAGTGTTCTCAAACAAGGTGCTCAAGCCTCAGGGGAGTGTTAAGACTGGAAAAACAAATTCCAAGCTGAATATCATCCTCTTGTTTTTAACTATTTTTTAATAGTAATACCATGGTTCTTCTTGCCTGGGTTCTCTCTAGGTTCTCTCTCTTCCTCCCACAATCCAAAAAACAGTCCGTGAACTGAAGATTCTAAATTGTCAGTTGGTTTGAATGAAAGGATCAAAGTTGGATGTAGCTATATATGAACCTGTGATTGACAGGTGACCACCCAGATTCCACCTTGCCACTTAGCCTCATGTTTACTGGCATTCATTCCAGCTCTAGACCCATTGAGCAGGGCAAGGAGTGTGAAGAACCCATTAATTGATTGTAAGACAATGTATATACAAGGAGTACTGTTTTCCAAAAATGGTTAAGTCCTTGGTACTGAGTGACAATGTTCTACTGTGTGAACTAAGAACTGGGATGAGGGAACAACCGGCAGGACCAGCTAAGAGAACCAGATGCACTCCAAAGCCATTTGAAGCCTTATTCCTTTATTTTTGCAAGTGACTCTGCAACAGTCCAAGGAAAAAAATAAAGTGATCTAGAAATTTGATCACTGGCGAGGAAAGATTTAATAGCAACTAACAGATGATGCCCGTGGTTCTGGCATCTACTCTTTGCTCTAGAAATGACTGGGAGCATTCCTCAAGGCCGCCTCCTCGTCCAGGTGCTGCATGATGCAGCCTGAACTTCCCCTAAGGCTCAATTTGCGGCACCCTAACGTGTGCATGTGTATGTGTGTTGATGCCATCAGTTGGTCCTGGTGTTAGGTGACCTGCACATCCCCCACCGCTGCAACACCCTGCCAGCCAAGTTCAAGAAGCTCTTGGTTCCAGGGAAGATCCAGCACATTCTCTGCACCGGGAACCTCTGCACCAAGGAGAGCTATGACTACCTGAAGACCCTGGCTGGGGATGTCCACATAGTCAGAGGAGACTTTGACGAGGTAGGTGTGTATGTTGATGACAGGATAATGTGTTTTTGTCACCTGAATCTGACAGGAAATGGTTAATTTAATTATGATGTGTGACTATGTGTTTGTGCCTGGTGCATGTGTGCATGTGTACGTACATGAGTATCTTCGAGACAGGTCTTCGGTTTCATCGTTGCAAATAACATCTTTTTTTTTTTGGTTATTTGCAGTTTTGTTAGCTAATTTATTTGGTAGATTTCAAAATCATGGTATAAATTAGGAAGAAATTATGGTATACCTCTAAGAAGTCACAAAAAACACTTAGAAAATATTAAATAGTCAATGGCGTTGAACCACCGGGGGTTTCCTCCCACAGTCCAAAAACATGGAGTCGGTCTATTGGAAATCTTGAAACCAACCATGACCCTGACTACAGGACAGGCGGAATGGGCAATTAGTGAAATAACGTTTTTTTTTATTTCATTGTGTCTGACTCTGACTTTGTCCTTGTCTGGATAGCTATTTGATGGAAAGCATTTCATGAAAACATTATCATTATTTTTACACCAATCTCAGTCGCAGTGAAACTTTCAGGAGTATTGAAACATTATTTGTCTTTGCTTTTAAATGTTTCCTAAATATACCTCAGGACTATCTGGAAAATCAACTCAAAATGAATATAATCAAAAAGACACGCCCTCAAAGTCCGAGACCCATTCGGCCTTCACATGGCAAAAAATATGTAACTTATGTAGTTTAATATTTATTAGCACTCTGGAAGTGAGTAAATCCCCTTTTGGCCCTTAATATTAATGCCAGTGTAATGTAACTGCTGCCACCCCTACCAACTGTTTTTTTTTTAAGCTCGTCTGACCAACTTCCTGTTTCTGCCGCCAAGCTATGTGCCTTGGTGGAGTTTTAGCCGTGTAAGTTAGAATCAGACTTACAGCTGTCGAGCATGCGGAAAATGGTGAAGAGACATGGAGTTTTATATCTGATTTCTTGGAACTGGCATAATGGATCAGTGGCAAGACAAAGACATCTGTCACCCAGTTTTTCTGTGCACTTCCTGGTCATGTGGATGCGGTCATGTCCTATTGTGTGCCTTTAACAAACCTGCAAGAACAAATTCTAACTGTCCATTTTTTGATTGTGTGCGTGTGCGTGCGCGTGCGTGTGCGTGTGTGTGCGCACGTGCGTGGGTTTGTGCCCCCTCAAGAACCTTAACTACCCGGAGCAGAAGGTGGTGACAGTAGGACAGTTCAAGATCGGCCTGATCCACGGCCACCAGGTGATCCCATGGGGCGACATGGCCAGCCTGGCACTGCTGCAGCGGCAGCTGGACGTGGACATCCTTATCTCTGGCCACACGCACAAGTTCGAGGCGTTCGAGAATGAGAACAAGTTCTACATCAACCCGGGCTCAGCCACAGGCGCCTACAGTGCGCTGGAGAGGTAGGCAACCCACTAGCTTATCAGGCATCTGTAGTGAGTCCTTCTTACCAGTTACATGTAATAAAAGCACCGACCTGAGAACAGGTAAGTATAGGATTATAAGTTGACATGAATTTATTCACGGCACTAAGTGGCAGCACCTACACTTGTTTGGTAAAATGATTTGTCATTTGCGGTTCTTGTTGACTGGTCGGTCATCATCTGCTGGATCCAAATCTGATTTGTTTCCACATGTGAACTGAACCTGATGCATATCCGTCAGTTGAGAAACAAAAACTATATCTGAAGCTTGAAGTTCTTCATGTCTGAGCTTATCAACCATTATGTTGTGTCTGGAAATCAGATTTCAATACAAAAAATAAATTGAACTGATTTTATACAATTTTGGATGTTTATATTCAACCTCTTACAGTCCTATTAGTCACCGGTCATTAGAAATGAATGGGGCAGACCACAATTAGAAGTGAACATTTTAGTGCATCGTAGCAGCTCCTTGTACCATAAAGCCGCCACACACACTGCAAGAACAGGGAAATGTGTTTGTTTTTTTGAGGTGGCAAGAAGAAGAATAGTTTATTCTGACCATGACACTTCATATGCCACAAGAAACTGGAATGCGGAGCTCCTGGGAGGTACTCATAGGCCCTGCCCACTATAGTATGCATCACATGGTCTAAACATGTGGGGAGTCTGACCATAACAACAATGTAATTGTGGCTCAATTGGTAGTGGGTGTCCCCCCAATCAGAAAGTTGGTGGTTCAATCCTCAACTCCTACTCTCTGAAGGCCACTGATGGTCAGGTTTGCATGTTAAATGGCAGCTGTGCCACCTCGTAATGAGGAAAGCTTCCAGCTGGAAATCTTGGAAGCTTTATGGATTTGACCTTGCAGACAAAGCGATGCATTACTGTAAAAAAATTGCTTCTCAAACAGTGGGGCATGCCCCCCTGGAAGGGGGGGGGGGCACTGCAATGCTGGGTGGGGCGCATGTGGCCCTAGGGAAGATGTTTATTTTTCTTTACTACAATAAAGTGTAAATCCATAACCACAGTAGGTGGCAGTGCCGCTCTCATTATCAGAGTGCGCAGAGTATTAGCTCTATGGTGTAGGTTTTTTTTTTCCACTGAGCTTGTGCACGCACAGCACATCAGGAGATATGAAGTACAGTGAGCAAACCCTGGAAAAATATTGAAAGCGATGATAAGAAAAATGGTAAGAGATGGAGATAATGAGCCAAACGAATGTCACCCAAAAGCGCAAATATGATGAAGAGTATGTAGTGCTTGGCTTCACTGTGACTATGGTGGGAGATGAGGAAAGACCATCGTGTTTACTGTGAGCTGAGAGTTGCAGTATCATGCTTCAAGCCCTGCTGTGCACTGCAAAACATGCTTATTGTAGCCAATAAACCTGACTTCCTCATTGTCATAAAAGATAAATCAGCATAAATTGTTTTATTCATCTTTGTTTTTTAGGTTAAATTGTTGTATATATTGTGCTTCTCAGTTAATGTTGCTGATCAATTTGAATTTAATATTATTTGTTGATTTTTATTTAATTTTATTTTTCAGTATCAAATGGTTCAGTTGGTCAAAAAATGTTTATAGTTAAAATTAGGATTGAACTTTTGTAAATTTCATGGAAATAGATGCACTTTACTCTTTTCTGTTACAGACTAAAAAGCAAAGTTAAAATTATTCTTTGTTGCAAGTTGATCTATATTTCTTTCTTTAATGTTAATAAGGATACAGTGTTATGCAGAGGTGTACATAGAACAATTTTATAGACAAATTATGCCGTTTATATTTTGTGACGGAGAGTGGGGGGGGGTGCAAAATATTTTCTTCTTCCAAGGGGGGGACGTAACAGAAATAATCTGAGAAGCAGTGTCATAACACAACTATGAAATTTCAAAAAAAATTGTTGGTGCTCAGACACATTGAAAGCCATGTGCTGTCCAGTAAGAGGAGTCTGAACACCTACCTTTTTCTGCCCTTGTAGCCACATCATCCCCTCCTTCGTGCTGATGGACATCCAGGCCTCAACCGTGGTTACATACGTCTATCAGCTGATCGGTGATGACGTCAAAGTGGAGAGGATTGAGTACAAGAAATCCTAAATGCGCAGGTGGGGGTTGGGGGGGGGTCGGGGAGGAGGGGTCGCCCTAGTGTTGTTATTCCATTCCTTTCCCACCAGGGGAGCAGAGGGGATTCTGTTCCTGATAGGGCCTGGATTATGTTGTTTATACATTGTGTTCTTGAACTTGGGTTGTGGTTTGTCAGAGAACACTGTGACCTCACATGTTTTGATGAAATGAATCTTCTGTGCCATCCCCCTGCTCCCCCACTGAACCGACAGGCCCATGCACACAGGTATGTGCACGGGCCTGTGGGTGCCATATGCCAGCCTGCTGTTGCCCGTTCTGTCACAATAAAGTTCTAGTTTCACTCCAGATGTACTTCTGTCCTCAATCCAATTTATTTTACATGTTTTCTACTATGTTGCCCATTCAAAAAAAAAAAAAATCACATTTTAGGTTTTTGGTTTTTGTGATTTTCTTCTTCATAATGTGAATTTTGCCATTTTTAGTTTTTTTATGTTTGTTTTTTTCTTAGTTTGGTTGGTAATGCCTTGAAAATAGATTTTTTTGATTGTTTTTTTTTTTTTCAACAAATATATTGCTGTTTGTAATGGTCTTAAAATGTGATTTTTTTTTTTTAGCTTTTTGTACAGGAAGGTAGAATTGAGGTGCGTGTCAACAAGATCATATTAAAACAGTTGTTTAGTAATAAAAAACTAACTTATTATTGTGTCTGAAGCTAAAATATAACAATGATCAAATCTCTTATATGTAATGATCTCATACAAGATAGACTATTTTACCATATATATGAATATATATATATATATATATATATATATATATATATAAACAAGTAATATTTCCATTAAAATTAATATACCAGTAAAAGAGATCTGTAAAAAGTCCAAGGTCCTCCAAATTCATTCTTTATTTATCCACTGACTGGGGCCAATTTAGAAATCATAGTAATGATGTATACTAGCAGTTGATCTGTCACACAAGAGGAATGTCAAAGTCACACTTTCAGCTCCACAAATAGTTCAACTGTATATTATATAGCCTTACTGAAAGACAGGAAATGAACAAAACAAAAAAAAGGTACACTTATCAAAATTATTGATGTTACAGAGGTTAAGTTTTCTTTTCCCAGGAAACAGTTCACACCTGCAGACGGTTCTTGTTGGATTCTCTCTGTGTATTCTCTCCAGGTTCTCCTTGCACAGTCCAAAAGTGGTCCGTAGGTTCATGGAAGACTCTAAATTGTTCATAGGTGTCAATTTTAGGATTATTGACAGGTGACAATGTATTAATATTTTTGTTTAAAAAAAGTACCAACCTCGTTGATTTTCGATCCTTTCCATGAAGAAGTGACGAAGCTGAACTTCCTGCCTGTGTGAGACCTTTGTGGAGGCGATTTTCTGGGGAAGATTCCAGTCCGGTTTTTTTCCTGCTGGTTGTTCACTGGTATCCCTACAGATGTCATCCGGTCTTCTCCTCCCTCAGTACTGCTGACTTTCAACAACAGCAGGATGAGCAGGAGCCGGTAACATCACACAGAATGTACTGACACATCATCACACAGTGTGAAGGCACTGCAGGTAAGTTCATTTGTCCTTACATAGGACACTGAATTTTCTGATTTTGACATCTCATTCAGTCTTTGACTTAACCTTGAAGTGTCCTCAGATGTAACCGTTTGAAGGCCTTACAGTGGCAGTCAAAACAAACCACACCAATGAGTGTGAAAATAGTGAATTTCTGTTGCAGAGCGCGATGCTGATGAGAATGAGATATAAAACTATCAACTTTTTTTGACAACTTCAGTGTTCAGTTTTTTTAAATAAAAAAAAGCACCTGGAAGGAGACACTGTGAAAAACAAAGTACATTTGAGGACATGGGGACCATCCATCCATCCATCATCTACTGCTTATCCTGCACATAGGGTCACAGGGATGCTGGAGCCCATCCTTGCTGTCACTCGGCAAGAGGCACGGTTCACCATGCTCATGCATTGCAGGGCCACATACAGAGACAAACGACCATTTACTTACTTTCCCATTTTTTTTCCAAATAACCATCTACGTGTTTTTGGACTGTGGGAGGAAAACTGCGAGCCCGGAGGAAACAGCACAGACAGCGGGAAAACATGCAAACACAGAAAGGCTCCCTGTGGTCCTTCATGCTGTGAGGCGGAAGCGCTAATCACTGTGCCATCGTGCTGCCCGACATGGGGACCAAATTGGAAATATCAAGTAGAGAGATGTCCATTGAGTCGCAGGCAAACAAAACTTTCTTTGCATGTTGAAGATGTTCCAACCCAAGATATACCTACCCAGAAAGGCAGGAAAAGACACCAGAAGGGTGAAGTCAAGGGTTCCCACCTGCACGTGTGCACCTGTACAATACATTCATGTAGTGTCGGCTGATGAGGCGGTGCACGTGTTCAGTACTGCAGCAGGCGGCGATAGTATACAGATACTCCCTTTGGGCCGGTGTGAGCGCTGAGTGCTGAAAAAGACAGTAGGCAGCTTGAGAAGGTAGCTATATTAATGAGGTCATGTTTTTATATTTACAGATAAAAAAGGAACTTAATGTATTGTGGTTTGCGGGTAACTTTTGTTGAAAATCCTCGCCGCCAGGGAGAGTTTGGCTAGAGGTAGATTGAAGTTTTTCCTTTTGTTATCTCACCAAAACTCAACGGGATGGCTCACCTTCAGGAAAGGCGCTGTGGCCACGGCTCTTGGGATCTGTATGGCCTTCTCCTCACACGTTTTTTCTCCTCTCGAGGGTGTTTGCCGGATTTTCTGTCTATTTCCGATGCCTGCTGCCGCTGAAGCAGTTAGAGAGATTTCTCATACGATCTGAATTAAGTTTGAGACGCAGTAAATTAGCTGGTAATTTGATGTCTAGCATATCAACTAGCCTGCAGCTAACACAGCTAGCTTCTTAAATAATCTGTGTGGGCTAGGCTAAATTTGCCTTGATGATAAAACTCAACATGTATCTCACGAACAGTTAACTTTTTCTTGTTCAAGTGCTTGATTGACCAGACTACCCTTTTTGTTTTGATTTAAAATAAATCTGAAAATAATGGAGTCCAGCAGCCGTGTGCTGACAGACTGCTGAGCTGAAACCTAATGTTGTCATCACAAAAAAAACATAGCTTTAGCTCTCAAACATTCTATGATTTATTAAATTCCCAACAGTAAATTTTGTTTCAGTTCAAATGATGTGTCTCCCTCACGGGCCTCTGAAGTCCATCATTTATTTGTTATCAAGCTATTTTCAAATGTTTAAAAAAAGCGCTTTAATAAAGCGCTTTAGCATTGTGTTTATTATTTTTAGTCTGTTTTTATTTTGTTTAAAGCTCCTGTCACGAGACAGCAGGTTTTCACGTGCTGACCTGGTTTCTCCAAGCTACAAGCTCAGCTCATGTCTGAAATGTATTTCGATACTGATTAGTTAAGTGAGATTCCTTACTGGCACTCTTCAGGTGTGACCTGAGTCAGGTTTAGGTGTAGTGTTTCTCCTGGTTCCCATTGACGCTCCTCCCCGGCCTATGACCCACATTAAAACTCAATTTTCTCAGCTTTAAGGATCAGTTACAGAATAAACCAAAAACAAAAGCGGAACAGCAAAATGAAAAATTTTGAGCGGATTTTTTTTTTTCTTGTTTTCCCTATCAATCTTGACCTTGCATCTTTCTATGGGGACATTAATTCTTGAGTGGAATACTCATAATATTTTACTCCTCTGACATTTGGCATTAAGACTTCATAGCACCAGCTACTGGCTGCCTGGTAAAGTGCCACACATTATTCTGAACAACATGAAAAATAATCACATTTTGGCAAAAATAAAAGTCAAATTGATATTTGATCTAGACTAAACCAATAACATATTTTTGCCCCGAACCCTTACAGCCCCACCCCCTTCCAGATGACTTCCAGTGGGTCACCTATGGTCCTCTGAGGGAACACGTGAGTGGTGTTTGGGTTACAGGAAGTAACAGGAAGTAAAGTTCCATTGTCCTCAAACGGACATTACTGAATTAGCAGCTCAATAGCTTGTTCATAATGGAAATTACTTCAGAACCCCCCCCTCCACCCACTTCTGAAAAAATCCACATTCTTCCCTAAAATAAATGATAATGTTGGACTAAGATGATACTTGTTTTATAGAGCATATTAAAATTGAAATGATTATATGTGCAGAATATGTGTAGCTAGAAAACAATATAGCAGAAAATACTTGTTAACTTCTGTTCCAAGATGATGTAACATTTGACATTTGACTGATCCCAAAGAGGAACAGAACACTAAGAAATGATCTGAAACTGCATCTCAGCTCCCAGGAGGTTGATCATCCATCAGTTACTTTATCTGTTTTGTACTGAGGACATTGAAGTGAACCTACCCTTCTGCGAGGCATCCCCTCCAGACCTGCAACGTACATCTTATCTTATCATAGAGTCAAAAAGTGAACTTGAGCACAAACAGACTCATCCAAAGAACAGACATGATTTACCTTGGGTTGTTATTGTCCTGGTGGGTCCCCTGAACCACCTGATCCACTGCAAATGTTACTCTCTTCATGGCTCGTCTGTTGTGGAAGACGAAAGTGTAAAGGCGAGTGCCACCAGGAGCTTTGGTGGGTGTGTCCTTTCACCAGAGCAGGTGTCACATCAAACCTTCTCTTATTTAATCCTCTTCTTGTTCAATCATTTGTGTCCAAATTTATGATAATAGATGTGATAATTTATTTAATAAGCTGGAATTAACTCCTGGTTCCCCTTTTTTCCTTTTTCAGACAAGTAATTTAGTTTTGTTTTAAATGGTTGTGGAGTAAATAACAATAATACATGCTGGTGTCAGAAATAAGTGGATTAATAATCCATGTGTCAGTTTCATCAAACTGCTGACATAACTGTTTTGTATATGTGGACACGGGGCCGTTTCTAGCTTTGTTGGGGCCCTATGCAAAATGCTGTTTGTGGGGCCCTGTTTATAAGATATCCACAAAGATAAGATAATCTATGACATTTTAAGAGGAAAATAGACTAGGGTCTATTAGGGTCAACCCTCTCCAATTAAAATACAACATTAACCTAACCAAGCAACTTGAACTGGTATAATAGGAAATAATCAACATGTTTCCCCTATAGGTTAATAAACAAAAACTGATGCAGTGTTCCAAAAAGATTTATTTTGTGTTACAAAAATAACATTCTTCCAACAAAATCTAAATAAGAATAATATTACTGTTGAGGTAGCATGAAAGCTTTGATGTGTAACACAAGGCTTTTCAGGAAAACTCAAGATCTTCAGCCATATTTTTGGGTGTTGCACATGGTGAGCAGAAATCAACATGTAACCGAAGATAGAATCCCAATCAACCAGTGTATTCTAAACTGTCACCTTGCAAACAAACCAACAATAAGAATCGATGCCACATTACTTTTAAAGGAATCATATACAACCAGGTAACATGATCACGTAACTTTTGGATCATTATCTGTGTCAGTGCAATCCCCTGTTTCCTGGCTTTTGTAGACACAAAGCCATGATATCACGACAGCTGATTGCCAATCTCATGATTGATGTGGAATATTGTTAAGTCCCATGGATGTGTGTTACCATTTTTACCAGTATTCTATTCAAATAAGTCCAGTTTAAGATAAATACAAGAACAGATATTTAGGAGTAATTGATAAACTCAGAACAATCACACACTGCCTTAAATATTCATGGTGGCAGACACTAGGGGCGGTGCCTCTCACCCCACAGGACAGTGAGCCAGGGCCGTGATTTACTTGCCGGGCATTTCTGGCACCAGGTTTTCCTTTGTGAGGTTGGTTAAGGACTAAAGGAATAAAGTTTGAACTCGAATTAGTCGCCTGGGGGTGGGGCTTGATGATGATTGCCTGGTACCTGGGCCTGCAACCACAGGGCAGGACTGGGTTCAGCCCGAATCCAATGTGGGTCCCCCTTCCCTTGGGCTCACCAAGCATAAGAGGGGCCAATGTCTTTAAGTGAAGAAATTCAAATCCAGTTGCCAAGACAAGAGGATTTCAACAAGGATTCACCATGACCTGGATGATCGAGAACCTCCGTAGAGATGTCACTTAAATTCATATGCAAGTCAAGGCAGGTGAGTGATTAAGTGCACAGTGGGGTAAAAATACGTATTAAGTCGGACACCAATTGTGCAAGGTCTCCCATTTCAAAAGATGAGAGGCCTGTAATTTTCATCATACGTAAACTTGAGACTGAGAGAGACAGACTGCGAAAAAAAAAAAATCACAGTCTGTTTCTTAAAGAATTTATTTGCAAATTATGGTGGAAAAATAAGTATTTTGTCAAGAACAAAAGTTCATCTCAATACTCTCTTATATACACTTTGTTGGTTATGAGAAAGGACAAATGTTTTCTGTAAGTCTTCACAAGGTTTTCAAATACTGTTGCTCATATTTTCCCCCATTCCTCCATGCAGATCTCCTCGGGAGCAGTGATGTTTTGGGGCGGTCGCCGGGCAACATGGATTTTCAGCTCCCTCCAAAGATTTTCTATGGGGTTGAGATCTGGAGACTGGCTAGGCCACTCCAGGACCTTGAAATGCTTCTTAAGAAGCCACTCCGTTGCCCAGGCGGTGTGTTGGGGATCATTGTCATGCTGAAAGACCTAGCCACGATTCATCTCCAATGGCCTTGCCGATGAAAGGAGGTTTACACTCAAAATCTCACAATACATGGCCCTGTTCATTCTTTCCTTTGCACGGATCAGTCCTCCTGGTCCTTTTGCAGAAACACAACCCCAAAGCATGATGTTTCCACCGCCATGCTTCACAGTTGGTATGGTGTTACTTGGAAGCATTCTTTCTCCTCCAAACACAAGTTGAGTTTATCGAAAAGTTCTATTTTGGTTTCATCTGACCATAGGACATTCACCTAATCCTCTTCTGGATCATCCAAATGCTCTCTAGCAAACTTCAGACGAGCCTAGACATGTACTGTCTTAAGCAGGGGGACACATCGAGCACTGCAGGATTTGAGTCCCTGGCAGTTTAGTGTGTTACTGATGGTAGCCTTTGTTACTTTGCTCCCTTCTCTCTGCAGGTCATTCACTAGGCCCCCCCCACGTGGTTCTGGGATTTTTGCTCACCGTTCTTGGAGTCATTTTGATCCCATGGGGTGAGATCTTGCGTGGAGCCCCAGATCAAGGGAGATTATCGGTGGTCTTGGATGTCTTCCATTCTCTAATAATTGCTCCCACAGATTATTTCTTCCCACCAAGCTCCTTACCTATTGCAGATTCAGCCTTCCCAGCCTGGTGCAGGTCTAGAATTTTGTTTCTGGAGTCCTTTGACAGCTCTTTGGTCTTGCCCAGATTGGAGTATGACTGTTTGAGTTTGTGCACAGGTGTCTTTTATTCTTTTCAAACAGGTGCCATTAATACAGGTAACGTATGGAGGACTAAGGTGCCTCTTACAAAAGAAGTTACAGGTCTGTGAGAGCCAGAAATCTTGCTTGTTTGTAGGTGACCAAATACTTCTTTTCCACCATAATTTGCAAATAAATTCTTTAAAAATCAGATAATGTGATTTTCTGGATTTCTTTTTCGCATTCTGTCTTTCATAGCTGAAGTGTACCTATGATGAAAATTACAGGCCTCTCTCATCTTTTTCAGTGGGAGAACTTTCCCAATTGGTGTCTGACTAAATACCCCTGTATGTGTTCTTAAGGACACTCACTTTAGAAATCTACAATAAAGTATGTCATGTGATTTATTTATGCTAGACTTTCATCATTCCCCCAACCCTCATCATGAAAACAAGCTTACCTTTACAATCCCCTTTAAGTCATCTTCACTTATTTTCTTCTTCATTTACATTTTCTGCACCAGATAGATGGATTATTTTTGACACCATATTTGAGGCTGTGATTCTTGGTGCCATTGAGTTTGGTTCGCTGTCCTATGTTTACAATTAAAATGGAGTTTAGAAATAATAAAGAGTCTTCCCTCTGAGGGGGGGGGGGGTAGTTGGGAAAGTCCAGTTATATTTGTACAGTCTGCTTACAGCAAGAAACAGCTTTGTCAATATTTATCAAGAGTCCATAACGAATCCAATGAGATCAGGCTATGCACCATATTTTGAAAATCACGTTAACCAGAAGTTGATATATCTGGTATCGAGCTCAGGAATTCCTACTAAAAAACTACATGTAACCAATAGTTTAGGCAAAATGTATAAATTAAAGGGTCACGCCAGTAAACTATGGTGATGTGGCCCAGAACAAAGTGGAACTAGTTTTTAAAAGACACAAAGCAGGTTAAAGGCGCTGTTGCAACTGGAAGTTGGAAGCTTTGGGTGATAAGCTGACTTGACAGACACAAATGGATGAAATGTGATTTGGAGAGTTGAGAGTAAATACTTTTTTTTTTTCAATTTGAATTTAAGTTGACAACCGAGTGATAATCATAGATTTTAAATCAATTTGGGTTTCATTATCTCTTAATCCAGCATCTTAATTACCAATTGTTTTAATTTTAATGAGGATTCAGTGCTAATTCAGGGTAGCTTGAAAATTTCAATATAGGATTCATTATTAAAGTCAGATTTCATTTTATGGTTTTAAATATGAACTCCAGCATATAAGATTGCTGTTTTTTAATATGTTAATTTGAGAAGAATAATAGGTTTATTGGCTAATTTTAAATATTAAGAAAAGGGTTGGTACAAAGACAAAAAATTGAACAGTAACCAACATGAACAAAATGACAAAAAAATACAAATTGGAATCTAGACAATTCAATTTGAAACTGAGATTGTGGGCTTTTATGAGGTTAAGAAAAATGATTTGTTTGAAGCTTGTGAAAGGTGCGACTTACCTAACATTACTTCTATAAATAAAAGCATCTTACTCTGACAAATACACGAACCATCTGACATAAAAAGGATGTTTATGTGTAACTTTTCATGAGTTAATGATCAGCAGCAGCATCAGTACATCCACTTGTACACTCACTTTCTGCAAAATCACTTCTTCCCTGTTTTTACAGATTATTTGGAAACGGAGACATCATTTACATCAAAATCAACAAGAAATGACCTGGAAAAATAATCTCTTTTTTTTTTAAATGGAATAGAATGGGCTAAAAATGTTTTTTTGTTATTTTTTAAAAAAAAAGCCTTATCATAATTTAAGGAAAATGCTAAAAATATCAATTTGTTATATTCAATAAAATATGAAAGTGAGCCATTTTTAATGAATTACTAATAAGCAAGATAGTACAGATCGTAATCCCTTTCAGCAGCAGTTTGTGTCCAAACAGCATGACAATTTTTCAGACTTCTGGCCTGAAAATCAAGTTTGACAATTTCTAGCTTTCAAAAGTCAGATAAAAAAATGTTCCTTCAACGGCTCCACCCTCATCCTCTTCCTCACCTCCCCATCATTGACAAAAATAACATCATGAATTGAACCCCGACATAATCTGAAGTCAGCAGAGTTAGCAGATTAACTTTATCAACAACAACATTTTTAAAAATAATAATAATACTAACAATTTACTTGTAGGTTTGAGTGCAAATAGCAGCACCTTTTTCTGGTCAAAAGAAACATAGCCACATTTTGTGACTGATTGGCCGACCGTGAAGGGACGGGACTAATCAGAGGAGGTAATCCCTGCTCTCTGTGGGGGAACCCACCTTGGTTCTGCACCGGTGAAATAACCAGTCAACCACTTACATTTGAAGAAGTAATTTCTTCCCTATTTTGTGTCTCGTACAGGCGCCTTGCTGTCTCATCCCCACTGCAGAGATCCAGCAAAGCAGTAGGGATAAGACAGCAAGACAACCGACAAGATGGGAGCAAGTTGCCCCCACCAGCATGCCCCCTTTGCCAGAGAAAGGGGACCCTCGAGCACATACTAAGTTGCTGATGCTTGCCTGTGCAGGTAAGAGTGCAGAGGCTTTGCCGGACAGTTCCTGTGCAGAACCTACACTGCACTCAGCACCACAGGAGAGAGAAGGAAGAGGGCCATCTTCAACAACACAGAGGCAGCAGAGAAAACCTCTAGTTGGCTCTGGATTAAGAGGGCGGATCCGTGGTGAAGAGCTGCTCAGGGAAAAGTTGAGGCCTGATCAACCTCAGCTGGGTCACCTGAGAGAGGGTGTCAGATGTTCGAAAGACCTGAAACATCCAATGATCTCAGGTACATCACTGATGATGTGCCCTAGCTATGCATCAGAGTATGTTTTACTACAACTTTCCCCAAATTTCGGTTTTCCATATTTTTTAATCAAAACAAGGAGTGGGGAAAAAAGCAGACCTTGAAATGGTTAAAGAAATGCACTGTCATTGAGATCCCGCCTTGGAAGGAGAGTCACATGAAACTGAAAGGCAGAAACAGGAAATACATCATGGAATAACCTCGGCTCCACCGGAGGCACCCCGACCGTGTTATACATTCTTGTCGGCCTGATGGATTCATAATGATTTATCCTTTATTAATCCCCTTGGGGAAATTCGTTCTCTGCAATTAACCCATCATGGATGAACCATGAGCAGTAGGCATGCCGTCGACCAGCGCCAGGGGAGCAGTTGGGGATTCAGTGTCTTGCTCTACAACACTTCGACACATTAGGAAGAGCTGGGAATCAAACCAGAAATGTTCGGTTCCAAAGATGATGGCTCTACCTCCTCCGCCATGCCGCCCCAAATCAGAATCAGTCAGAATCGCAGGAAAACAATTTTCAGATCTTTTGTCGTTAAGAGCATCCTGGTTGGTTTTCACCTTTCATTGCGATCCTGATCACAGTAAAAGTGCATCCTTTTGCTATCAGTCTCCCTCCCAGACACAGTCACACTCCTGCAGCGGGTTCCTGTGGCGCATAGTGGTTACCACGGCGATGCGATTGTGAGACAAGTGCCTAAGTTGATGGATGAGCTGGCGGACACCGGGGCTGGGCCAGGGGTGTCCGTTCAGGTAGTCCCGCAGGATGAAAGAGCGCTCCACCAGCAACTCCAAGCGGACCAGGTGGCGCAAGCGCTGCAGACAAAGCAAGTCCTTCTCTGGCTCCCGGCGGAAGAACCTGCCCGACAAAAACAGGCCGAACTGTCACATGGGAAATGTTCTCGTAGAGTGTCTTCTCACACCTGGCAAGCAACTGGTCGGAATTTTAGCAAAACCTTATCGGAATATCAGGATCCGTTTTTCCATTTTAGCTACATTTTAGGAGAAAATTGGTAAAGTAAGAAATTAACTGTTGATTATTAAATTAAAAATAAACTAATGATTAAATATTTTATCCGTCATGTGGGTAGTTATTTGCTCAATATTACAGCACATTTATTTTTCTTCTATAGGTCTCCTTTTTGCCAGCGTGTCAGTAGACCCAATGGTTGTGGAAAATTGTTTTTCAGAAATATTTTGCAGTTGACTTCTGGATTATTGTTTTATTTCTGGCAAAACATCTAGCGTCACTTTGAGTTTGATGTAATTTGGTTTTCATTTTTTTTTTTTCCTTTTTTAAAGCATTTTTTGCCCCTAAACTTCAAGATTATGTTATATATATTTTTTAATTATCTGTCTAGTAATTCTTTGCTCCTTTTTGACCCGGCTATAGGAATTTTACCAGAAAATGAGGATGAAAACCACCTTGAAACTGGAGGGAAAAGGCCACGAGGAAGAAATAGAACAAAGGGGCAGAAAAGTATCCCATTATTGGCAAGGAAAAGTTCTGATGAACATAGGGCAGAGCTACCGGATGCAGAGTGTTCTGAGTTGAGGGAACAACATGGGGATCCGTCTGCAGAGGCTGCCGCTGGATCGGTTCTGTTCGATGTCTAGGTGCTTCAGCGCTGGCACTTTAGGGGCGATGGAGTCCAGGTCCTTGAGTGTGATGGCAACCCGCAGTGTCAGCCGGGTCACGCTGGATGGGATGGTGGTGGTGTAGATGGAGAGGGAGTTCCCACCTGAACACAACAGGGGAGGGTCATTTGTGATATTGGCATATTCTGGATTTTATCCATTGACCAGTGGTTACAATCAACTTTTTAAGTGCACAAACTACTGTTCTAAAAATTAGTTAGCGCCAAATGAAGCACCTTTTGAGAGTAGCCCTCATATATGTAAGGTGGGATTTATCTGTTGTATGGTTTGATCAACTGAAGTTACCAAAAAGGTTTATTTTACTGGGCCATGTAAGTCTTTGCTGTTGTTGTAGACTGTGCATTTTAACGACAGAAAACTTTTTTCCACCAAACATTTGGTAAAAAATGCTAACTGCAAAAAACTTTTTCGACGTGAAATTCCTGATGTCTGTTTTTAACTGTTCAGACTGAGGCCTTCTACAGTTTTTGGGATCATTTGATTCAATGTCTGGGGCTCCTGGCAGGTCACCTGACCCATGCCCAGGCAGGTGAGGTGTTGTCAGGCTCACCGACAATGCTGAGGGTCTCCAGCTGCTGCAGGGTGCTGAGCCAAGACGGCAGGCAGCATTCCACCCCCTCGTGGATGTAGCAGTACCTGATGGTGAGCGAGCGCAGCGAAGTCAGGCCCTGCAGGGCGTTCTCGGCCAGGATGGGCTCAGGGTAGTCTACCAGCTCCAGGGTGGTCAGCGTCAGACCCTCATACTGAGACACTCCTGGAGGGTAGACCCGGGGTCAGTAAACGGCTCTGCAGTTCCCTCAAGCAGCGCTTGTAGTCAGAAAACAAATGTGACCTCCCAGAAAAACAACCCGGCTGGAGACTGAAGAGCAGAGCCCCTACATTCTGAAAGTTTCCCAACTATTTTTAGTTCACGTTGATATTTTTGTCATTTTATTTTGCTGACAATACAGTTTATCCAACTCCACGACAGGTTTGAGACAAGTGTGTGAGACATGTGTGTTGCAGGTTAGTAATTTAAAGTAATTTATCCTTTATTATGAGTGTCTGAAACAGATGTGTGACATAGGAGTGTTGCAAGTTATCATGATATCTGTATGTGTGGGTGTGTGCCTGGCAAGTGGGTTGTGAGGTAGGTTTATTGCAAGTTAGTAAGGTGGGTGTCTGAGTGAGAGACAGGTATGTTGCAAGTTAGTAAGGTGTGTGTGTGTGTGTGTGTGTGTGTGTGTTGACAGGTCTGTGCGGCCTCACCTGGCCGCTCCGGCTGCGGGGGGCTCATGTAGTCGTCGGGCAGCGGCTCGTCCAGCTCCCCTCTCATCCCCCACGACAGGTGCGTCAGCCTCTTAAGGCGAAGCAGCAGGCGGTGCAAGACGTCTCGGGGCACCATTCCCACGGTGTCCAGCCCGTAGCTCGTAGCTCCATGCGGGTGGAACAGCAAGAACCGCAGGCTGACCAGCTCCACCACGGTGTCGATGAACTCCACCAGGCAGCGCAGCTGGACGTTGCACACGCTGAGGTGCGTCAGCTGGCCGCACAACGGCTCCGTGACGCTGCGCCTCAGCATGGGCTCGTCCCAGCCGGCGTTCCGCACGCCAAGCTCTCTCAGCTCGGGGAACAGCACCAGGTGGTCCAGGTAAGTCTCCTTGTACGACCGCCCGGCGTTCACGAAGACGATAGCGGTGAGCGACGGCAGGAATTTGACCAGCCGCCGCCACTCCTTCCGCCGCAAGTGTCTGACCGCCACCCGGGTGAGCTTGCGGCGGGTCAGCGTGTCCCAGAAGCCGTCGGTGTAGCGACGCAAGTTGGACAGCATCACGGTGTCGTTCCGCCACAATGACGGGTGGTCGGCTAGCTTCCGGAGGGCCCGGCAGCAGCTGCGCACGGCGTGCTTGTCCTCCGTGCTCAGGTAGCTGAACACCGACACCCACAGCTCCGGGGGGAGCGGCGGAAGCCCTGCCATCAGTCCCGCGGCAGGAGAAGGCTCAGCGGGGGAGGGAGCCGGGGAGAAAAGCGGCGGGACATCGGGCCCAGATCCCCGGAGCTGTGTTTATACGACAGCCGCCGACGGTTCCACTTCTCTCTTTTTAGCTTTATTTCACAGACGACAACACAAGTTGACGCTTCCATCCGTCGGCTTGTGACTCACTGTGATGACGACAGAGGTGCTGACGTGACTACTGGTCCCATCACACTCAAAGTTACACAGTAACGCCTCACAGGGGAAACAGGTAATACAAAATTCACCGAGCTGTGGTCATAATGGACGTCACGGTGAATGTTACACAATTTAATAGGTCGAACAACCGTTTTTTTTTTCCCCCCCCAAATTTTTGCAGTAATTTATTTGTCTTCGGTTCATACCAAAGACGATATTTTAATGGAATTATTACATTTTTAATTATTTACATAAAGGTTATTAATTCGTAATCCCTTTTGTTAAGAATATAATATGATGATCACAGAAAAGCCTTTATTTCCTCCAATTTCAGTTTTCTGACATCATTCAATCCTTACAGTCATGCTGCTGCTTTTCCATGGAGACAAATGAAGGAACAATGACATCACAGCCCGTTGAACGCGACAGGGTTAACAATAACCTTGTGCTTGGACTGTCATGGATTTATTAAAATATAATAGATACTGTATATTGTAAGGTTTCAATGAAGACACCTACAACGAGGCTTCACTCGTATAACCATTCTAGACACCGCGCTCCACATCACTACGTCTACATTTTCCAAATGTTCCTGAATATGCCCTCCACCAGGGTATTTGCCATGGTCTCCGCCTCTTGATCTGGCAGAGAGTAGGCCTAGTCTATGATAGAGAGTACGCAGCAGTCACCCTTGGCTGAACAATGGAAAAAGTCCTACTACATCCACCATTGTATAGTTATTCTATTGCCTATCTATATATTTTATATGTATTGTCTATTCTATACAGTTTTATATTTGTATTGTCCAGGACTACAGATGGAAATTAGCTATGAGGTGTAATCTGGTACAAACATCTCTGCCTCTGTGCTTAATGAATTTGTACACTGTCCTAATAAACTTCTAAACAAACAAACAAACAAACCATAGAACACCTGGCGGAGAGTTTTCATAACCCCCAAAGTAACCCCTCTGCGGCTCCATGCATGGCTTTGAGCACCCCTTCCCGCAGGCCTTTGGGGATCACCACCTCTCACCATCTCTCCTCTCTTGTTGCAGGCTTTTCCTACACCCGCTGCAGCACGTAAAACATGGCCCACAGCCCTTTGGTTGTTGTGGAGAAAGCTGCCACCTCTTTCCACGGTGGCCGCTGCAGTGCCTCAACCCATTGCAGAACAGGCCTCAGGTCCTGTTGCTGTCTCCCCACTACCGTGTCCACCGTCCCCAACCCCTAGCATAGGAGCTCCTCTCCCTGCCACCTAGAGGACCCCTCTTCCTCCTCCTCAGCCTGCAGCTCTCTCTCTCTCTTTTTTTTTTTTTTTGCAGTGACCACCCTTTAGCTGCACATGGCCGATTGAAGAGAGAACATCAGAATTTGTGTGTTATGCCCCAACCCAGTGTTCGAAGTTGAAGTCGTAAGCTTGGAGCTCATCCAACTACCTGGGCACCTGCCCCTGCGGCTCTTTGAACGTGATGAGCCACTGTAGGACGGAATAACTCGTTTCCCACTGTGAGCCTCAAACCAAGAGCTTGACTGACAAAATCACTGCTTGGAGCTCCCTGCGTGTGACACAGTACCGCATCTCGTGCTTCTTGAACGCACGGCTTAAGTACGCAGCAACCCGTTCCCCTCCTGACCCCACCTGAGATAGCACACCCCCCGCGCCAATGCTGCTATTTTAGATGAAAGACAATGTTGGGTCAGCTGGAGCCAGCACCGGAGCCTCACTCAGGGCCTGCCCACTAATCCATTCACAAAAAATCTCTGCCCTTTTGTAACAGCTGAAACAGGGTTGTAACCATGCAGACAAGACCCTTAACAAACCTGATAGTACAAGGACAAGCCCAAGAAACATTTTAGCTGTCATTTGTGGGAATGGGCCAGTCAGAGACGACTTACACCTTCTTCCTGGTGCCGATGCCCTCACCCCCCACTTTGTGCCCAAGGAAGTGCACCTCTTGCTGCATATAATGGCACTTGTCTGGGTGTAAATGCAGGCCAGCTGTTTGGATCCTGCCCAACACCACCCGCTGGGAAGCCAGAGCAGCCTCGAAGGCACTGCCATGCACCAGGATGTTGTCTAGATATACGAGACACTGCTCCCGGGGTACTCCAGCCAGCGCCTTGTCCATTGACCTGGCAAAGGTGGCAGGAGTGTTACACAACCCGAAAGGAAGGACCTTAAACTGCCACAGACACGACTGGTGCAGAAAGCTGTCTTGGCCCTCAACGCAGCTGCGAGAGGCACTTGGTAATAGCCGCTCCGGAAGTCCACGAATGGGAACCAGGAAGAACCTGAGACCAGCTCCAGTGACTCATCACTGCGGGGCAGAAGGCATGAGTCTTTCCAAGTTTGCAGCAAAGCTGCCAGCCAACCCTCTTTGGCACCATGACAACTGCTGCTATCCAGAGACTGTCTGAAGGATCAAGGATGTCGCCCTGCAGCATTTTAATCACCACTTCATCACAAACCCGTTGACGAAGGGGTAGATGCAAGCGCTGAGGGCAACACTTGATGGGCTGCACATCCCCTGTGTCTATCTCATGCTATACCAGATGTGTTCGCCCCACCTCCACATCACTCAGTGCAAAAAAGTCACGAAACTGCCAAAGCTACCTGCAACAGCTGCTGCTCCTGCCACTATCGGTCCAGGCCGCCACCATTCCTCCTCCATACCCCCCCCCCCTTTTTTTTCTAACTTGGTGGCAGCTAGGGCTGAGCAGCTGTGGAGAGTTCCCCCCTGGGGCAGGAGGAGCAATTGCTGCTCTGGGGAAAAGACAACTGAAACAGGGGTCTAGGGATGGGTTGAAGCGCGACAGTCTCCATGGCAGTCATCATAGGACGGACAGGGGGTGTGTCCGGGAGTACCCTGGGAAACAATGTGACCGCTTGACCCTCCCGAAAGCTCACTGTCCCTTTCAGGAGATCCTGCAACCTGCAACCCTCAAAAAGTCCAGACCCAGGCTACAATCCAGAACGGCCACACCTCCAGCAGACCCTGGGCTCCGGGCGTGTCCTGCGTGTCGGCTGGAGTGCCTAAGCCTTCAACAGCTTATTTACTTCACTAACCCATGCCAGCATTACTCCCTCTGCGGGTCTTGCCACTGCAGCCCTCAAGGCAGGAGGGTTCTCCTGCCTGACCACTCGTATCACCTTCACCCTGCGCAATCTTCCTCTCTACAGCCATCTCCAAGGTTGCCTGCAGGGTCTGGGGGTGTTGTAGCTGCACCTGGACATGCAGGTGCACAATTTCTCTTGATATAACTGTACTATAATCTGCCCTCCACATTACTATCTCTACTTTTTTTTCCATCCACCCTCCCTCGCTCTCCACCAATCACAGGAGTGCATCTGATTTGACAAACCTGCAGTCCAGTGATCAGTGAAGGGCAGAGTGACGGGTCAACAACCTATAGCTTCTATTCCGGGTTGCTTCTCTCTATACACACACACACACACACACATATGTATTTTTTTTGGACTGGCACCCCTTTCATTGTCATCATGGTGACTAAGTGAAAGTGTATTTGGTGCCATCAAAATGCTGAAAGACCAATCTCCATCCAGGGCTCCCCGCCTGCATGAAGAGAGAAGAGAAGAATAAAACACATGATTGTGACGACTGGAGTCTTTATTGATCCATTTATCAAAAAAGGGAAATATTTGAAAGAAATATCCCCACCCCCTTTCCTCTTCAGTCTGCTTCTGAGACTTTTGTTTGTATAATTTAAGAAAATCTGTAGAACCTGCACATTCTGTGTCCAGATGGGAGGAACCCTTTCAATCCCTCCATTATTTCTTCCCTCGTCAAAAAAGAGAAATAAATCAGTAGTGTGTTTTGTATGGATTTTCAAAACAAAATATATAAAAAAGAAAAATTATGAAAAATACTTCATACGCCCACCAGCCTTGGCTCTTGTCTATCAGACCTCCACATCCTGAATTATAATGAAAGCAGGAGATAAATAAAGTAAAAATAAAGTTTTTTTAAAAATAACTTCCATTCACAGGAAAAACATCCCAGTTGAACCCACAATATTTACTTTTTAATTTTTTTTACTATTAGAGATTCAGCAATGATGAAATCTCTCAGGTGTCTTTCTATTTAAACCAGTGAATCTGGTTTAAATAGAAAGCAAAACTAACTCATAAGAGAGAAATTAATGACTTAAGTGATTATGATTTAATCTTACCCTTGTCAAAAAAATGTAATATAAATTTTGTTTTTGATTGACCTTCCTTGGCTTCATTTTTTTAAGTTAATTTCATGTTTTCATAATCAGCAAACATATGTAATCATCTTCTTATGTTTTTTTTTTTCTTTTACAGGAAAATGCGTTTGAACACTGTCTTTTTAATCTTTATGATTTTCAAACTTTCAGGTCATTCAGAAAAAAAATAGTTTGCAATTTAATGTACATTATCCAAAGTCAAATTTTTTTTCCAAATCCTTTTTCCCTCATCAAATTGTAATGTACAATCTAATTATGTCACATGACTTATTTGTCGCTCAACCCTGTTGTGTGACCTGAATGAGGTAATAGCCAATTTTTTTTAGGTAATTTTTAACTGGGCTAACTCATATTTTCAGCTTATTATTATTATTGAATCTTGAAGTGACGCAATCTCTTGGAATGCAGCTGTCAACCTTAAAGGGCTTCCAGGACATTTCTCGAGTTTTATATTGCTCTAGTTAGTTTCCTCCAGGTTTTCCAGGTGTTAGTTTCTTTCATCAAACTCTTGTTTTGTATTCAGAAGCTAATAAAGTCACATGACTGGGAAACATCCTCGCCCCCCTGACCCTGCTTCTTTCTCACCCGTTCTTCGAGTCGAGGCACTCGTCACGTGACCTCATCCAATGAGGAAACCCTGTGTTTTTGGACACAAATATAAACATGTCCGTTTGCTGGGTTCAGTCAGAAGGTGAAAAGGTGAGGACCATCCAGCCGATGACAAAGTAGAAGAGGAATACAGGGTAGACCACCAGACCCTTGCGGTTGGGTGGCTGGCTGTCGGCAAGAAAGGCTGTGGAGGCGAAGGTGGACCAGCCGAAGGACACACCGACCACAGCAAGACGCATGGCCAGGCTGATGGCTCCTTTGAAACCAAGCAACACCAGGCGACACACGACCATGGCGACAGTCAGCGGCATGATGCAGTATCCCAAAACGCAGAGGCTCTGGAAGAAGGAGATGGTGCCGCCCAGCAGTTTGGAGTTGACGGTGATGATGATGGAGCCGAACCACACGATGACGAAGACCTGCAGGGTGGGACAAACGTATACGAAATCACTGAAATCAGTTTAATCCCAGCAAACCACGAACCATTGGGATTCTGCCGCCAGTTTGCATTCAATACTAACAATCTAACTTGACTTTTCAGTTTCCTATGTTGTTTTGAAGAACATTTGTGTCATCTTTGAGATAATTCCAAGGGTCTGACCTCGGCGAACTGCGGCCCCCCCTGGTCCTGGCTGTCTGCGGCGCCCCCCTGCAGCAGCAGCGCCAGGGTAACGCAGAGTAGCAGCGGCCCCCACAGGTCCCAGTCCCGCAGCAGGGCGCTGCTCCGCTTCGGGTACAGAACGTGGACGAACTTGTTCCCCACGGCACGCAAGTCCCGCAGGATGGTGTCCCTCACCGGCTCGTCCAGCGTGGATATCTCATCGTCCAGCCCAGGGGAACCTATCGGCACCGCGATGTCCCCCTCCACCGGAGTGTCCTCCGGGATGGAGACGTCTGCTAGCCCCGCGAACGGTCTCCCACTCTCTGCCGCCATTTTGCCGTGGAAGGGACGAGATTAAGGACCACAGTTTGAGCCCCTTCGCGACGGTTACCGGCTCCGGCGCCAAACCGTCGATGCCGGGAGGCGAGCAAAGTGTCGGTTAACTCGGTGGGAACCGTTCAGGGGATCCGGTGAGGAGGCTCCACGTCAGCTGCTTGTTTATTTCCGTCTTCTTCGTCGCTTGTAGTCTTCTTCTACGGTTTTTGCTTGTTGTCTGGGGGGAAACCCGCCACCTACCGTGGTGGAGGTTAGGGAAAAAAAAACACACCACAAAAATAAAACAAAAAAAGCGTGATTTTAATATTTTCATTCTCACTAAAAAGGTAAAAAAAAACGATAAACAAAATGTATTTTGGGTGGTTAGCGTCCCTGGTTCTATTCCGACCAGGGGACCTTTCTGTGTGGAGTTTGCATGCTCTCCCTGTGTCTGCGCGGTATTCCTCCATTTGCCAAAGAAATATTATGAGTGAAAATTAAACTGTAGAAACTTCGGATGAAAAACTCACACGACTGAGATACAACACTGCCACTGCTATTAATAAAAACAAAACAAAATGTGTGAAAAATTCGATTATTAATATTTTTTAAAAGTTTTGTGAGAAATGTTTAATGCTCGAAGAAAAAGAAAATAAAGGAAAACAGATGAATACATAAATAGGTAAATACAAAAAAATATAATAAATTGCAAGGGGAATATAATATGTATTTAACTTGGAGGTTCACAAGAAATCTCAGACATCAAACAGCATATTTTTGGGTTTTTGGATTTTTCCATAAATTTTAAGGATTTTTTATATAATTCAAAATCGTTTATAAAGAACGTAAAATTGGGGTGACACTTTTGCATTCGGTTTTTTTGAATGAAGAACTTGGCCACGCCTAAAATAACATTGACACATAGTTCATTTCTTTTGTTGCTTAAAAGTAAACCAAACATATTGTCTTGAAAAATTAGATTAAACTTCATCTTTTACTTCCGGGTGTGCGATCGCCTGCTGATGACGTATAATTCCCGCGACCGTTGTTATGTTACATGCCGAGAGCTGCGTCCGAAAAATAAAGGTTCAATCCAGTTCTTGGATACAGAAGGCTGATATTCTGCTATTTGGCGTCCAGCCCGCCGGTAATCGATGTCGTTCAGAAGGACTATGTCAACATAAAGTCGCCGGTAGCGAATCTGCAGGATGGATTCCCGACGCAAGAACCTGAGGTCGGACCTGGAGGAGCTGCTCGGCCGCTTCAAGAAGACCGGCTCGGTCCGCTTTGAGCTTTTCTCCCAGATCTGGAAGGAAATGAAGTTCGACCAGATTTTCTAGTAAGTTCTGCATTTACACGTCACTTTGTTCTTGGCTGCAATCCTTGTAAGAACTACTCCGAAGGCCGCTCTCAAAAACAGCAAACGGTCTTCGGTTTGAAGCACAGTAATCATTAACATAGTGTGTTACAAAGCAAAAAAAAACCGTTTTTTGTCAATACTGTTTATTTTTGCATTTTTGTTGGATGCTAGTTCAGAATTGATATGGTTAAGTAATTCTTACATGCCTCACGTTTGATTTGAAGTTAAAAATAATAGATGTTAATAGAATTAATCACGTTATCTAATTGTGTGCACTTTGAAAATGACAAATAAAAATATTGATTGATTGACTGATTGAAATTCCGTCAATATTATCTTCTGTCCTGGGTAGTAAGTAATTATATTCAATAAGTTAGATCAATTTTGAGTCGTTTCTGTTTTACCAAGATATTATCTTGCTGTTTTTTCGGTGTTCATTCATTTCTTGTTTTTTTTAATTTTTTTTTTATCTAAGTTCAGTTTTATAGTTGAGTTGTGAGTGTTGCTGACGTGCAGCTAAACATTGTGTTTCAGTGGTATATCCGGACACGAGAGGCGTGTCTTCACCCAGCTGGCTCTGGACGAAACTGCCCTATTCTTCTTCCCTCCATTCGGCTTCCAGATCCGAGTTGGAGGTCTTTACCTTCTGCACTGCCTGTACCACTGCCAGACGTCCTCACCGCCCCTGCAGGTCTCTCTCAAACACACACCACACGCTGACGGTACATCAGTGACTGTCGTTGACTGTAGTGTGTTGCTGTGTGGCAGTGATTCGACTATCGCTGTGTGTCCACAACAAGTGTCTGTGCCATTGTGACGCTTACCTTCTGTCTGTAGATCCGTGTTGCATTGAAAGACTGGTGGCATGCAGAGCGTTTTGAGCGGGACGCGGTTGAGGCCCACCACCTGGACGTGGTTTTCATCCTGCGGCGCCTCCGGTTCCTCAGAGCCTTTCACTTCTGCAGCATGCCGATGTTGGTGGGCGCTAACTTCGTTGTCTCACCGATCATCATTGATAATGTGTTGATTTACTCTGTCTTAAACTGACTTATTTAGTCATGTTTACTTTTGCCGGGTTTTTCTAACTTACTTGGATTTTGGGTGATTTCAGTTTTGGCAGCCATTAATTCATCAGGGTTCTTTGTTTCAAACTGATTTATTGTTGTGCATTAGGAGATTTTCCTTAATTTTTTTTTGCTTAATTTTTTTCTTGATATAAATGTCTTACATTATCAGAATTTTCCAGAACTTTTTGAGAAAGTAAATTTATCACCCCTTGGTTTTATTTCTTTCTTTGAATGTATATCATTTTTTTTCTCAGCTTACCTTCCAGAAGAAGACTCAACCATTGCCCTCCAGGTTCTGCGAAGACTTCGTGGAACCTACATCACGTCCTCAGGAGCTGGTGGGGGCCGAGCTGCTAGAGGAGATTTCCAATATCCACGGCCTCTATGAGAAGGCCAAGGCCTCCGCCTACCACTCGGCTGGCGTGCAGGACCCTGGCACCAACCTGATCCGCAAGGACCTCCTGCCCCAGCTTCGAGCCGCCGTGATGGACTTTTACCTCTGGCAGGAGAGGAAGGTCTGCTGAGGGAGGGTGGATGGGTGGTTTGAGGAGGAGTGGGGAGGTGGAGGAGTTTTTTCCTTTAGTGATGAAACCACAGCTGATTGGTCTACTGTGTGTCCATCAGAGGGGGGAAGAAGAGGATGCGGGAGAGGGGACATCGTTGCAGCAGGTAAGTCACATGACCTGTGTCTCTGTCTTCGACTGGTCCAGTAGCTTTTGCTGACTTTACAAGTCATTTTTTAATTTCTTTTACAAATAAGAGATATTTATTCTCAAATTTTAATTTATTTTTAAATTTTAATTTTGAGATTTTTATTTCATGTTTATTATTTGATTTCCTTTTGAATCCCCCCCCCCCCAATTATCAAGGTGTTTTTCTCTTTAAATTTGTAGTTCTATTTTTGTGACAAGTCTGATTGTAGCCATGTCCTCAGAGCACCATGCGGGCAGACCTTCTCTCGTCTATCAAGTCGAAGGCTTATCAGCTCCCGTTGGAGGTTTGACTTCCTGCTTGTTGTTTCCTGTCGATACATTTTTTGAAAGCCCTCTGATGAAACCCTCTGCTCTAAGGCGCCCAGGTCCCGCCGCCATCGGCAGGTGGAGTCAGAGGCTGCCACTTCTGCCCCTGTCCACATTGCCACCCGTCGCCAGCCCCGCAAGCGTTCCCTAAAAGCCAGAACCCAAGAAAACCTTTGTTTAACAGGTAAAAAAAAAATCTTCAATGCCCCATGAACACACCAACCCACAGAAAACGTCCTGAATGCTCTTTAAAAACACTGAATACAAAGTAAACTGCCTGAAAACACCTGTAAATTAAATTGGCGTACTTTGCCTGCAAATTAGAAGGATAGAAAAAAAATAAATCAGAACTGAGCTGAAGGAAATGTTAAAATGCAATGAAAAGCATGAAAAGAAAAAACAAAGCTGGCTTGAAAATTGGCTTGAATCCACAAGAATTCTTCACAATCTGAAGAGAACTCACAAAATTTTGAAATGACCCAAAAACAAGCAAATGAAGAAAAAAAATAATAAACACATTAAATACAAATAATTTAAAAACCTGCCAAAATTGCAGTAAGTGAAGAAATTACCAGAAAAATAATCAGAATAATAGGAAGTGAACATAAAAAAATCCACAAAAACAAACAAAACAAGAAAGAAAAGACAGAATTACCTCGAAGTGACTGCAAAACGTCCTAAAACTTGAACTGAATTCACTCCATGAAATGAACAGAAGATCCACAGACAGAACGAAAGGACTCTCTGGAAGCTGAGGCGCAGCAGACAGAGGAAGAGACGGCGAAGACATCAGCCACCGTTATCCGCTGCCTGACCACGCTGGAGCTGCCGCCAGGGGATGGAGACTGAATCATGGGACCCCTGCTGCCTTCTACAGGAATAGGGAAGTTCAAAGCTGAATTCTGTCTTTTAGATATTTTAATGGATGTTTTTATTCCTTTTGTGTTGTGGATTTAAAGATGTTTCAAAGAAAGATTTTTTTAAATTAAATTACAGAAAACAAGCTGCAGGTTTTTTCCCTCAATGAAACAAAAACAAGAATCTGATGTTTTTTTTGTCCCTGCTAGAGAATCTGATTGATTGTTATGGTTAAAATGATGAAATGCTGAATTTTATGAAAGCCGTTTCCTGTTTTAAAAGTCTTTTCCTTAACTTAGAAAAACATGAATTTCTGCTGTGAATAAATGTTTTTCAATCATTCTGTTCCTCTTTCCCTTCAGAAGCACATATTCTAGTCACATGGTGGGGATAAAGATCCTGAATATCAAAGAAAATCTGAAACAAAACAGGCATAATAGAAATTAATGATTTTAGAAACAAAGTTATTTTTCAAAATTCAAATTGATTAAATGACTGAAAACCAAGAGAAAAGGAAAATATTTCTGATATAAGAACCAAGACAAGCAGCATAAGAAAATATGATTGAAAATCCAGGAGAATCACCAAGAAGTTTTGGAATCTAGACCTAAAATAAATTAAAATAACAAATGGAGTTGAACATTTAAAAATATATCTTCTTGAACACAAAAAATATTGGAACTCCAGCTCCACTGGAGGTCCTCCACTTACCTTGTAGAGCAGGGCATTGACACTGACGAAAACATGGTTTATAAGATCTGAATTTCACCAATCAGGGACCGGGAAGGTTCAGAAAGAAGTGAAGGCTTTCAAATCCTCATGGAATAACTTTTGACTCAAACCACTCTGAAAACTGCAGGAAAAAATATAAAGTTTGGGAAATATTCCTCAAAATTGAAAAAAAAAAAAAAGTACTACAAAGGCATTAAGACAGAAGGAAGGAACTGAAGTTCTCTGTGAGGGTCTGCAGAGGTGGACAGAAAGAAGCGCCAGAGATCTTTTTTTTCAATTTAATTGAAAAAAATAAAAACATACCACATGAGAAAGCAAAAGCAGTCACTGATTAGTTTTTTCTTTAAATCTGAAAATCAAAAAAAATGGACAAATTTCAAGTTCAGCTTAAAACTAAAAATAACTCAAGGCCTACAACAAAAAGCACATGCCTAGAGTTTTCAGATTTTATTTTCTCATGTTAAAAAACCTTCCCCCCTCTCTCTCCGTGTCTCAAATTTCCATCAAAAAACTGATATGTTAAAATAAAGAGTCCACACATAAAATTACGGTTTAATTCAGTTCAATGTCGCAGTGTGTTTGATGATCTGGGGGCAGTTTATGTTTTTTTTAGTTTTCTTTTTATTCAACGGGCTGAGTTGGAAATGAATGCCTGACAGCCCGCCGAATCACAGATGTTTCATTGATGCTAAATATTGATTCTGCAAGTCTGAGGCCCTTCATGATGATTCATTTCAAATCAGTATGCCCTCTGTATGACAGGGCAGTTATTCACAAACAATTGTTTGTTTAACAGTGTTTATGAAGGGAACCTTTTAAGGTGTTCTCCATGGACTCCAACTGTTAGCCTCCATCTCAACCACACGTGTCAATGTTTTCCTGACATTAGATGGAGGTTTTGTCACAAGCCGTCACATGACCAACAGTAGCCCCATGGTGGAAATCAACTCCATCGTCCTGCCATACGTGGGTTGTAGACATCCTTGGGTTCCTTCTGTTCTGCTGTCCTTGTCCTTCAGAGCGGGTTCCCTCCCAGGATATGTCCACTCAGCAGTGACTGGCCAGGATGTTAAAGAAGTGGTAGACGTCATCTTTGTCATAGACAGCCACCTCTGTGTTGCACTCAGAACACTGGACGGGGTGGTATATCTCATCCACCTCTATCCCCACTGGTGCAGGGTCAGGTGCCTGCTCCTCGCCCGTCTGGCTGCACTTCCTCCGCTTTCTCCTCCTCGGCTTCTGTTTGGAGTCCTTGTAGCGCAGAACCTCATCCCGCCTGACAGTGCAGTTCATGACAAACATGGCCCGATACTGAGTCCGGTATGTCTGATGTCTGAGAAAACACACCAAAGATCACAAGTTCAAATAACATTGTCATATGGTCTTCAAACCATCTGAATAGATCCAGGATTTTCTGACACATTTTAGACATTTTCGCTGAATTTGAATTTTAACCTTTAGATTCTTGTGTTCTCTTTTTTTTAATTTCTACAAGTTATTTCTTTTAATTTACAATTTTAGCTTTGTTATATATTTTTGTTTCATTCATTTAGTTTTCATTCTTCAAAATATTTGAAAATATTAGGATGATTTTTGTTGAATTTAATGTGTTTCACATCATTTACAGATATTTGTTCAACTGCAGAGCATTTCTGGCACATTTGAAGGTCTGTGATGTGATTTTTTTGCAGGGTTCTTTAAACTTATTTTAAATTAATTCAATTTTTTTCGCAACAGAATCCAACCTTGGCTACATAGATATAGTCATGTTATTGAATGTGGTCAGCCTGTGGTTGATATCTGACCTCTGGCAGTCAAGGCATAGGGTGGTCATACAGGCAGGGCAGTTGAGGACAGCATCGCTGGGAGATAGACCGGGAGACTGGGCGCGACCCCCTGCCACAGCTCGCTTCCTGCTCCTGTATCTGCAAACAAAGAGAATACGTTTGACTGCTGGGAGACACCAATATCTGATACCTGCTGGTGAGCGGTGCCTCACTGTCTGCGGCGGGCATCCACCCAGGCCTGGTCCCGATCGTCCTCCTCAGGGTCGTAGAACAGCTCGTTGTTGGTGAGGACAACGCGCTGCCTCCGCCTGCGGCCGCTGGAAGAACCTACAAAAGTAGTTGAGTCTTTATACCGCGTCGCCATTTTTCCAGTCAACGACAGCTCTGAAGTGGATTCTTACTGGGCGCTTCTTCATCCGGAGAGTCCTCATCGGAGTCAAAGTAGATCTTATCATACATCTTGGGCTTCGCTGGCCCCGAGCCACCGCTTCCCCCAGCGGTTTCCCCACTGACTCCGCCAGCGCTGATTGAACCTGAACAGATGCAGAAATATTTATAGAAATTAAAATAAATGGAAAGTGTGTAGGATATTAAATTAACCCCCCCTCCCCACTGCCAAAAAAATTGCAAGTTTACAAACCATTGAGGAAATGAAGACAATTATACCAACAGATTAGAAAAAGCAAGAAATCAGCAAAAATATGCAAGACATCAATTAAAAATAAGGAACATTGTTTTATTAGGAGTTGCAGAAAATCCCCTAAACCAACAAAAAAACATCAGAAGTTTGAGGATAAATTAAGACATGGTGGGATAGAAATTGGTTCAAATATAATGCTAGAATATCTGGTCAGAAAGGGGAAAAACCTACAGAGGCTCTGATACATTTATGTAAGCTTAACTCTTGAGTTTAAAATGACAAGGTTACAAAAACATTTATTGTAAGACAAAAATAAGGAGGCTCACCAGGGCCCGGTACCCCCCAGCTCTCCTCAAGGGTCTTCAGGGTGGAGCTTAGCTCGGCTTCCATCTCCTTCTCAAACTCGTCATTGCTGGATGACTCGCTCTCGCCTGTAAGGTACTCGCGGATCAGTTTCTTCTTCTGCTCTGGGGTCCCGTTCAGCAACACGTCCAGCTCATCCTCGGAGCTGAAATGATCGGCATATTAATGACAACAGAAAAAGGAAGACAAAGGAAGCAACCCTGTTTATCATTTGAAGGTTTAAGTTTCCTCTTAGAATCAAAGGAATGGAAAATTTGGAAAATGTAGATGCCATAACTAGAACAGGCAGCTTAACTGCACCCAGTGGCTAAATGAAGCAATTTGAGCTTTGACTGCAAAATAAGTGTGAAAAGTATCTTGCCTACCATCAATTGTTATCTATACTGATTATCCTACACTCAAGGTTAGGGTGCTGGAGCTGCTGAAACTGGGCGATAGGCAGGGTTCAAGGCCATATATTGAGACAAACAACCAATCACTATCATTCATACATCTGGACAATTTAGGGGTTTCCACCTTCTGCATGTTTTTGCAATGTTGGAGGAAGCCCATACAGACAAGGGCAGAACAAACAAACTCCACACAGGTAGATACCAAGTTGGAATTAAACCAGGGACATTCTTGGTGTGAGACTGAGCTGACCACTGCTCAATCGTTCTGCTCCTGACTAACAATAAATAGAAGTGAAAATCAAAAAAAAAAATGTGAGGAATTTGCATGTAGTGATTTGAATTCCCTGAAAAAAAGCAACAAAGTGGAAGATGAATTTTGAGGAAAAATATCAGAAAATAAAAATCTTCATACATCACAGCACGGGGCAAAACATAACCATGAGAGGCTTGTGTCATATAGACCGATTAAAATTACCAAGTACAGTGTTTTCAAAATATTTGTGACAAAATCTCACTCGGTCAAGTTTCCCAAAGCTCTAATATATTAGTTTCGGAGTGTGATGAAAAATTTTATCGAAGAACATATAGAATGATTCTTCCACGTCAAAACCACACAAACCTCCAGACAGAGGATACAACCGTCAACAGAAATCAAAGGTTTCAGCCATAAACTTAGATTTTTTTCGTGCTGCAATTAAAACCGTAGCTATTAACATGTAGAGTATTTAACCAGAGATATATTCCGCCACAGACTTTAAATATTTGTAGGAATTTTATGTGGAGCCGGTTTGTTTTCATGTTAGCATTAGCCAGCTAGCAGCATGAGATCCGTGGGCTGCGTTTCCGTTTTTAAATACAAAAATTATTTTGACTCCCACCTGGTCGCAGCGCGGTCCTCGTCGCTTGGCTCCTCAATTTCGTACGCATCGATATCCTGGAGTTTGTTCAGATGATTCATGTTTACCGTTTAATAAAACCAAAAACGGCCCCGCCACACGACATTAAATGCTAGCTAGAATGCAGCTTCGATTTCTTCTTCTGCTTTAATTTAATATACCGGAAGTCTGTTAAGTCTGATATAAAAGTCTAGCACCATCTACTGGCGCACTAAAACTGCCACCGAAGGTAAAACAAATATTCTGACTATTTAAACGTATGCGTTGGTTTGAATGAGAAAAAATGTTTTCCAGTAAATTTTGACCATTCATATATGTTGTCTGATTGGTTTGGATAATTAGAAAACCTGACCTTAGTGACAAAACTCGGTTCAATGACATGGTCAATCATTAAAACATACATTCAAAATGTATTTTCTTGAAAAAAGACAAAGCTAAAAAACATATCCTCTTAACATTTTTTGGGGGGAATTTGAAATTATGTCATAATAACCCTTCAATTATCAACGGCAATACAATAGAGATGATCAGAAAGATATGATGAGGATCCTACATGCTATCAGTGTTGCCCTTCTATAAAGCCACCACAAGATGGAGACAAAAGATAACAAAAACGCCAAAAGTAGCTCCAAAAAGTCTACGTTCTGGGGTCAAAGGTAGACGGGAGCTTTTATAATATATTAGGAATCACGTAGAATGAAGTCTGGAGTAGTAGAGAACTATGTTAGACACTCTCGCAGGACATGTATGCTTGCTGGGAGACAGTGGTGAGGTGTGCTGTAGGGGTAACAGAGAAGTTCAAGGTTGAGATGGGACTCCATAAGGGATCAGTTCTGAGCCCCTTCTTGTTTGCAGTAGTGATGGATAGGCTGACAGATGAGGTTAGACAGGAATCTCCATGGACCATGATGCAGTGAGAGCAGAGAACAGGTTGGGGAAAATCTAGAGATGGAGGTATGCGCTGGAAAGGAGAGACGGTTAGTCGCAGCAAGACAGATTATATGTGCGTGAATGAGAGGAACCCTCTTCACACAGGGGCTACAGGGAGTGGAGATCAAGAAGTTGAAGGATTTCAGGTACTTGCGGTCAACGGTTTGGAGCAGCGGAGAGTGCAAAAAAGAGGTGAAGAGACAGGTTCAAGCAGGTTGGAATGGGTGGAGAAAAGTGTCAGGGGTACTATGTGATAGAAGACTATCAGCCAGATTGAAAGGAAAGGTTTAAAGACAGTGGCTAGACCAGCGATTTTGTAACAGTAACAATGACGAAAAGACAGGAGGCAGAGCTAGGGGTCAGAGAGATGAAGATGCTAAGGTCCGCTTTTGGAGTGACAAGGATGGATAGATCAGGAATGAGTCCATCAGAGGAACAGCACATGTTAGATGTTTTGGAGAGAAGGTCAGAGAAGCCAGACTGAGATGGTTCGGTCATGTACAGGGGAGAGATAGTGAATATTTTGGGAGACGGTTGCTGGAATTGGAGCTGCCAGGCAGGAGGTCAAGAAGAAGACCAAGGAGAAAATTTATGGATGTAGTGAGAGAGGATTTGAAGGTAGTTGGTGTGGGAGAGAAGGATACAGAGAATAGGGTTAGATGGAGAAGGTTGATCGCTGTGGCGACCCCTGAAGGGAAATGTTAAAAGGAGAAGAAGAAGAAGGAATCATGAGGAAAGGATCAGATTTATGTGAGATTCTGGTCCACTAACAAGGAGGTCGAGCCTTTCAGCGCTTTTGACGTCTGACCCACAAAGGTAAAACATGAGAAAAGGCTTGAAAATGTTCAACATCAAACTGGCTGCTTGTCAGGCGACATCTTTTTCACTTTTAATGTGAAAGTAAATATGAAAATCATAAAACATTGGAAATAATGAATTGATCTTTTGTTAAAAAAAATCCCTCAATGTAGGAAGATACTCAGAAAGCTATTCATATTTGAAATCATGAGAATTGGAAAAGAATGTGAAAAATTGAATAAATTCATGATTTAATCCCTTGATGTTGACACATTGACACGCACCCCCCCCCCCGCCCACACACACACACACACAGAGTTCATCCTCTGATATCTCTCTTGGGTCCATAACACATGAGAAAGGATGAATTGAAAACAACAAATTTGAAAAAATAAATCCTAATGATTTGAAAAATAATTTAGAAAAAAAGTTGGAAAAATAACAAAATTGCCACACAGGATTTACAAAAAGAAAAGGAACTGAAAACAACTCCCTAAACTAGGGAGTAAAATCCCATGACCGTCAGACATGACTCCTCCTCCATCTATCCATTATCCACTGCTATTCCTGCAGTCAGGGTCACAGGGATGCTGGAGCCTACCCCAGCTGAGGTACATCCTAGACTGGTCACCAATTGATCGCCAGTTGATCGCAGGGCCACGTATAGACAAACAACCATTCACTAATCTGGGCAATAATATGTACCTGTGCAAGGAAAAGCCATGCAAACACCACACAGAAAGCTCAAATAAGCCTCCTTTATGCTCTGAAGCAGAAGCGCTAGCTAATGCACCAAATTGCAGCACTCCATGGCTCTGTCTTTGTTCATCCATCCTTCCATCCCTCTCTCCCCACCCAGGTTGCCCTCTGCTGTCTGTTTGTGTGGTTATGTGTTTGTTTCTTCCCATGCTGCTGTTTGTCAGCCTGTGTGTGTTTGTTTTGTGCCCCCCCCCTACCTCTACCCTTTCAGTTTGTTTGTATGTCTATGTGTGTTCGTGCATCGATGTGTGTGTTCGTCTGCTGGGTGACATTTTCCATTCCAGGTGTGACATCTCTCTTGCCCCAGCAGCTTCACCTCCAACACACACCAAACAACTCCCTGATTTTTACCTGCGCTCGCCCCCCCACCACACACACACACGGCAGCGTCCACCTCTGTCGAAGCTCTGCCGTTTGACAAGCTAATTTAGCCAATTAGGCACAGGTGCGATGCTAATTTCCCTGAACAGCCATCCAGCTCCTGGAGGAGGTAAAAATAGTATAATTACACCTGCCTGCCCCCCTGCAGGCAGGAGGCTGCTCTGCCTGCAGGGGAGGAGGCGATGCCACAGAACACATATCACAGAAGAAGCGAGAGGGAGACAAACAAACACATTGTCTGTTTGATAACTGAGGATGAGGTGTGTGCACATGCACACTTGCATCCGTGCGTTGTTGTGTAGGTGCAGGGATCTAGTCCCCCATTTGTTTGACGGTTCAGGTTTTTTTTCACTACTGATATATGATAATTTTCCAGCAAGAAGGATGAGTCGAAAAGAGGGTCATTGGGATAATTACCAGGGGATGCTTTCACGTTCAGATGTGGTGTGTGTGCGTGTGTGTCTGTGTGTGTGTGTGTGTGTGTGTGTGTGTGTGTGTGTGTGTGTGTGTGTGTGTGTGTGTGTGTGTGTGTGTGATTGGGGTATTAACAGGCAATATGGACACTTACTTTACTCTGAAGGGAGTAAAATGTAGCTAATTATTGACAAGCGGCAATGTGGCTTTTCTCTACATCCAAACCCAACCTTTTGATTTTGAACCACATATTGGCGCTTGTTCTAGCTCTCCTGCGCTGTTGTCCTCTACATTTCTTCTGGGGAACAGGAAGTAAATGTAATAAAAAAGTAATTCAGAGGAAATAATGATCCATTTTCCTTTTTCGACTACTCTCCTCTGCTTTGTCTGTTTTCACACTTTCTGTGCTGTTGACAGAACACACACACACACACACCTTGGACCATTAGCCCTCCAACCAGGCAGACTCCCTCTCCTGATCTGAATGAAGTTTGAAAGGGGCTAATTCCTGTCAGGTGATCATGTTTAGTCTGACAAGACTATATAAATGTGCTTGTCTTGCTGGCGGTGCTTGAGACACCTGCACTACGGCTGCTGCTGCGTCGGCCTGTTTTCTATGATGATGACGACAGATGCACCCGTCGGATTGTTCCACATATTCTCACTTAGACAGACCTGTCAGTCTATCTGTCATACGGTGGTGAGATCCGGGGGCCGCTATGGCCCGAGGGGCCATCATGCTGACAGGTACAGGCTCAGGGCCTCCAGAGGAGAACTCTCCCAGAGGCTCCTTTAGAACATTGACTTTTTTTATGTTAACAAAATCATCTTCATATTTTTCTATTATCAGAATGTCAGTAGTTTTGACTCACAGGTTTGGTTTGGTCTGAAAAAATTGAGGGATTAAAATGAACACATAAAATTTCAATCTTTTCCCCCTATGAAAAGAGAAATTAATATCTTTTCGGCCAAGGGATAATTTAACAATGGGATATTTTGGTTCTATTTTTGTAAAAATATCATACATTTCCAATTTGCAGTGAGGAATCAAGTGCAAGCCGGTTGGAATGCGTGAAGAAACGTGTCAGGTCTGATGTTTAATGAAAGAGTCAGCTCGAATGAAAGGAAAGGTGTACTAGATGGTGATGAGGCCAGTGATGTTGTTTTGTTTAGGGCAGGTGAGCCCAATAGGTCGATTTTTACTATGTCATTTTCAAAGTGTGTTTGCCTCATCTTCCGGTCTGCCATTGCTATACCGAAAACGAGAAACGTAGAGTGTCATTTTCAGACCGTTCATAAAAACTACAGCACTGACTTCCCTCCGAAAAGTGAGCTAAGAAGGATAAAGGTGAAGGAACTAAAATCCCAGCTGTCAAGACAGCAGTCATTTTTTCTCACAGCTAACTTCAGCTATGCTGCTGACTCCATTCAAGTCATCAGAATAAGTTATTTACCAAAAAAGTACTCTGTTGTCGTGTGCCATAAGGGTTCATGCAGTTATGCAAGATCCACATACATTTATTGTGTCAAGTATACTCAGTAGATATATAGATAAATATATATTCAGCATTTTTAGTGGAGGTAGATCATTTTCACATGGTCATTTGAATAGTAGCTCACAAGGCAAAAAAGTGTGGGCACCCCTGGTTTAGAGACTGTGGCATTGAGGAAAAGACAGGAAGCCGAGCTGGAGGAAGCAGAGATGAAGATGGTGAGGTTTTCTTTTTGAGATGTGACAAGAATGGATAGGATGAGGAAGGATTCTTTTAGAGGGACAGCACATGTTAGATGTTACAGAGATAAAGTCAGAGGTCAGAATGAGATGGTTTTGACATATACAGAGGAGGGAGAGTGGATCTATTGATACAAAGATGCTGAGGTTGGAACTGCTATGCAGGAGGTCTAGAGGAAGACCAAAGAGAGGATTTATGGATGGAGTGAAAGAGGGCATGAAGTTAGTTGGTGTGAGAGAAGAGGATATAGGGAATAGGGTTAGGCGGAGGATAATGATACACTGTGGTGATCCCCAAAGCGAACAGGCAAAATCAATTTGTACTAATCTAATGTAATCTGATCAATTACTTACTTGTTAAGATAAAGAGTCCGGCCACCCCAGCGGAGTTTTCGCAGGTTGGCCTGACTCTCCCTTCGAGATCGGGTGAGAAGTTCGGCCATCCAGGAGGGGCTCAGAGTGCTCCTCCGCAGAGAGGAGTCAGATAAGATGGCACGGGCATCTGGTCAGGATGCCCCCTGGACGCGTCCCGAGGGAGGTATTCCAGTCATGTCCATCTGGGAGGAGACCACAGGGAAGACCCAGGATACGCTGGAAAGACTGTCTCAAGGCTGGCGTGGGAACGCCTTGGGGTCCCCCCAGAAGAGCTGGACCATGTGCCTGGGGAGAGGGAAGTCTGGGCTTCTCTGCTCCGCTTGCTGCCCCCGCGACTTTCTTCGGACAAGCGGCAGAAGATTGGTGGATGTTAAAATAAGATTGGCTTACGTTTCTGGCGTTGACCAAGAGGGGTTCAGTGGGCGCCGTGTTCAACAGACATTCTGTGATAAAAGCGAATGCTCCTGCACTTTAAGAAAAACTGACTTTTTTTTTTCCCTGAAAATAAAAACCCAAAAATTACTTAAGACAAACAAAAAAGATCCCGAGATTCCAAGGGCTGATTGAAACCAAGATTATTTTAAAAAATGTTGGCGGTAGGTTGGAATTTAAACAAATTTCTAATGATTGTAATGATACAAACTCAATGTATTAAACTGAAAGGTTTGAGGTGGGAACAAAAACTCCAAACACCATTTTGTGGCCACTCTGACCTCTCCCTGGATTTATCTTTTTAGTTTTTAAGACATATTTTCCTGTGGTCAGTTTTATCAACTAAACCAGACAACTGATCCGCTTCCCATTGGCTTGCAGGCAAGCTCAGACTGAAAGGCCAGGTTTGACACAGCCACATGATGCGGGTGATCAAACACTGGATTTCTGGGACATATAAAAGTTCCCTTCTCATAAACATTCCACTGTTTTGTGTCACGGGAAAGGTTTGGAAGCCGTGAAGAAACCGTTCATTTCAGTCATAACGAGGCCTTTATTTCATGTACCTGCCGTTCGTTGGCTCCACCTGTTGGCCCTGTTGCTGCAGACAGATGGCCGACTTCATTATCTTCTGCCACCTCAGATGAGCTGTGCTTCCCCCCGTCAGCACCCCCCCCCCTGCCCACATTGAAATGTGTGGGGACTTTATTATCGGCCCATGTCGGCGAGCTGCTATCCTGCCTGCGAGACTGAAACACAACCTGCGCGACCCCGAACACTTTCCCCCCGCAAAGTCAAATTAAATGACTCCTGGTTATATCCAGTGTTCCAGTCACACAGGGGAATGTGTGTCGGTGAGTGTGAGTGTTTCCCACAGTTTGCAGCCATCTAATTTTCTTTTCATTTCATCCCTCCATCTCTCTGTCAGGTGCTGGAGTATAAAAATAAATGGGAAGTAACAGAGAAAAAGCAATTTATGTTGCAGCGCAATAATAGTCCCTGTGAACAAGACTGGAATTGTGTGATTTATTTTAAAGCCAGGGTGGGGGTAGGGGTAACCATAGAATTATTAACATATGAGACATTTTATGGCATTTATGAAGTCCTAGGTAGTATGATTAGATGATTAGATGATTAGATGACGCTGATCATGTGGTTTAGTTCATTTTTTTTATCTTCAAGTGATTTGATCTGAAATAAACATTTTATAGGAACAAAGGGGGGCTTAAGCTCCTTTTAAGGATCCTAAATAAGTTAGAGACCAACTGAAAACTAAATTGTCAATTTAGTAGGTTATCTGATATTTGTTGACCTTCTATTAACTGTGACAAGTAAAATTTCAACATTCTCATGTCAGTTTGGAGCCATGGTGGGTGGCTGACATTGTGATGCATATCAGAAAACATAGGCCTTCTCATTAGTTTTAGGCTGATATTGGCCCAATATCAAATGGTACTGGTGGTTGGATAGCAGCTTTTATGGGTTTTATGCATTTTTCAGGGATGAGTTACTCGAAGATGGCTGATTAAAACGTCTGCGGTGAACCGGGAGACATTAGTTCATTCCCTGCTGTCTGGGAGCTCCTTCTGCGAGGACCTCGTCTTGATACCATTGTTGATTTATTTCGTCACACAATTGTACCAACTACTTGCTGGCGGTTTTATAGACTTGACTCAGTCAAAGGTTTTGTAATTTTGATGGGAGATTTTCTCTTTAGGATACTTTGAAACTATGTAAGGGATGTAATGCAACAGCATTTTGCGATGCTTATGAGTAGCTGCAGCACTGCTACATGCAAGACAAGTGTGTTTCTGCTTGTAGTGTTGAACAGTCTGACAGCCAAAATGTGTTGGGGGTCAGCATCCTCAGTACTCCCTCTGTTCAACCCCTGGATGTCAGTAGTCACCAAAAAAAGTACTTTAATGCCTCTTTATTTCTTGCTTTTGAAATCTGATACAGTATCACTGATGGAGGCTAAAACAGAATTACTGTAAAAAAAACAAGTTAGCCTCCAGCTGCTCAGGTTCTGCATCCTCACACTTGGTGAGTTTGTATTTGTTACCAACTGTCAATGTTCAGCATTTTGATGCTCAGTAGTCGTCTGTGAACTCTCCTCCTTTGGACAGCGAGCGGTCTCTGGGCTCCGCGGGTGCAGCCAGAGGCCCGGGTTCTCCTGCGACGGATGGGTGTCCCTCTGTCACAAACTCTTCTTGAAGCCAGGGTTGATCATTTTTGGGAACAAGTGTACTGCTATCACTCTGCAAACTGGACCTTTTATGGACTCTGTATGTGAGCTTCACGTTTTGTGGAGCTATGTAGGTGATGCTGAGTGATGCCACTGTGATTCCTGCCATGTCTATCTGTATGAAGGGATGGAATGTTGGACAAGTGAAACAATCTTTTACAGTGACATCACAGATGCCACAGGTTTTCTGATTTAGTCCTTCAATCAGCATAAATAAACAGGAAATGTGTTTTAATGTTCTTTAATTTAAATGTTTGTTAATCTGGACACTGTGTCACTTATCTTTAGAAAGAAAATATTTAAATTTGGCAAAATGGCATACAAATAACTGATTACAATCTAATTGATTTCAATTGTGCCAGCTGGCTGGTGTAGATTATATTGTCTGCTTTATGGAGTTATGTTACTCAGTAGCGTCTTCGACGAACTCTCCTACGTCTACGGACAAGTGGTCGCCGGGCTCGACGGACACGATAGGTAGCCCTGGCTCTCCTGCGGCGGACTGGTGTCCTTCTGCGACGAGCTCTTCTTGAGGCCATAGTTGATATTTTTGGTAACAACCGTACCACTATGTCTCTGCATGGAGGTTCCTTTTATGGTTTTTGGTGTTGCTAAGTAGGCAATGTTAAGTGACACCACTGTCACGCTATATAGCCGTGTTTCCTGTTATGTCTATCTGTCTGAAGGGATGGAATGTTGGATGAGTGGAACAACCTTTTACAGCAACATCACAGATAGATGGTAACCCCGGTGTAGATTTAGCAGGACCTTCATAACTTTTACACAGTTCAGCGTGCCTCAGTTCTACAGTTCAGATTAGTGAAAAACAGTGCAAAGGCAAAAATGTTAGCAGAACCTGTGTTAAGTCAGAGGTTGGAATGTTCTGCGGCTTCGTGATGAAACATTATGTTTTAAAGTCTGAGCATGACTTCAATCAGTAACATTAAAAAACACACACAAAGCAAGACAATTTGTTGTGGTCAGGGATTCTGAGCTAAATTTACAAAGTTAGTGTCCTGTAGCTTTAAAAAGTCTTAAAAAGGCACTGATCCTTTGGAGGAAGTAAAACAACTCATGTGATGATCTTCAAAGGGTCCATGACACATTGATGTGTCAACCTGACCAAATCTGACCAAACTGTAAACTTGATCCAGATTCTGCTGGATTCTGGGCTGGAGTGAGCAGAACATTACTCAGATCCCCCAATTCGATACCTTGGTCTTTTTGCTTTTAACGGTTTTAAAATATACACGGTGTTACGTCCACTAGGAATGTTCGCTAGAAGCAATGTCTGTTGTGTTCTCCCTGTTCCTCCCTCTCCCTTCTCTGATTCTAGGTGGGCATGTGACGTTGTGTGGCGGTGAGGCAGACAGGTGGAAGCAATTGACAATCAGCAAACAAGGCGCAGCTGATTGGCCACACCCATCTTGTGCAGCTTTAAAGCCGCACACACCGGATGTCTAATCGCTGGAACGACACATTCCACAACGACAGCCACTGGGGCACACATGCGACTACCTGGTTTTGTTTGGCAGAATCCTTCTACCAATATATTCACTATCCCTCTTCTGTACCATGAACCATCTCAGTCTGTCTTCTCTGACCTTATCGCTGAAACATCGAACATGTGCTGTCCATCTGATGGACTCATTCCTGATCCTATCCATCCTCTGCACATCCAAAGAGAACCTCAACATCTTCATCTCTGCCTCCTGTCTTTTCCTCAATGCTGCTGTCTCTAATACATACAGTGTTGCTGGTCTCTCCTCCATCTTGTACACTTTTCCTATCATTCTGGCTGATACTCTCTTATCACACATTACTCCAGACACTTTTCTTTTTGAACATGTTTCATTACCTCTTCCACACTCTCCATTCCTCCGGACTGTTGAGCCAAAGTATTGAAAATCATCCAACTTCTTTATGTCCACTCCTTGTAGCATAACGATTACACTTAGGTCCCTCTCATTTACACACATATTCTGTCTTGCTGCGGCTAACCTTCATTACTCTTCTTTCCAGGGCATACCTCCACCTCTCTAGATGTTCCTTTTGTGTTCCTTGCTCTCACTACAGGTCACAATGCCATCTGCAAATATCATGGTCAATGGAGAATCCTGTCTAACTTCATATGTCAGCCTATCAGCCATCACACTGCAAACTAAAAGGGGCTCAGAGTTGATTCACGCAGTCCCACCTCCACCTTGAACTTCTGTCTTACCCACAGCACATCACCACTGTCTCATAGGTTGCATACATGTCCTGCACCATTCTCACATACTTCGCTGCCATTCCAGAAGCCTCTACTCTTCCACTACTCTTACCCATAACCTAATTGTATGGCACATCGATTTTATTCCTCTATAGATGCTGCATTTCTGCACATCTCCATAATTCTTAAAAACGGGCAACATCACACTTCTCCATTCCACAGGCATCTTCTCATCAGGACCAACTTCCTTTCTACTTTTCATAATTTTCAATGCCCTCCTCACCTCCCCTTTACAATCTCTGCAACTTCGTCATCGACATGTCACCTCTTCTACCCTTCAGTCTTTACTTTTCCTCATTCATCAGCTCATGAAAGTAGTCTTTCTATCTTCCCATCACTTGTGTGGCACCTGACAATTTTCCTATCTTTAATTACCAAAACCTGCTGTGTGTCCTTTGCATGTTTTGCTAACCTGTAAAAAACATTCCCTCCCTCCTTACTGTCCAACCTAGCATACATGTCATCATATGCCCTTTGTCTGGCCTTTGCTACCTCTACCTTTACCTTGTACTGCATCTCCCTGTGCTCCTGTCGACTGTCAGTCCCTTCAGTGTACCACTTCTTTGCTAAACTTTTTTCTCCATATATACACCTGCACTTCCTTTTATTTAGACATGAGTAAATAAAAGGAAACAGATTTGTTAAAACTCAATTTATTTTGTACGTTTGTTAAAATCTTTGCATCATCAATGATCTAGAACAAAAGTACTTGAAAATTGGAAAATTGGCATAAAGACACATGATTTAAATCACTGTCTCTGCCAGCTGGTTGGTGTAGATTGATATAATCTGTTTTATGGAATTATAATCCTCAGCAGTAGGGTCGTCAGCGAACTCTCCTCCGCCTACGGACAGTGAGTGGTCGCCGAGCCCGGCGTGTGCGGCGGTATACCCTGGTATACCCTGCGGCGGACAGGTGTTTTTCTACGTCAAGCTCTTATCGAAGGCATGGCTAATACTTTTTGGTAACAATCGTACCGCTGTATTTCTGCAAAGAAGTTCCTTTTATAGACTCTCTGTATTAGCTAAGGATTCTTTGTTGCTACGCAAGCAATGCTAATTGACATCGCTGTGACGCTGTCATCGCTGAGGTTCCTGTCATGTCTATTTGTGTGTCTGCAGAGATGGAATGTAGGATGTGCGGAACATCCTTTGACAGCGACATTACAGTAACTGTCAAGTCTAATATTTGCATTCACAATTTCAAATTATATTTGTAAATACATCCAGTACTTCCTCATGACACCATCCTGTTTTAGACATGTCAAGAGGTTCCTCTTTCTCCTCGGCCAGCATCCACCTGCAGACACAGCGACCTTTTTTGATATATTTCTCTAGTTTCTTGAAACTCACAAGATCCATGATGGAAACATTATCTACATTGCCTTGCACACTAATTTCCATTTACTTTGGAAGTTATACGTGAATGATATTACAACTGAACAATTTACACAAATCAGAAAAAAAATCAGAATCTAAGGTAACGACCTGAGGTTAGCTAGCTTTGCCTCTTCAAAACAATTGAATGTGACACAGCTTTAGGCATTCCTGGCTGTTGACATCGATGGTGTCTGGTGTCCGGAGCAGGGAGGCCCAAGATGGATCGTGAACCTGAGTGACTACACCGCTGCTGATACAGTGCAATAAACATTTAACATTACCTGAAAATGTGATTTTTGGCCTTCTCTGGTCAAAATCATTACACTTCGGCCATGACTGGTTTCTGGCTCACTCTCCTCCATTTGCGGGCAACAGGCGTCCGCTTATAAGGTCGCCTTATTCCACGTGTGCGCAGCAAAGTCTTGGTTCGCCTGTGGATAGTACGGGAGGCCCTGGTACGGGTGGGTTGCGGGGCCCGTGTACCAGCGGGTCTCCAGGCCATCGTCGATTCCTTCAGACGCACGATCGTCCCACTGCCTTGTGGTGAGTGTGACCCTTTTATAAAGTGGGCACTGTTAGTCCAGCTGTCTGGCTGGCTGATGTCATGAGAAGTCCTATGATGTCTAGCCTCCATTGAGCCGCATCACTGACACATCAGGATCAGTGTTTTAATCCAGATTTTCCAGCAAACTTTCAAGTTTTGCTGTGCAACTGAAATTCTGTTCCTTATGCAGGAGTTCATGAATGCAGGATGTCTTTGCAGACAGAACGGGAATACATTTGCTGATGAGGTTTACCTTTCCCCTTATGCGTAGCACTCCTTTTATCTTGGTGTATCCTGTTATCCTTTATTGCCTTAACTTTTTCTTGATCAGGTTGAACATCTTGCGTGGAAGGCTTGACCTCCACAAAAACCATTTCTTGTACTCCAAGCTGGCACTTGTCCTTGTTCAGAGTGACTTCACACTTTCAAACTCGCTGAAGTATCCTGGTCAGTCTCTCATGTTCTGGCATCGTAGAGCCCCAGAAAAAGATGTCATCCACATAGACTTCCTTCAGTTGTTCAATTACTTGTTCCATTGCTGTATGAAATATCTGATGCTGAGATTATTCTAAAAGTCAATCTCAGGAAGCAGTAGATTCAAAATGGTGTATTCAAGGTGCAGTGTTTGATGCTGCTCTCCAGCAAGGGGGAAACCTTGTGAGGCATTAAGTTTTGTGAAATAATCGGAACCTAAAATTTCACTGCGTTTCCTCACATTCTGGCATTTAGTGATGTTCAGGTTTGATATGCTTGTTTAGCTCCTCTGGGTCCTTGCAGGTTCTTAACTCCTTTTGGCTTTTCCCTTCAGGGGAGCCACAGCAAATCAACCTTCTCCATCTAACGCTATTCTCTGTATCCTCCTCTCTCACACCAACTACCTTCATATCCTCTCTCACTATGTCCATAAAGGTTCTCTTCGGTCTTCCTTGAGACCTCCTGCCTGGCAGCTCCAATTCCAGCATCTGTCTACCGATATATTCCCTATTCCTCCTCTGTACATGACCGAACCATCTCAGTCTGGCTTCTCTGACCTTCTCTCCAAAACATCTGACATGTGGTGTTCCTCTGATAGACTCATTCCTGATCCTATCAATCCTGGACACCCCCAAAGAGAACCTTAGCATCTTCATCTCTGCGACCCCCAGCTCTGCCTCCTGTCTTTTCGTCATTGGAACTGTTTTCAGGCCATACAGCATCGCTGGTCTCACCACTGTCTTGTGCACCTTTCCCTTCATTCTGGCTGATAGCCTTATACCGCATAGTGCCCCTGACACTTTTCTCCACCCATTCCAACCTGCTTGAACCCGTCTCTTCACCTCTTTTCCACACTCTCCACTGCTCTGGACTGTGGAGTCCCAAGTACCTGAAATCCTCCAACATCTTGATCTCCACTCCCTGTAGCCTCACCGTTGCACCCGAGCTCCTCTCATTCAAACACATATATTCTGTCTTGCTGCGACTAACTTTCATTCCTCTCCTTTCCAGAGCATACCTCCACCTCTCTAGATTTTCTCAACCTGTTCTCTGCTCTCACTGCAGATCACAATGTCATCTGCAAGCATCATGGTCCATGGGGATTCCTGTCTAACCTCATCTGTCAGCCTGTCCATCACCATTGCGAACAAGAAGGGGCTCAGAGCTGATCCCTGATGGATTCCCATCTCCACCTTGAACTTCTCTGTTACACCTACAGCACACCGCATCACTGTCTCACAGCTGGCATACATGTCCTGCACCAGTCTAACATACTTCTCTGTCACTCCAGATTTTCTCACACAATACCAGAGCTCCTCTCTTGGCACCCTGCCATATGCCTTTTCTAGGTCTACAAAAACACAATGCAGCTCCCTCTGGCCTTCTCTGTACTTCTCTATTAGCATTCTCAAAGTAAATACTGCATTTGTAGTACTCATTCTAGGCATGAAGCCATACTGCTGTTCACAGATGCTGACTTCTGCTCTCAGTCTAGTTTCAACTACTCTTTTCCATAACTTCATTGTATGGCTCATCAACTTTATCCCTCTATAGTTGCTGCAATTCTGCACATCCCCCTTATTCTTAAAAATGGGCCTTGCAGGTTCTCAACTCACCAGTCTTTTTCATTACAAACAACAGAGTTTACCAAGTCAGTCGGTTCCTTAACTTCTCGCAAGAACCCCAGTGCCCTCATGCTGTCCAGTTCTTTGTCCTTTAATAATGCAGGAACTTTTCTAGCTGAATGTACAGATGACTTTGATTTTCCTTAAAAGGTAAGGTGCCAAGTCCTTTAAATGGTATATGGTCAACAAAGTCATTTGGTGTTTTTATATCTGAGTTGATGTAGTACACTCATCTCAAGTGGTTTGCGCTTTCAAAGACCAATTTGTGGTGCACCTTGTTTTTTTTACAACTTCCAAAACCCATTGCTATAACACAGTTGGAACTGCTGCTTGAGTGCAAGGCAATTGCTGTCAACATTTCGAGTTAGCTTTAAACACACTTTTCCCTCTTGGAGCCACATGTTGTTAGTTTTCATATTAATAAACAAATTAGTCATCTTTTATACTTCTGCAACGAGCCTTTAATTTTGATACTGGCTAGCCTCACACAGAACACATCACACACATTCAGGTTCTACTATCAATCTCACATACTTATTACTTTGAGAGCATGTGCTGTCACCTTATGGTGTAACATGTATTCCCATAACATCTGATCAATAAAATCGGACCTCTGTGAGACGTCATGTCATCTTATCTTTCTAGTGTCGACCAGCCTTGAAATTCATGAAAAAAAACGTGCATCCCCAGATAGACACTCAGAGTTGTCTCCTGATCTTGTCTCCTCGGTCATCGCCTGGCATTATATTTTTTACACCAATGTTTTCGGCACCTTCAAAGAAAGTGCCAGCTTGTTTGGTCCTCTGTGTGATGCTGGCAGCGATCTGTTGGATTATTTTCAATCTCCTGGCATTATTCTCCTCTTCCCACACTTTGTTATGAAGAAAACAAGCTCTTCCAGACTTCCCTGGCTAGGATCTCCCTTGACGTCCTTTTTTTTTTTCTCTCTTTTTTTTTTCTCCAGCAATCATCTTTACCCTCCCACACCAGTAGACAGACATAGAGTAAAACTGTTTCTGGACTTTATTTTGTCTCTTCATCTTCTCCCTCTTCAGTCAAGACTACTTCAGTTGCCAATAACTGCAGTCTTGACCAAGGGAACTCTCCACCATCAAGATTTTAAGCTGACCAGTGTTTCACCTTCATTTACAGTAAAGTGATTTCAGTGCTGTCAGCTGACTGTGATACTTCTCACTCACTGTCTCGCTTTAGTTTTTCTATAATGTCATCTAATTAGGTTTTTTAAAACGCCCTCGTAACTTTCTGGTAGTCCACAGAGGGCTAATTGAAGGGTCTGGTTTTTGTTGGCAGAACTTCCTGGAACAGATGCTGGGATTTTCTGTCACCAGAATTAAACTGCCATGTAAATAAGTGGCCATCAAAATAAATAGATAAATAAATAAACTCATTTAAATTATTTTTCCTTCAGTCCAGTTAATGCCAGGTTCCCTTGGGTCATGAGTTTCTGGGCCTGCGGGAGGTTCTGTTTCGAGGAAATTGATCTTATTGGCTTTTATGATAGCGAAAGAGAGAAAGATGGAGAAAGCAACAGAAATAAATCAATGTTGGACCTGTAGTGATCACTTGAAGTGTGTCTCATTACTGGATACATGAAGACTGTCATTCAACATCCACTGGCTGTGTATGTCCAAGAACACTGAGTTCGAGTTGCGAGAATCAGGGATGTTTGTTTGTTTTGGCCTTTTCCTGTCATCAGAATGAAATTCTAAAATTGCTACATCTTGTAAGATCAACCAAATCATAACATCATCACAGCATAAGCTAACTAGAGCTTCACTTTACATTGACCATGAAGCACAATTAAACTTCGTGCCTTGTCTGTGTACCTCATCGTTAACCCCGCTTAATTGTTTAAGTACCAGTTATTTCAGACATCAAAACTTCTCAGTTGGTTCAACCGAGTGACCAAAAGTAGGCCTAAGATGGTCCTTCTGATCTGATAACAAGACCTGACATTGCAGAAAGGCCTCTCTGACCGCTGTCTGGTGGAGAATGACCGATCACAGTTAGAAGGAGCAGGCATCAACCTGCCTCCTCATATGCAGGAAAGTTTACAGAAGATTTGACCCAGGAAAATTATTATACAGGTCTTTGGCTGAATATGATGCACAACCATGCAGTCATTTCATGCAGCAAATCATTGTGGGTTCATTGAAACTGTCGAATATCATAACCACTTATATTAAAGTGACACTAAACTAAAAATTTTGTTTTTTTCTGTTTGTTCATAATATCATCTCAGCTCCTGAGATTTTGTTCCTGTAATGATGCTGTTGTGTTTTTTAAGGCTGAACTGTCATGATGTTTTTAGCCTGTGGGTCGAGATCCATCCTGTTTCAACCTCAGGGGCGGGTAGAGTCCAAGTGGCGCTGCTTAATAACTGCTTTCACAGCAGGTGAAGAGACACTTAGAATAACTGTGATATATACTATGCAATGAATCCATGAGAAGGTTGTGTTACTTCCTGTCCCACACTGTGATGTCACAGGATGGGGACAGGTATGTGTTTCTTGAAAAAAGGTATCAGTCATATGATGTAGGGGAAGCAAACTATCTGTAATGTCAGACAACATGTTCTGCTTTGGAAGAGACTGGTGTTGTGCTTGGTTCCTTACAGACATTTGCTGTGTCCTGATACTTGGTGGTCCTGAACCTTCACAACAACTCCGCTAATAATGGTATCTGTGACATCACAGTAAGTTCACATTGCATCTCCCCAGGTGAGAGCTGGTAGGGTCAACTGTGTAGAGTCACAGTATCTCTACCATATATTGCCTGGTAGTGGTGCAGTAGAGTCTGTATAAGGAACCATCTCACAAAGAATCAGTGGCACTCTTAAGTGACCAGAAACAAGGACAATGGCTTCAAGACGAGTTGCTCGCAGAAGGACCACCCGCTCCACCCGGAGGAAGGCCCCCATCCGCCGCCGGCGCCGCAGACGCACCTACCAGGCGATCTGGGACCAGCAAATGGCGCCCCGCCGTAGAGCCAGGCGACGCACTGCTGTCCGCAGGCGCAGGAGAGTTCGCCGGAGACGTTCTTAAACGTCCATGGGGACAGCAGGGTGAATCTAACTCAAATGATTTGCCTGTAGAGGAACCTAACTTGAAAGAAGAGTTAGCAATCATGGAGTAAAACTGATCAGATCATTAGTGATATGAGCAAAACAGCACATCAACCGTTTATCCTGTATTTGGACTAGCCACTAGTGGGGCCCAAAAAATTGTAATATTTTAATATGCCAATGTTCTAGGTAGTTTCATGTTATCAACTAGATCACTGAAATTGTCAGATTGTTTAAATCTGTTAAATAAAATTGACAACCACTAATCTCAGCTTGGAACTTCTTGGAACTTCTCACAAAGCTGTTCACACCAACAAACAAGCTGGAGCTGCAATCTCGCATGAAGACGGAATTTGTGAGAAAACGAGCAGATTGATGTTTTTCTGCCTCTACCCTTCAACCACACCAAAAATGACGTCTGCTTTCTTGTTGACCTGCTATGCTACAGGGATTTCTAGGGCTTGCAGTAGAACAAACTTTTTGCCAAAATAAATATGGAGTTAACTAATGGAGTTCTTCAAAGAGTGAAGCAGGCAACCCGATTGATTGTCCATGGTTCATGGTATGATCTGTTTGAGTAGCGCATAGGGTGCAGATTGCAGACATGTTATACCTGCCCCCATTGAGTGGAGTTTGAAAGAGGCTACTGAGTTACTTAAGGTACCACCAAATAACCAGGTTGAGACTTTCTGATTGCAGACAGGGCAGTTTTGTAAAAGGTCTTTCAAGATGGATTATAAACAGCAACGGAATTTCATTTACTGGTTCCAGAGTGTCCAAAGTACAATCTTTAATCCTAATTTGTATGCATTTGATAGTTCCCTGTCAAGCGCCGCATTAGTAATACTGTGTCAGAGGTCAAGAGCAAATAAATTATTGACATTTTTGAGTCAATTTGATTGGGCTGATAAAAGGTCTTCCTTTGCGCTGATGGAGCCGGGAAACAACCTGCAACCTGCAATTGGAGTAGTTCTAAAAGAGAACTCATCTAAGCTGGATTGTAATCCATCCAAGAGACATTGAGCAACAATATTAATGTATTGTTGCTCAATGTGATAGAACAATAGGATTAATATCCTACTGCTCTGTCGTTGTTGCCCTTACATGTGAGTATAAGATGTATGATAACTGCAGTCAGATTCCTTGTATGGGCAGACATAGATCAGATTTTGATCGTAATTCCTCCTTTCTGCTTCTCTGTCTGTGTGTACTGTCTGTAACCGGTGACCCTGTTGCTCAGTGCGGACACAAAGACGCCACCGCATGCCATGTGGTTGACCAAATCAGGTGTAGCTTGAAAAGAAAAGAGAAAAATAGAAAAAAAAGGAACTTCAGTTTACAGCCAAGAGATTGCTCCCATCATTCGTTTGCGACTACATACAGGAAACGTTGATATAATGGACTGGGGAGCTTCGATGGTCCTAGAAGCTGTGTTATTACTGGCCTCCAGCTATGTGCTCGTCTGGGGTTCATATTGTCTCCGGTGAGGTCATAGTGGCTGACCACAGACAATTTGTTACGTCTCTTGGCCCGGTAACATCACAGAAACTTATATAACGTTACAGCTCTGACATCATGGTCACAATGTGTAAGTCCAGCAATGCCACATCTTGGTAATGATCCCTGATGTCGCCCATGTAAAATCAGCCATGACCTAACAACAGCATCTTGTAACATTGACATTTCAGCTTCACAGCAGCCCTAGAAATGACAAACCTGTGATGTCATCAAAATTTCATGTGACTTCCACACACTAACAGTGGTTCTGTTACATCACATCAACTTCATTCACCTTCACTGCCCTGATGCTAAAGTTATCTGGTGTATCATCGCCAGTGATCATTCTAAATTTGACACAATGACCCCCCCGAAGAATCACAGTAACATCACAAAACATCACCATGTAGCCGTACAATGAGGTCACGTAACCTCCCCTGCGATGTGTACAGGAATCCAAGCTGTCGTGCAGAGTTTATAAAAGGAACCTTCTCACTGACAAACAGCGGCACAGTTTTGTGACCGAAAAACTCCAACAATGGTTTCTAGACGAGCTCCCCTCAGATCCTCCACCCGCCGCAGAAGGACCAAAGCCCGGCGCACTAGGACCCCCCGGACCACCCGCAGGCGCAGAAAGACTACCCGGCGTAGGGCCAGGCCACGCACCTCCTCCAGCAGGCGCAGGAGGGGACCAATCATCAACACTCCATCTCCAGCCATCGCAGCTGCGATTGCACAAGACATGATGGACGGGTATGAAATCTTGAGCGCTACTAATAGATCCTGAAGACAACAACATAGAAGCTAGCAACTCCAATAATTGACTGAAGAAGAAAACTAGGAACGTAGAAAACTTGGTGCATTTCACAATTGCTGATATGCGAATACAGGGACCCTCAATGTGGTCAATTTTTTAATTCTAAAAATTATCATGTTAGAAACTTGGTTACTGATGCTGTATCAGATTTCATCTAGTAATGGGCATATTTTTAAATTAATACAAATAAATCAGTAAAAACTAACATGGTTTCATGTTTGAAAAGTTATTTTCTATTAAATCACAAAAAACTCAACTCTTTGAACCCATCTGGGTTGGTTGAGTTGAAAGTTTACATCTGACACAGACGGAATCCAGGGAAGTGCAGGTATGGAAATACGCACTAACTCCTTGAGACTACGAGAGTTGGGGCGAAAGACTCATCGACTGACAGCAAGGTGATGAAGGGAAAGGACCATGAGAAATGAAAGCACAGCACAAGAGTAAACGACCACTCCAGCCACAGACACATACTTGTGTCTGGCTGGAGGAAAGTTACATCATACATGGGTTGAGGATCCATCGGGGAAAGAACGGGTGCTTGAAGAAGGAATCAGGATCATTTCTTAAGTAAGCAATCAAATAAGTCGAGTGAAGCACGGCATTTGGTGGCTAATCAAGGTACGCAGTGCATCAGTACCAAAACCTTGTCAGTCCAACTCAAGCACAGAAATTAAGGCAGTGGTGGAATCGAGCACCAGTATCTTCACCTGCTGGGCGGAAACTACTGGGACACAAATTGCATGTGATTTGGCCCCACAACATTCACAAGATGCTTTGGGAATCAATGAACTCGGACCTCACTGCAACCCTCATGCAACTTAAAGGCTCAGTGGAGAAGAAGTTTGAAAAAATGGGGAGCCCTCATCTATCAGTATGAGGCTGAATGGTTTGGAGAGCAGAAGTATGAAAGCGATCCGGAGTCCTATGGAGTCTTATACAAGACCTTCAATAGAGGATGGCTGTGTACTTGGGGAGGATCTCCATGTAGTCTTCCTCGACCTCGCTAATGCATTTGGTTCAATGCCACATGAACTCCTATGGTCTTCCTTCCACTTCTTCCATATACTGGATGATTTAACACTGGTGAAATTATACCTCCGACTTAACAGTTGTGCTTTACCACCATGGAGTTTACCACTTCTTGGCAGACCCTGGAAGTAGGAAGTAGTAGTTGTTGATCATGGTGGGATGCACTATTTCACTGCAAGCATTTACCATGTCTATGAAGGTCATTATCCAAGCCTCGAAGTGGGTTGTTGGATATTGAGACAACTCTGGGCAGCGTCTTCTTCCACTTAAGAGTGTACATGCATGACATTGCACTACTAAAGAACATCAGCTGAGCCCATATGAGAATCAAACCATCAAAATCACGCAGTATCTCAGTTGAGAAAGGGATACTTAGTGACCAGAGGTTATCCATCAGAGGTGAGCCAATTCCAATGGTGTCTGAGCATTAAGAAGTCTTGGGACAAAGACAAGGTACAGCAGCTGTGCAGTGACATCACCAGGGGCTTACAGACCATTGACAAAACCCAGCGTCCGGGGAAGGCTGAAAGCATGATTCCTGCTATTCGGCCTTCGACCCAGGATATTGTCACCTTTCAGTTTACGAGGCCTCTTCTCTATGGTGGAGAGGTTGGAAAGAGTAGTCACTGGTCACATCAAGAGGTGGCTCAGTGCCACAATGTCTTACCACTATAGGTCTCTATGGAGATGCGTCCCTAGGTTACCGCTATCAAGTCTCACAGAACAATTCAAGTGCGTTACAGTAAGACAACGCATGACACTGATGGAATCCAGGGATGTACCGATATGGAAATACTCACTAATATTGAAAACTAGGCACAAATGGACATCTGCAAAAGTGGCAGCAGCAGCTCTCAGACATGCTGACATTGTAGGACATGTTCAACAAGGAAGGAGGCTTTGGACTGACTCCTAATTGACCAGGTTGGTTCAAGGCATTGGTCCTCAAATTGTGGGGCGCGCCACCCTGGAGAGGCCACAGTGCGATGCCGGGGGGAGGCGTGTGACCCTGGGGAACATGCTTATGGTGTGGTATTTGGTCCGTGGTGTCGGTTCTCCGTCAGGAGGAGGCTGTGCGGGGAGCCAAGGCAGTGTCCCCTGATGGGACGATGTAGAGAAGAGGAGGAGCAGCTGGAAGGACCTCTGGGCCATGGCAATGAGACAACTAAGCTTCACCATCAGGGACAAGTACAAAGTTCTTCACCAACTTATCTACACCAATGTCTGAGAAAATCCAGACAAAATCCTCAGGCACATCCTTTTGCAAGGACACTACACTTGGCGTCACAGCCAAGTCTGCAAGGTCCTGCCAGCCACCTTGGAGAAGTGAGACACCATTCCTTACACCTACTAGATGTAAACCAATATTGACAACCTTCATATGTGAAGGAACCAATGTGACTGCAAGTATCTCTAATCCAACCAAACAAGGTCTGTTGGGCCGGGCCCCAGTTTCCTCCTGAAATTGCTATCACCACCCTGATACCTGATCTCTGGTTCACTTCTTTGAAGAAAGCGTATATATAACTGAGCTTACAGTACCCTGGCAGGATTAAATGGAAGAGGCTTATGACAGAAAATAACTACAATATACTGAGCTGCCAGCCGATAGCTCTGTTGTCATTTCTACCATGAATCTACCAGAGGCAGGGTTTTTGTTTTTGGCATGATCGATGGAGTAAATATCTTATAATGTCCAGCTACTGGTGTCAATGGAGAATGACACATGGTGGCACTGCAGTGTTGTCATGTCTTCATATGGACTGACAATTCAGAATCAACTATATTTGTCCCTGATGGGGACTTATAGGCCGAGGGGCAATTAGAGGAGGACAGTTCAACGTATATACAAATTGAGTATTGATATTAATAGTAAGGCATCCCAGATGTCCCCTATATTATGGCATCACCACTGCAGGGGGCGTGGTGATGGCCCACATCCATCTATTGTAACGCTTATCCTGGAGCCTATTGCAGCTATCTTTGGACGAGAGGTGGGTTACACCCTGGATCGGTCAGCAGTTGATTGCAGGGCAAGATATAGACAAACAACCATTCACTCTCTCATTCACACATCATTCACACACATTTCTCAAATGTATTCCAGTCAACTTCCCGCATTTTTTTGGAGTGGAAGGAAATCGGAGAACCTGGAGGAAGTCTACACAGGATGTCACACAGTTGTCTGATATTATAGGTGCTAAACCTGATGTTTTCAACATAATGCTCCATCTCGTCTGTCATCCCAATGACTTATTAACACCACAATAACCTCGGCTGACAGTTGATCACTGAGTTTATGACAGGGAACTTTCTTCTGTTGCCCGAAGATGCAGGACAGTGCCAAAGACATGGAGGGAAATAATGATAAGAGAAACCGCTCAGGTGTCCTGTGACAGGGTAAGCCAATGTGACCATGGGGGAGGTGAACAGGGGATTACCTCATGAAGCACTGCAAAAAAAACCCTGAGAGCTCGCAGTGAAATCCTGTTTGATCCAATGAAAATCGCTCACGTAACATTACACAAATCCTATCTAACATCACCTATGTGGTGTCATAGGACCTTATTGTGAAATAGGCTAACAGAAACAAGGCCTGGGAACCAAAAAGTAGTTGGTTCGACTGTCTGACTGAAAGTACTGAAAGTATTGTCTTCAAGTTGCAGAAAAGACTCACTGGGGCAGCTGAACTAGCAATTGCCATTGTTGAAGATAGACTTCAGGGACCACTGCGAGAGCAGGGGCAATAAAACTGGACCAATTTATACTAATTTGGAAATATTAAGATAGGTAGTTAGATAGTTGACGAAATTGGTAAACTGAGGTCAGGTGCAAATTAAACTGACATTCAACTTTCATTCACATATTAACGCATCAGAACTGTTATAACTTCGCCCTGTCCCTACAAGCCTTACACTGCAGCACTCCTGTGATATCACAGTACATCATGAGGACAGTAAATTTGCTCGACAACTCCTGTGTAGCTTCATGGGAAGAAAGAGTACTCCCATGATTGCAGTCCCTTCCCATGACATCCTATGATGTCACAACAGCTTCCTCATGAATACCTCCCGTGTGAACTCTAGGATGAAGCTGATTGAAATGAAAATTATACTGGAAGTCCGATGAGTAAGGTGGCAAACAAGATGCCACCTGAGAACCAGCATGATTCGTCAATGATTCGTCCCGTGACATCGGTCCGGGAAACATGGCAATATACCCAACTTCACCTTGGTGACCTCATAACTTCCTGTAGCATCAACCCTGCAACATCATAGTAAGCTTTCATAACCCCATCGCTGTGACATCACTGTCAAATCATCTTTACTTAATCCCCTCCGGGAGTATTGATTTCTGATTATGAAGTCAAATCAACTGATGAAAACTCAATAAATGTTCACTTTGAAATCATGGTGAATTCATGACACCTATCTTGACTAGCTACACAGTTCAGGTAGTCTTACTGCAACACCCTGATGGGGTAACCAGCTGAGTCTATCAAAGGAACACACTCAACACAAAGCAGTGGTACAGTCTTGTTACTGAGAGTATCAATAATGGTTTCCCGATGAACTTCTCGCAGGGGGACATTCAGTCACTGCAGAAGGACCCCTAGCTGCAGTAGAAGGACCTTTCGTCGCCGGAAAAGTGGTTGGGGTTGCCACAGGTGGGCAATTGTCTCCCGCTGTAGAATCAGGTGGAGAATCTCCTCCAGCAGACGGAGATTCCCCATCACCCCCCCCCCCCCCCCCCCGCTGCTATCGCACACAAAAGTACCTAGACTTGTTGACCTAGAATCAACTCCATGGACGAAAAGCAACACAAATACTCCCTGAAGTATGCAGGTTCAGGAGCTACTTTTCCATTTGAAACACCAGGATTCAATATATTCAAATAAGAGGCATTAATTTAATCTGGGGTACCCATGAAATGATTGAGCAGCTGCTTCAGTGGGGTCAAAACGTATCTAATCCAACCACAGGCTGTGGACGTGCAGCTTGAGAAGGAAAACACAGAATATAAACAACTGAATTGACTTTATTTTGTGTTCAGTTCATTCTGCTCAAGTTAATTATGTTTTATAAACATCACTCCCTGCCATTTATGGGCACTAATTGCAGATAGAATGAGGTGGTATCACCAATAGGCACAAGGAGGGGCTCCTGCACAGGCCTCAAGGACAGACTAAGATTTCCTGCCGCCAGATACAACGAATGTGCTCGGATGCTCAGATGCTCAGATGCTCACTGACAAACAAAGATCCACATTTGTAAAGTGGTATTAAATTACCATATTATGAGTTCCCCTGTGCTGGCCAGTCGTAATGAATGATATTTCATTGATAATCTGCGATGTTTATCGTCGACCCTCAATGCGTCTTCAGTGACCTCTTCAGGGGTCTGGTGGTCACCTGACTCCATCAAGGTGTCAGGACGGCCTTGGTTATTTATCATCCGTTCAGGGCGTCGTTCTGCTGTGGACTTGGGTCGGTCTGCGGCTGGATCAGGGGTCTTTTTACGGAGCACACGTCGTAAAGCCATCTGGATAAGTTCAGTTGTACAGTTGTACAACTGCCTCCTGTGAGGAGGTTCCTTTTACAAGCTCGACCACATTACTTGAAAGTACTGTGACGATAGATTTGCCCATGTTCAGTGAGGTAGCTGTGATGTCACAGTGTTGTCAAGACAACTTCTACTCCTTTCGGCTTTTCCCTTCAGGGGTCACCACAGCGAATCAACCTTCTCCATTTAAGCCTAATCTCTGTATCCTAGTGTTGTCAAGACAACAAACTGAAAAATTACCAAATTACAAAACAGCACATATCAGTGTCACTTGATTACTGTATTTTGCGGACTATAAGTTGCTCCGAAGTAGAAATCGCACCAGCCAAAAAATGAAGAAGCCGAAAACATATATAAGTTGCACTGGACCATAAGTTGCATTTTTGGGAAGAAATTTATTTGACAAAATCAGAGACCAAGAACAGACATTTCACCTTGAAGGCAAGTTACAGTGTTATGTCTGAGCAGACATGCTCAACAATGACAATTTGCTGGTTAAAGCTTATCTTTATTAGAACAATTATAACAGTTAAGCAGCTGCGACTCCACTTAATCTTCTCCGTCTCAGCACTCTTTTTCTCTAGGTTGCGTATTTCAGTACTTGCAGTTTGTAATCTGCAGAATATGATTTTGGGAGAATTTGTGTTAAGTCTTCACAATTGTCTTTATAACTTGATGTTTAAATTGAACATTTTTCATGGTACAGGAATAATAGGAGTACTATACTATATTTTGATATATATGTCGCACCTGAGTATAAGTCGCAGGACCAGCCAAACCATGAAAAAAAGTGCGAGTTGTAAATCAGAAAAATACGATATTACTATTTATTGCAGCTAGAAGGCTAAATGGGTCATGTACATGCTGCACTTTCCTGTATTGTTGCTTTGAGTGATGTTTTATAACTCTCAAGTGCTGGCAGCATTTGTACTTAGGCTTATTGTGCATTTGCAAAGCCCGTGTGTTAGCTTAGACCCCAGGCCTTACTGTATGGTCGAATACCCCTGCAATTAGCTTGGTCATTTAGCTGTTAGCTGTTTTAGCTCATGTGAGTTCACAGTTCCTCCACAGAGCAATACCCATGTAACATCACAGTATCGTCATGGATTATAAACCATGTAGCATCCACACAGAGGAGTAGTCAGTATGGTTGTGTGACTGAAGATGCTGTCAGTGGTCCCAACATGTTCTGTCTCATTCTCCAAGAGGGGAAAAACACAGCCACGCCATGTCGCCAGAACCAGGCAATGACCTACTGTCCACCGGAGAATTCACCAGGATTACCAGGGTCTACTGTGAAATACAATGAAATGAATAACTTGTGAGTGGTGTTGTGTTCTCCCTGAAACTTGTACGGAATGCAAGTTAAAGCAACTATTTGGTGAAGATGTGAAGTTCAACAATTTGCAATCTGGATGATCTGGAGCTTTCCAGAAAGAAGTGTGAAACCTGAATATCTAGAGATGGAAGGTTGTGGTGATTTGGTGTGAATCAAGCTGTATGAGATATGGAAACAACTTGAGCATTCCAAAATGACCAAATAATGTCATTTAGAAATTTGCCCAGAATAAGTTATGCCGACTGGGCAGTTGGTGACCTGAGCCGAAACTACCTCTGTATCTTTTCTTCTCAAACACAAATTTTTTTAAAAAGCAAAATTTAGAACATTTAATGGCCCTTTATTTGGAAAGTATTTGAAATTAGACACTGTTCTGGTCTTTAACAAGTTAGCAAATTAGCATGCAACGGGAATCCATTGCTGTGTTGGTGTACTGTAGTTCAAGTACATGTTTGCAGAGCTCTTGATGAATCTTCTGTCATCTGGATTTGCTAACATGTTGGGCGGTTGTTTTCAACTTGAAGCGACGGTTGATTCAATCACATAATAGTGCCAAGCACTACTAATCCTACAAATTAGGGTACCTTTAAAAATGTAGTAACCTGAGGTCAATAAAGATGCTTCATGCAGCATTCTGTAGGTTTAATGGTACTGCAGTACAGTCTCTAGTCTTCATAGGGTCTCCAAGGTCTTTAACAAGACATCCACTGCCCCCATCCTGCCGATCGGCGGCGTCGGCGGCGGATGGATTTGGGCCCCTGTCGGGCGGCACGAGAGACCTGTCTGCGGCGACGACGGATGGGGGTGCTTCTACGGGTTGTCCGTCGGCTCTTTCTGCGATAGGCTCGTCTTGGCATTGCTAGTTTGTTTGGTCACTCAAGTTGTGCCGCCTCTTTTTGGTGAGATGTTTCCTTTTATAATCTCATGAATTCTTAATGCTTATCCCACAGTACTGTCGTGCAACAGTGACATGTCAGTACAATGCAGTCTTGTAATGTCTGCACTTGAAACATCACACGGTGGAAGCAATGAGAAGGGACGGCCCCTCGACTCAAAGGAGAAACTGTTACGCCATATTGTGGATGCTATATAGGGGGCATTCTTGTTCTGTGATGATATTGACAATAAGCTTTAGGTATAAAACTAATAATTTTTAACTTTTTACTGGCACTATTTTCTGCCCATGACCTCTTGATCCCTGTGACATCACAGTGACTTCCTGTCCAGATGGTGTCATGCCAGCTTCAGTGCTGACTTCAGACAAGGAAGCATCTTGCCAGGAATCTGCAGGTACAATTGAGTGATCGAAAGCATCAACAATCAGCTCTGCCAGCAGATGGACTACCACCCATCACAGGAAGGTCTTTCGTTCTGCCCACCTGTGAACATCTGGCCCCTGCAGCTCCCCCCAGGACGCCTCGAAGGCAGAGGAGACTCGTCTAAGATTGACGGCAGCAGATTATCGATTGACACTTTCCTCATCTTCAAAGATTGAAAATTAAAACCCATTGTATCACAGGAAGTTATGCTCTACAGCAGAGCTGCACCCAGGATGTCACAATTTTATGCTAGCTTCATAAGATTCATTATGGACTAATATCAATAGTCCCCTCTTCCTCTCAAGATAACATTTGAACATTTTCCCCACATAGATTTGTAATAAACTGTACAAAACCCCAAAGTTCTCCACATCCTGTGTTTTTCATGTCTCATGGCCCCGTCTCCATGGCCTCACAGGCCCAGAGCTCTGCCCCTGTGTTGCTATCCTGCCAACTGACACCACCTCCTCCAGTCAGCGATACCTCTCCCGGAAGCCGTGGATGTAGACAGCATCCTAAGTGAAGAGTAGGTGTGGGACCTTCATTTAGTCAAGTGAAAACGCTGCTCTTGGTCACACCATGCAACAATTGGTTTGACTAAGTCTAGTATTACAGGTTGTGAGTTCACAGAACAAACGCTCTAGATCGAATTGGTCAATTCAGAGATTAGATATTGATTTCACAGGCTTGGACCAATGGTGTCAATCATCCTGATAATAGTTCCTGCTTTCATCGTGCCCCGCATCCTTTCCTTGCCACAAGGCTGTGACACCATAGCTTCTCCCTTCATAGGTCCAATAAGGGGAGAGGTCACCACACTCAAGGTCTTCAGGTTGACCTCCTGCAGGGTCTGTGAGGTTCAACAGCGGTCAGCATCCGTTGAGCTGCAGCAGTGCTGGTCGACATGGTCAGATTACTTAACTTATGGCATCACAGTAACTTAATGTACCTTCTGCCTGTGAAAGTATGGTATCTCATAATGTGATTGCTTGTCTGGCATCACAGCATCTTCACAAAATATGGCACAGTTCAGTAGTACCTCTACCGAACATCACCTTTTAGTGGCGCAGTAGAGTCTGTATAAGGAACCTTCTCACGAAGAATCAGTGGCACGATTAAGTGACCAGAAACAAGGACAATGGCTTCAAGACGAGTTGCCCGCAGAAGGACCACCCGCTCCACCCGCAGGAAGGCCCCCATCCGTCGCCGGCGCCGCAGGCGTACCTACCAGGCCCTCTGGGACGAGCAGATGGCGCCCCGCCGTAGGGCCAGGCGACGCACCACCGTCCGCAGGCGCAGGAGAGTTCGCCGCCGACGCTACTAAAGTGTCCACTTGGACGGTTCCGACAGAACCTAACTTGAGTTACTGTGAAATCAATGATCAATGAAGAGCAGAACCTATCTTAGAACCCATGGATCCCCAATGATAATCAGCGTTAGAACAATAGGAACACACAGGTATCCACTGCAAATCAGATGTTTGGACTCACCACTGCCAGGGTGCCGCAGTTTCATTGATGCTATTTTGCTAATCTTAATGCTTTTTTTGATAATCGTGATTTAGTTAAACAGTAGTCTGTGACTGGATTTTTACAAATATTCAAATTAAAGAGATTACCATGGGTTCTCCCATTTTTCTGTTTATTCATTTGTGTGAGTGCAGTGTCTGTTCCAGGGGCTTACCAATTTCGATGTCCGTGTTTCCATCGAGAGGAATGTTTGATTTACCGCAGTTTTAGGACTAGATGGGATTTTTTCGGAAGTTTTGGACATCATTGGAGGACTGATCGAAACGGGGGGGGGGCTTATGGTGAGTTAAACAAGTTCAGGTGCCACACGGCTTTATCTGCTAATTGGAAAGTGTCTGAAGGACCTCAGCCGGGTATCGATGGACGATGATCTGGTTCTCTGCGTGAAGGTTTAGATGATTATCACAGGTGATCCATGGAGAGCATTTGAGATACCACATGCAGGTTACTCGGGCAGAGGAACACAAAACTGGAACTTTCAGTCCTATGACGTTAACTAACAAATTTAAAAGGTTCTAGTTTTATCCAGTATTTTTGGTAACATTTTTCACTCTGAAAACTATTATCAGCCTTGTTTAAATACAGTCAAGATATGTGTCCCAGAAGTACTTTCAATGATTAAATTCTCTATTTCGTCCTGTAAACCTAAATTAGTCAAGTACTTTTATTCCTGTTTCTCCTCCCTTCAGTCTATGGATCCAGACCTTTTATTTGGTGGTAAATCAACCGGTTGGATGAGAGGATGAGTGTGTGTGTGTCTGTGTGTGTGTGAAGGAAAATGAAGGAGACGACGGCGGGGGACAAAGGTCCAGCTGTGCAACGGAACATATGATGAACGGAGGCAGAATGAAACGGATCTTGTCTCTTGAAAACTTATTACCATGTAAATCAAACACACACGCACACACACATGCACATTGCACACACACACACTCACACACACACACTCAGTGGTTGTGAAAGGAAACGTGTTTGTGCAACATGGTGTGTGTGTGTTTGAGACGAGGTTGGCTGCTGCTCTGTATTTTGATGAAGTCGGTTATTTATTGGGCGATGAAATTAAATTAATTGCTTATTGGTATTTTAATTAAGTTTCTTTCTCGGCAGTCGTTGGAGAGATTTTTCGAGTATTTATTGGTATTTTAATGAAGTATTATTTGGCTGCGTGCGCAGTGGGAGAGCAGCTGAACAGGCATACACACAGCAGGTGGCCCAACACACACACACACACACACACACACACACACACACACACACACACACACACACACTTGCAGCACTGTGGGTTTATATGGGCATGCAAACCCTGGAAAAATGATGGATTTTGAAAGTGCCAGCTTTCAGCGTTCAAGTTTTGATTGGCTGGTTAGTTTTAACTGTCCTCATCCCCCCCTGGAAAAACTTACAAGAGATACATTTCCCCCTTTTTCTATAAAAAAACAAACCAGGATAAGAAAAAAAAGAAAAGAAAATGTGGAATAATAACAGATGGCTGTTTACTCCAGTATTTTGTAGTTTTGTAGACTTTGCAGTTTCATTTTTTGTGTTGAGCTCAATGCTGCCCCTTCTTGAGTCTTTCTGGAATAAAAATATTTTTCAGAATAAAGTACTTGCATTGAAAAGTATTTTTAACTACATAGAACTCAATAAGATACCAAAAAAAATATTGGAATTCATTTTCTAGATATTTCATAAAATCAAAAAATTGTGCGACTTTTTTTTCTAAACATGATTCAAAGTAGTCGCTGTTAGTCGCTATTACGGTTTAGAACTGTCACCTAGCAACAGGAAAGAGATGGTTCTGACACAGAGATGGACTAGGTTCTTGTGTGTTCTCAAGCCTGGATTCTCTCCAGGTTTTACGTCCTCCAACGCTCCAAAAGCAATCAGAAGGTTCAATGAAGATTCTAGATTGTCCATAGGTGTGAATGGGATCAAATGGCTTGAACCCATCCAAGTTAAACACAATCTCACAGCTCGGCCCTGTGAGGTGGATTTGGGTTTTGGAAGCTAAATGAATGAGAATAGGCTGCTGCACCGTCTCTTCTGCAGGTTTTCCTCAACTTGAGGTCATATGGCATCAGCTGTGTTGCTGAGATTATGTCATGGAAGTGGTAGTTTTATTTTAAACATATATAATGACGAGTCCCCCTTTAACACCTACAGTGTTTGCCACAAAGTCATCGTCAATGAAGCTTGTCGTTCAGAATGAGTTATTGGATGAGTGGTGATCAGAAAGATTCAATAACTGGTTTTAAAAGGGAAAATTCCACTTCCTGTTTCCTGTGAGCTGGCATCCAGCCCGCCCGCCATTCCAGCCGGCGGCGGCAGCTTAGTGTGTTGAAACCATACATGTCGCCTCTGATCACACGTCGGCGGCCCTCGTCCTAACAACATGAGACAGCAACCAGCAGCTATGCACGCACTTGTGCACACACTGTCACACGACATCGCCTCAGGACAGCCAGTGACCGCCGGGCTGGCGCCCAATTCCTGCCATGCGCAGAAATACTGAGATTCACGGGGTCTTCAGAACAGTAATAATCTTTATTAAATACTGAGATAGAACTTATAGAAGAACAAATTCTGGTTTTTATTTCATGCTTCAACAAACATATTTTAACACCCTGAGGAAAATTTAGAATCCCCTTTGTTTTTTTTCCATGTTATGATTCATTTTTGACTTTCCATCAAAAACTTGAAAAAGGTTTTCTGATGTCTTTCAGGAGACTTTTTTCATTTCTTAAAAACAATGATAACAATAACTGTAATAATAATTCATTACAGTACATTAATCAATAAATTAAAAACCTGTATCGCATTGCATCCTTCTAACCTTTTTTTAAGTGGATTGTTTTGTAATCATTTTATTGTTCTATTCTCTTCCTTATCTAACAGTTAGTTTAGTTCTTCCCTATTTTTCTGTCTCAGCTTAGCTTTTCAAATCTGAATATTCCGGTGAATTTATTTTGAAAATCTAATTGTGATTGTTTGTTATTATATCCCGTGTTTGACATCAGATTTAGACACAAAGACCTGATCAAACAAAAGATAGAAAGTCATTTGTGGCAAGATTTATTTTCTAATCATAATCTGTAGTCAGACGGATTTGACTTTTTTTTTTTTAACATTAACTAGAAAGATTTTTAAGTCTCTGCTGATCTTACTGAAACCAAACTGACCAAACCACCTGAAACGAAGAAAGCTGCCATCTATCGTTGACATAAAAGTGTGAACCCTATGCATGTGTGTTTGTGTGCTTGTGCCCACTTGTGTGCGTTTGCATGGAAGCCTAGATCTGTGTATATACAAGTGTGTTGGTGGTTGAGCACAAAGGTGTCCGTACGTCTGTACATATTGATAGAAGTGTGTGAGTGTTTCCTGTTCCCTCTTTTAAAAATGCCGTCGCGTTGTCCCTAAAAATATGACTCAAGTCAGACGCTAAAGCAAGCAATATTCAATGTCTCCGCAAAACAAGCAGTGGTAGCCTGACGGTTCGCAGGTTCAGTTACCCAGGAGAGTTATTCTGCTACGGCCCTGGGGCCAGTGGAGGCTACCGGGTACTGAGACAATATGCACAGACGCACGCGCACACACACACACACACACACACACACACACACACACACACACACACTGAGAACACATTCTTGTGGCCTCTAGGTGTCAGGAGCTCCCATCAACCTAATTATTACCTTCCTTTCCTTTCTCACTCTGAGTGTGTGTGTGTGTGTCCCCTGGTGTCCGTTGGTGTACATAATGGCTTTTTGAAGAGTTTGTCGGTTTGTAAAGACATTTGATTGACACCTCCTGATGTCTCAGTCCAATTAGAGAGCGGTCTTTTGTTAGCGTGTGTGTGTGTGTGCGTGTATATATGTGTGTGTGTGTTTCAGACTGTGCACAGTGGACAAATGAATAACACATGAATGTATTTTTTCATGAGTAGCTTTCTCACAGATGTGCGCGCATGCACCCACATCCACACGCGCACTCATAAAGGCACCTGTGAGCTGAATCATGCTAATTAACAGGCTGATCAGATTATATTTTTGGGGGAACATCAATGAAAAGATCGATCAGTCGATCTGTCAAAAACGGTGAATATTATTTTGTGATCGCTCATCAATAGTTATTATTCTCCTATTTTCTGTCATCTTCTGATCAGGATAAAACCGAGTATTGTAACACTGGGACAGCAAGTCGGGTGATTTATGAATGAATGGATGAATTAAAGCAGTTACAGCGGCAGGTTTTAATTGATCTTTAAATTAAATGGTCTACGTTTCTTCAAAACATGTGTAAACATGTGTAAAACCCCGCCACCATGAACGAGACCAACATCGAATTTCAAAATAAAATCACTGTCACTGTGTCCCGTCATGGCTAAAGAGAACAAGAATAATAAGCTGTGAAATATTTGAACTCTGTTTAAATTGCATGAATAACTTGGAAAATTACACGACAATGTCCAGTTCAGCTCATGTGATCAGTCGGGTCAGAAACTTGAAGTATTATCAGCTCAGTGCCTTGACAAGCTGCTGAAGACTACACTCTTTGGTGATCTTCTTTTAAATTTCGCATCCGATTAACAATTTAATATTTTTTTAGAAATAATAAAATCATAAGGACACGTCTGGGCAATATTCCGGATAACCTTATACATGTTTTTGGACTGTCTGAGGAAACCCACGCAGAAGGGGAGAATATGCAAACGCCACACAGAATGGAACCAGGGTCCTTCGTGCTGTGAGGCCAAAGGGCTAACTACTGTGCCATTTGATTATCATTATTTTAAAGAAAATAAAACCCATCCAGTTTATTTGATTTCAGATCACAACACTGTAATTACAATCATAATAGCAGTAAACAGATAATAATGGATTTTGATTGAGGGCTTTTTAAAAAAAAACAACATAGAACTGGAAAGTATGACAAAACTCACTTTATTATGAGACAAAGGAGACATGAAAAACACAATACGTAAAAATGTAATTATAGTCCAGCACACAGAGAAAAATCAATGAACTATTTTCCCTCGGAAAAAAAATCTTTATTTTGTCTAACACCTGCTCTTATCCAGTCATTTTATTATTTAATTGCTCATTATAGTGATTTCATATTTGTGCTGTTTTTTTTTGACTTGCAGATAGGCAGATATCCCTTTTGTTTGATATTTTCAGTTTTTTTAAAACTCTTCAAGGTAAATCGTTTATTATTAATTTATCACATTACTTTGCTTTCCTGTTGACGACTGCTTTCATATTTCTGTATGCTTTTTTTTTTGGGTTTACATTTAATTTCTCTCCATTTTCTTTTTTCAGTTAAAATGATAAAAACAATAATGATACAACTACTACTACTAATTATAATAATAAACTGAGCCATTAATCTTGGGATGATATTTTTAACTACAGATTACTCAAATAGGAAAAAAAGATATGTTTAATAGTGATTAGTTGTTTTATTACTATTTTGTTTTGAAAATGTTCATTCATGAAAAAAAATGGTTTTGACAAAGAGATGATTTGATCGTGAAATGTTTTCACGTTTTTTTTCCTTGCAGGAAAAGAGGTCCAGGGTGGTGAAGGATGGAAAGCTTCCTGGAGGCTCCGCTGCCTTTTGTCCAGCTTTTTGTTATTATTAAAAAAAAAAAAAAAAAAAAAAAAAAAAAAAAATCCATTATCGAGGCATTAATTCTGTCGTACTTAGGAAACGTCAATAAAGAGTTTTCTCCATTCTCTTCTTTCCTGAGGAGCAGAAAAGAGCTGAAGCTACGCTTTGACACCAGATCACCTCCTTAATAAAAGCCAGGTCACCTGCATTTTCAGAAAACACTAAAACAAATTTAAAATTGAATCCAAGCTGCTTCACATTGGATTGAGATCATTTCTAATCTAAAGCTCAAGCAGCAGACACTTCCTGAAAGAGATGGAGAGAAGGCAGGACTAAAATTAAGTCTGAGCCTGGTTCAGATATTTCCAAATATAAAAGCGATTAAATACAAAAGAATCCAAGGTGTGAAATTATATAAATGACAGCAGATGGTGGGGATGGGATATTATCCCAGGGGAATCTAAAATTTATAGCATGAAGTTTGAATAAGTTTTGTGATTCTGGAATAAAAGGGGAAAATTTAAATCCAATTTTTCTCCTATGGGGATCAATAAAGTGTTAACTTATCTTCTTTTTGTCTTCATTTGTTGGATTGGAACCTGAGACACGGGAAGAATTTAGATTGGATAAAAAAATTGGACAAAACAAACACAAACATAAATCAAAGTCCTAATTCACTGAAGTGAATCATAATAAAAATTCTCAACTTTTTAAATTTCCCTTCATGTCTGTAGTTTCAATAAGAGTAAATAGAGCAATCATAGATTATGGGAAAGATTCTAAAGATAGGGAAATAAAAATCCACTGCTGTCTCCTAGATTTATCCTTTTCTCTGCAATCTTGAATTATCCTATTTTTCTAGTAATATTTGTGATGTTGCTAACTGTGTACAACACTAGTATAGCCCTGTTTAAAAGAGGGGGAAAGAAGACAAGTAAAAAAAGAAAAATGCTGTTAAAAAAATACACAAACATTTTTCAGATGATATTTATTCAAATTTTGAAAGCAAATTATTTGAAAAAATGATTGGATATTTTAATTTCACAGACTCAGACTCATTAACTAAAAAACGTCTGGCTAGAAAAACCTCTCCAACCGTACCCTTTAATTTGAGTTGTTTTTGTGGCCTCTGTGTGTGTGTGTGTGTGTGTGTGTGTGTGTGTGTGTGGACACAAATGTGTCCCCACAATGTAAGGAAAATGAGAAAACACACCCAGGGCCCCTCAGGGTCCCTCCATTCATCCGAACACACAAAGCCCAGGGCCTCGGCCTCAGCACGTCTGAAAAAACACTCTGAGTGTGTTTTGTAAGTGTGTGATTGTGTTTTATAGCTGTGTGCGCGTGCACGTGTTGCTCTAACGAGGTCCGGGCCTCGGCAATATGACAATCTTAACGAGCTGTCTGTCACTCCAAGCTCTCAGCTCAGACCTCTGTGTCATTAATGACTGTGTGTATGTGTGTGTGTATGTGTGTGTGTGTGTGTGTGAAGGGTATAAATGTAATAATGTCTCAGCAGGACAGAAAAAACATTTAGGCTCTTTTGGAGCCACAATGTCAAGGTTTCAATGGCTGCTGTCTATTTCTGTAAGTAAATGTGTGTGTATGTGTGTGTCTGTGTGTGTGTGTGCGTGCGTGCGTGTGTGCGTGCACGCAGCAGCAGCAGCTGCCCCAGTCTTGTATTTTCAGACACACAAAGATGTGGTGGGACAGTCAGACAAGGACTTTTGTCCTGATCAGGTCACATTCTGACAGCTTTTAAATAAAAATCTAGAAAACCCGTCAGAGTTCTGGAGGGACAAAGAGGAAGGAAGTTGAGAATCTATCCACTTTCAAATAAAAATGGCAATTTTAGATATTCATATTGTTTTATTTTTGTGAAATACCTTTGATCTGACAAAATTTACAGTGCATTTCACCTCCGTAGTACACGTAGTGTTTCATTTACTGTTTACACTATATATAAGATAATGAATTAATACATTCAAATTGATAAGGAGTAAAATATATACTGAATAATCTGGTTTCACACAGTAATGAGTACAACCACACATCGGTATAAAAATGATTTTTAAAAAAATGTAAGGACAAATTAATATTCTAACAGATGTTGAACAATCATTTCTTTATCCAGATAAAACAATCTTACAGTTAATGTATGATACAATGATGATTGCAATTAATGCTTCTTAAGAATATTATTTACATTTTTTATTTCGAAATTACCGTTTTGAACGATTTACATGTATACACACACACACACACACACACACACACGCACACATACAAACACACACACAATGTCCTGATAAACACTATGTGTACACACAGATAAATGCAGTATATAATAGTACCAAAATATACAGTTACACCAAAAATCTTACAGTACTGCTCTGATGCCTAAACAATGATTCAATAACTATTTTCTTCTGAAATAAAACAGTTTTGCAGTAAAGTGTGGAAAAAAACTTTAATGTGTACTGCAACTGATGCAGTATTCCATGAATGTGCTCCACGGCCTGCTGTTGCTATGACTACCCTCCAGTGAACCACGGCGGAGAACAATGAGCGTTCAGTTTGTGTGATAGAAAACTGATCTGAGGATCAAAGAGTTTTCAATGTTTTATTGTTTTTACTGTCAAAGTCAGTCTCACACAAACACACACACAGCAAGGTGGTATGCAATCTGTTGACTCTGCCATCAAACAATCAGATTGTTAGCAGACAAACACGGGCGACTCAAAAGCAAACATAAATATAAACACAAACACACACACAGAAAACCTGACAGACACTGGTTTGTTAAAACCATGGTAACGTCCAAGAACCAGGAAGTAAAACCGAACCCAGAGACTTCAAATGAGCAAGAGTTTACTCCGAAAACAAGCAGGACGTACCTATAATGTTGAGTATTTCCGCCAGGAGGTTCTCCGATGGATTTCAAGGGTCACCGTTCTGCAGAGGCTTTTAGTTTGTGGGTTTCCACCTGGATAGATTGAGACGCCCTGCTCAGTTTATCTGGCCGGGATGAGAAACATCTACCGGAAGCTAAACTCACCAGAGGCAACTAATGTCGGACCGGACAGCCATCAGTGTCATTGGCCGTCCAGATGAAGACTTGAAACCACCTATCATTATGGGATGCATCTCTAGTTTTGCCGTCTGAACGGTTTTGAGTTCTACCTCAAGTTTCTTTTGTTGTTTTTAAAACTTCTTCTGGTGCTTTGTCTTTTTTTGGTATCTGGAATCTAATATTTCAGTCCAACGTGTTTCCGTCAAAAGGTCATGGATGTCAAAGGAGTTGACCATTTCTCCTTCCGACATCAGAACATGGTAATCGCTTCACTATGGAACCTGGATAAAATCGGTAAATGCGGGAAACAGAAATCTGACTGTACAGAAACGAATAATCAGGTTATTAGAAAGAGTAGGACACCAGACAATGACAGGAAGTCAAGAGATGGCAGCAAGTGTTTCAAAATAAAACATTGAAGTAGCACATTTAATTCAAACTCAGATTTTTGTCACTTCCTGATTATTTTCCAGGCCTTTCCTGGTGTTTTTTTTTTAACTTGTTGCTGAGCAAAATCAGCTGATCCACAGTGACAGGTGTTACTCATGAAGAACATTGAAAGTAAAGCTAAGTGAGACAGAAAGAAGTGTACAGAAAGTAAAAAAAATAAAAGGTCCGGTGACTCTTTGACAGCAGTTTCTGGACCTTTAGCTTTATTGTTTTTTTTTTTAAAGTAGCTTATTTAAGATCTGGGGAGCCAACTTTAATCAGAATAAACTAACAACGGTCATTAAATTCCACACACACACATACACACACACACACACACACGCACACACACACGCACACACACACACACACACACACACACACACATGGCTCCACCCCCAAGGATCCGCCCTCCCGGATGCCCAGGGTGAACACACTGTGGTAAGATTTAGCGATTAAATCATGGGAGGGTGGAAAAATCCAGAACTTTTCCTGGAAGTTACATAGAAAATCAAATTACCTGTGAAGTTCCAAAAGTAAAAGAAGAAGCTGAAATATTTTCAATGAAATTATCTTTATAATACAAATAAGAAAATGTGGGAAAACCAAAACCAACAACAATAAAACAGGCATGAATTTTGATGAGTTTTCTCAGAAACAACCATTGAAAAAAAAATTAAAAATAAACCTTTAAGTTCAACTGGAATGAAGAAAGACAGAGGTCAAACTGAAAAACACCAATTCTTTCCCTCTTTCCTCTGTCCATACTCACCCCTTCCCTTGTACCACCGCCCTTATTCCCCCACCCATCCCCCCTCCTTGCCTCCATCTTTCCTTTTGTCCGCCTCCATCCATCCATCTCTTTTCCCTCTCTCTCCTCTTCGTTTCTCCTCCCCAGCTCCTCCCTCTCCTCTAACTCCTCCGTTATTCTCCCTCCCACTCTCTCCATCCCTCTGTCTCTCCTTCCCTTTTTCAATCATCCCCATCCCATGCTCCCACCTTCCTTAGCCCAGCCTTCTCCATCCCTCCTGCCTTTTTCCTTCTCCACCCTCTCCTTCCATCCTCCCTCCTTCTTCAAGCCCCCCTCCCAACCGCCGGCAGTTTTTTTTTTTCTTGCTCAGAGTTTGCGTGACGTTTTAAAGTGTTTTCATTGATGTCAAGACCTTGATATTAAACACGACTGTTTTTGCTCTAATTCCCCCCCGGGACACACACACACACACATACACACACACACACACACACACACATACACACATACACAATGGACTTCTCACCCTCTCACACACTTGAATGAACCTCCACATACATTCTTTCTTCACTCTCCCTCTGTCTCTGGCACACACACACACACACACACACACACACACACACACAGGACCAGGAGTGAGAGCATTTAGTTACCAAGCTCCTCTTCTGTTGAATGAGGAAAAGGCTTAAAACTTTTTAAGACAGCTTATAGTTGGGATTAGGCTGTATCCCAGTCACGCTGCCAGAGGTTTACCCTGCATATTCTACGATGCACCTCTCATTCCTCCCACTCCTCCAATCTTGTCTGCATTTTTGTCCCCAATGTGTGACAGTAACCTCATATCTTCTCTCAAAGCAAATATTTAAGCTGTTATTGAATAATTTCAACTATAAACATGCAACTTTCAGTAGAACTGGTATTAGTAGATATAGATCATTTGTTGCTGTCCATCCTAAACCTCATACTCCTTCTGTCTCCAACGCACTCTTGCTTTCTATCTCGCAATCTCTCTCTCTCTCTCTCATGTTTTTTACCACAGTTGGCCGAGACAGAGGGACGCAAACAGAGCTCAGACCTGTCCAAGGTTACTGTTTTTTCTTCGCCGCTGTTGCCAAGTGCTTGCTTGTGGGGAAATGTTTGGTTTCTATCAATCGTCTGGTCTAGGCCTGTCTTACATGGAAAGTGTCATGTGAAAACTCTGTTGGGATTTGGCATTTTATGAATAAAACCTGACTAGACTTTAAATAATAATGACCAATAAAATTCGCAGCCTTTGAACATTTGTGTTTTTTTTTTTTTTCTTTAGAAAACATGAATAAAGGAACACAACTGCAACTAAAGGCGACATCATTTATGCTGTTTATCACTTCCTGCTGTCAGTCGGGGTTGGAATAGAAACTGTGACACACAAACTCACGAACATGCACATAAACCCATGGACACACACACACACACACACACACACAAACTCACACACGGGGAGTTTAATATTGATTCCATAAAGTCGTTTCAGTGTAAGGTGTCAGAGTGAGTTACTGTTGGAGCAGAGAGTTGCCACCAGAGGAGGGGGGGAGTCACGCGACGCTGGGTGGAAGCTGGGAGGAGGAGGGTGAGATGAATGAAGAAATGGAGAAAGTAGAGGAAACGGTGGAGGTGGGAAAAGGAGGATGAGATGTGAATGAGACAGAAAATGGTGGGGGGAGAATGAGGGGTGACGAGGAGGGAATAGCAAAAGAGAGCGGGAGAAGGAAGGGGGGATGAAGGGGAGCAAAGAAGGGAAGAAAGAGTGGAGGTATGGAGAAAAGATTTTTGTGAGTGGAGAGACAGGATGGGAGGTGGAGAACAATGAGAGGAGAAAAGTAAAGGAGTGGTGGAAATAAAGATGGATGAGCTGTGAGGTGGGATGGAAGTGGAGAGCAAAAAGGGAAAGGGTGCTGGTGCGAGAGGTTTGGAGGGATGAAATGCATGAGAGGAAAAGAAAGAAGAGAGAAAGCAGGAAGACAGGTTGAGGGGGAGATGATGGAGGACGGAGTGATGGAAGTGTCTGAAAGCAGGGAAGGGAAGAAGGTTATTTGTGAGAGAAAAAAATAGGACAGAACAGAGGAGCAAGATACCCGGGAGTGTGGGGTGATACGGTAAGGAAGAGGGAGAGGAAGGCTGAAGGTGGAAGGAAAAGAAGGGAGGAATGAAGGATTATTGGAAACAGGACAGGACAAGAAGAAGAGGAAATGTCTGTGCTTGTGTGTGTTTGTGTTTGTGTTTGCGGTCCCTTAGGCTTCAGTTCAATCGATTAACTCAGCTGGATGTTTGTGCGTCAACAAACACACACGCACACACACACACACACACACACACACACACACACACATAAGTTTTTATTCTGATCAGAAGTCAAAGGTCATGCATGGTTCAACCGCTATAGACGGGTGATTGGTTCGCATTATCTGTGTGTGGGTTTTTTTGTAGATAACTTGCAGCCTGAGGCTCTGTGTTTCCTGACAGAAGATGATGTCACTTCCGCTGGTTGCCGCTCACTGAATCTTTCGGCGGCCTTGTTTAGAATTACACTCTACTGTGACAACCAGGAACGAAGTCAGTGAGTGGAATACAACAGATATTTAAACAAATATCAAAAAATCCTTCATAATAATAAAAATAATAGTAATAATAAAAATAATATGTTTTAATAATAACAAAATAAAGGGAAAAACATCTTCCTCTTCTTTCAGCTTTTCCCTTCAGGGGTCGCCACAGCGAATCAACTTTCTCCATCTCTTGCCTGGTAGTTCCAATTCAAGCATCCGTCTACCAATTTAATCTCTCTTCCTCCTTTGTACACGACAAAACCATCTCAGTCTGGCTTCTTCGACCTATCTATCTTTACCTTACGTTGTATCTCCCCGTACTCCTGTCTGTTCTCTTCAGTCCTCTCAGTGTCCCGCTTCTTCTTTGGCAACCGCTTTCTCTGTATGTACTCCTGCATTTCCTCACCCCACCACTAAGTCTCCTTATCTACTGACCTAGCTTGGCGTATTTCTCCCTCTTTCTCCTGCTGGCTTCCTCCATTCTCTCCTCCCAGGGCACTGTCTTCTCCAACATAATGACTTGCTTGGATGACTCAGAGTGCAGGACAATGCCTGGCCTAAGGTTGGTTTCCATGATGTTTTCAGGGAACTTCAGTTGTTTCCCCAGGTCCACCCTTAGTTGCCAGTCCTTTACTGTTCCCTGTGTGGGCCTTCGGTTGGGGAGGAGTTTGTTCTCCAGCTCTTACGAATGTTATTCGAAGCGCTTGCTGTAGTCGATGGCAGCATTAAGACAGCAACTGCCTCCAGCACCTGGTCGTGGCGCCAGCGCTAGCAGCCATCGCTTTAGGACAGCTGCTGAGGATCTGCCCCAAAGAAAAGGTTTGATGGGGTGGTCAGAACATTGTAGAGGGACTGGATGAGAAATCTGATGCGGAGGGGTTCAGCCCTCCACAGCTCAGGCCATTAGATCTTCCTGTCCATGGCGTCTTCCCATCTGGTCCAAGCGCCTTGTTGCCTCAACCCCACCCACTGGCTTGCACGCTGCTCTTCGACTCCAGCCCTCACTTCGAGTTGGACCTGGTTCCACCTCTCCTTACCATTGAGCCTGCTAAGGTGGGTTGTTGGTATGGTTCCCAGTCCTGCCTGAACCAGTCGCCACAGATCCCACAAGCTCTTTGTGGGACAGCCGTGCTTCTGCCTGGTCCAAAGCCTCCTGCGCCCTCCACCTTCTGCCAGTCCTCACCTCGATACTAGCTAGAGCAAATTTGGGGTCCTTGGATTCCCTGTACTGGAGAACTTCCCTCGCTCTGGCGACCATGGACTCCTCCATTAGGCTGTTGATCGGTAGAGTCAGCTTGTTGTTGTTGCCCTAAAGGGCGATGCCGCCTAGACTTCTGGGCAGCACCAACCAGTATCTGAGGCAGCTGCTGACCCTCCTCTCAAGCCCTTCCACAGTGGAGATGGGAAATTCATACATCAGCAATGGCCACAGTATCCTGGGCAGGATGCCATGCTGGTACACCCATGTCTTCATTATTTTTTGAAATGCTAAAACAGGAAATAAGAGCATGTGCACATTCCAGAATTAAACTATTGTCAAATTATACATGAAAGTGATCCACACATCACACAAGCACACAAACTGAAAGGAAACAGTTACTTAGAAGATGTGATCAGGAAAAGAACCAAACTGAGCAAACCAACCAACCCATCCATCATCCATCCATCCATCCATCCATCAATCCACTCAATTAACGAAACAACCAATGGTTGAATTGAATTGAATGTAATGTAATGTAATGTGATGAACATCAAGGGTGGAAATAATCTCTTTAGACCAAAGTGAAACATTCTTGTTTTTTATTTTTTAAAGGGTTATGTTTGAATTTAACATGCAGTGACGTGGTAACCATGGTAACGACCCTCATCACCTGCGCTGATGTGGCCAAGGATACAAACCTGGTCCGTAATGTTTTTGTTGGAGAACCTGATGTCCGCTATGATGAAAAGGCTAAAGAGGATCAAATCTGAGCATGATCCTCTAATTGATTTCGTTAACGAGTCACATCAGGATGTGTTAATTAAACCGGCGCTGTCATTTTCTTTGTCAAATTAGTCACGTTAGTGACTTTGTGCGCTGCTTGCTAAATGACTGGCGTCACATGACTCCGCTCAGCTGGGTTTGACACCTCTGACTCTGTGGCAATGACGGCCGATTCCGGCAGCTTCCGGCTGCAGGTGCGAAACAGCCAGAGAGTTAATTGCAACTCAGAGCCAATTAGCGGCGATGGAGACTGACGCCATTAAGGTGATGAGGTTCGTAAAGAGGCTCATAAAAATTGCAGAATCTGCAGGGACGCAGTTTCATGCTTGTCTCATCTCAGGTTTAAAAACTCCTCCAGCAGCCGAGCAAAGAGAGTCAAGCATCAACACTTCGTCCACATATCAGGCTGGAAGGAACCAATGGAAACCAGCCAGGGCCACCCCTCCCCCAACCCCCTATGGATTTAACCAGGAAGTTCAACATTATATCCACAATATTTATTAGATCTGACCAATAAAAAAAACGGATGTTTTTAAAATCTGAAAGAGACCACCTGAATAACAGAGGACAAATTAGATTTGGAATATTTTAACAGCCACAAATGAGGAAAAAAAGAAATTGAAGGAATTTATTGGCTAAAATCCCTGACGGTAATTTCATCCACAGCCACTGGAGGTGCTTATGAACCAGAGGTCCCGTCACCGAACCCCCTGCTCAGACCTGCACACCTTTATCTTCTGAGCTTGGTGACACCGCAATGTCCGCCCCTCCATCAGCCGCTCCCCCATCCCTCTCTGTCTTCCTCACCCCACAGGATGTTGCTAGGCAACATGGTCCCTGTATAATCCGTTTGCCGCCGACATGCAAATATGTGGACAATTAACCACTTCTGTTTGCATAATAGATTGGGGAAGGAGGTGGGTGGAGGGTGGGGGTGACGAGGGGGGGTATTTAACTCGTGGTTCATCTCCTGCACAGCAGACAAAGAGAGGGGATGAAGAGAGGGAGGGAGCAATGGAGAGAGAGAGAGAGAGAGAGAGAGCAAGAGAGAGATGGTTTCCACCGCCTCCCTTGGCAACCATCAATACCACCATTCTGTCTGAATATCAATACACACACATACACACACACATATGCATACACACACATGTAATTACTCTCAGCCTCCGCTCGGCAGCCATTGATGTGCAGATGAAGATGGCCGCCGCCTGTTTTCGCACTGAAAGAAAACTGTGTTTTGGTTGGTCTCCGTCAACCGAACAGCTGGGTTGCCATTTTTCACTCAAATTAGATTTTGCCTGAAGCACCGGGATGGGGGTTGGGGAGGGATGGGAATGTGTGTGTGTGTGTGTGTGTGTGTGTGTGTGTGGGGGGGGGGGCTTTCAATGCATGGTTCATTGCTGGTTCTTAGAGGGTCGGGCTGCGTCCTGGTTTAGAGCGGGCCGGGCTGCGTCCTGGTGCATGGACACGTATGTACATGCACACTCGCGCACAAACACCAACACACACACATACATACAGTGACAGCAGATATAATCATAATAATCACCAACTGTAAAAGAAGCCAAGACAAAACAGGTTTCTTTTCAAATAATAGTGTTGAGACACAGCGTCCCCCTTCCCCTCCTCCACCTTCCTCCCCGCCTACAGATCAATTCTCACCGCAAAGCGACAAAGACGTCAAGTGGGCAGAAACTTCAGGAAAGGAGGATTAAATACATATATTTATAATAAAAAAAAAACAGTTTTCTGTCTTTAATCCCCATTGATTTGAGAGGTTCCATTGAGAAAATATTAAAACCCTGTTGATGCAGCAGAAAATGAGCAATGCATAAAAACCTGGAAGAAGAGATGGTTGTGGAGTGCTACTGGGGGGTCCGCTTTTCAGACAAATTCTCAGGAATATTTTCACAAATGTTATCCATCTGTTTTTATCCAATTTCAATGTATTGTGAAAATGTGTAAAATATTTTGAAACAATTTCCTAGTCTTCCCCATGTTGGTTAATGTCTGTACTGTTCCCTTTGCGGCCTCCAGAGAGCAGCAGAAAACAGCGAATAAGCCTGAGCAGCAGGGCTTTATTTTTTTTACTTGCCGGGGTTTTTATCACGTGGCTTTTTATTTTATTATTTCTACAGGATTGAACTGTGTGTGATAAAAATACATTCGTATTTATTCTTCACAATTTAATCTGATCTAGATAAATACACTTCAAACTCGTTTGTGTTTAACATTTAAATACGAATTTGATCAGTGACAATTATTTCCTCAGCATTCAAAAAATTAAACTTTTATATCTAACCTTGCATTCATTATGTCATTGTTCTTTTAATCTTTTGACGAAAAAAACATTAAATGAATTAAATATAAAATAATGACCTGGGTCTGCACACATATACCTATATTTGTACTGTACACGTATTGTTTTGCAGTATTTGCAAAATGTCATTTAAGAACACAAACAAACATACAAACAAACAATACTATTTGTGCAATGAATACACACATGTTAAGAGTTCTTGTATGTTCTGCAGCACTGTTACATTGATGTTCATATACCAGCCAATCCAAACAAAACACGTGTTTTTTTTGGTGTGTTTACAGTACATGTCTCTACACAACAGGGACTCTGAGTGAGAGAGTACGTTTGTGTCTTTGTATGTGACGGACCGGAGGGCGGGAAGATGTGTGTGTATGTGTTTTTTTTTTCTTTTTATTTTTACTGTGTTTACAGTGAGACAAGACTTCATATTTACAACAAACAGGCTGCTGCCGTGTGTGTGTGTGTCAGATATTAATTGAAAGTGTAAGTGACACACACACACACATACGCACACACTCTATTATCTTCCCTCTCCCTGTGATGGCACTAAACAACAAGAATTATAAACCTTAATTAACCAGCCAACATGTCAGTGTATTTATAATCACTGCTGACAGTCATACACACACGCGCGCACACACACACACACACACACACACACATAGAGGCTTGTCCTTTCAGTGAAAAATACGATGCTCAGTATTTAATGTCAAATTTGGAATTCGAAAAGAAAAGAAATCGAAAATAAAAACACAATTTGATTTAATTGGATTCAAAATAAAAAATAAAAAAATCAACTTTATTCAGACATTTTCACAGTGATGTTTTATGTGGGATTTAATTTGAGTATTAAATCAACAAAATATTACTTCTACCCCTATTATAATTATTATAAAAATATAAATACCATGGAAAATATGGACTATAGTTATCTGAAACATGTTGAATGATAAAGTCCCCCTTTAAAAGACATGCACTGGTTGGGATCCGGTGCTTTAAATCGGTCGCAAAATACCCAAAATATACTTCTGTTTACATGTGTCTGTTACTACAGTACACACATAGCAAGTGTGTATCTCGGCCGGTACACAAACACACAGGAAACAGAATGTCCCCATTTGAGGACATTATAGTTATATAACTGCTGAGTCTGCTACGGCATTATGACAAAGAGCGGTTCCTTAAAACTAATGGTTAGGGGCTAAATTAAGGTCCATCAAATGTAGGTCGTGCTATACATGTATAGGTTGACAGAGAGTGACTTTAATACTTGTTTCATCAGATACTCATCCCCTTGAGACAATTAAAATACAGGTATGCTTGAAAGCACTGTTTTCACTTATTTACCTGCACGTGCTTTTATTTTGAAAAAGAAAAAAAAAAAACACGCTAGAGGTGAAATTGTTTAATGTTTCTTAGAACAAAAGGCATGTTTCCATGGCAAAGCCACGTGAGCCGGATCTCCCGTTGCCATAGCAATGGAAATAAATTACAACGAGATAAACTCTATTTTAGTCTTTCTTTCTCAACGGCAGCTGTGCGTTCTGATTCAGGGACAAATTTAAGTGGAATTAATAATGGCGGCCAATCACTGCCGATGGCGAAAAACCTGTTCGTATGACCTGAGAGGGATAGGGGTGGCAACCCCCGGCAGCAGGATGTTGAATTACATCTGCCTCTGTGATCCTTGGCCTCCTTCCCCAGAAAAAGTTATCCATATGGTATTAAAGCGACAGGGAGCAGAAGATCAGGCCGGAGCGCAGTCGGGTCTAAGGCAGGCGAGTCGATGTCATATTTGAACAGAACAGTGCTTCCTGTGCTGGGCGAGCTGCGAGCAGCTTGGCGAGAATCGCCCTGGACGATATTTGGGTTTTGCCTTCCATCGCAATGGCAGCAATGATTGACATTTGAGTGAGCAAGCCCTCTGAGATTTCTGGACCCACCCAGATAGAAGGCCAACCATCAATTGCAATGTTCACATGGAAGGTGTGGAGAACCAAATGTTTCCGACGTATGCTCTTTGTGTTTTCGGTTGAAATTTTAATGATGACTTCTCTTTGACTGTCTTTCTTCCTAAAGTCTCTGTACCAGAGGCGGCACACATGGGGAGTTTGTGCCTGTGTTGCCTGGCAATACAAATGCACCTCATCCTCGCTGTCCATCAGCAGAGGTTTTCTGGGGGATTTTAATTAAAGGTAATCAAAGAGTCTCCAGGCATTCAGCAACTCTCAGCTATCAGGGAGAGGCAGAGGAAGGATACGGGGGAATGGGGGAGTCAGAAGTCAGGAAGAGTCAGGGGAAGGAAGGGGTGGAAGGAATCTGGGGGAAGTGAGGGGGGGGGAGGTGGACGGTGAGGAGGGGTTTCGGAGAGGGGTGAGAGGGGGTAGCCGGGAAGGGGAGGGGTCTGGGAGAGGAAGGGGTCAGACGGGGGTCAGGGGTCAGGGGGAGTCAGGGTTGGTCAGGGGAGTCAAAGGGAATCGGACATAGGAAGGGGGAATCGGGAGTCGGGAGTCAGGCGGAGAGTCAGGGGGAGATTGATGTTCTGTAAATCCATCCCTGGTTCCAGTTCATTAAGTCACTAATAAAAGACCTGATTGATTGACAGATTGATTTTATGAGTAATAGTTTTTATTTAACTTCTTTCATCTGATCTTCACCTAAGGATCGTTTGAATTCAATTCAGTTTTATTTCCCTTACTTGTAAAAACATTTTCTTGATTCTATTTTCATGTTCTTTTTAACTGATTGTATTATCAATTATTCCAGTTTCACATGAAATTAAATTTGATTCAACTTTTAATTAATCCACTGTTTAATGTCATATTGTAGCATCTGCTTCTTCTGCTCACATTTTAATTACTGTCTGTCTGTGTGTGCATGTCTATATGTGTGTCTGTATGTGCTTGTTTTTGCCTGTGTGTGTATGAGTGTGTTTTCACTCCAAGGCTCCTCCCCTTGGATGTCAGTCCTCCCTAGTCGAAATGATTTAATGTCTGGAATAAAGGAATCTGGCAAGTCAAAGACGAACCCAGCGGTTCTGTCAGACAACCTTGGTTCTCCGTGGTTGACCCTAGAGATGGTGTTGCCATGGTGACAGAGTTAATCACATCTGAACCCTGAAGGGAGACAGTTTATATAAATATTTCACTCCGGACTGTACTTTATTCAAACCTATTCATTTGTCCATTTGTCTCAAGTCTTCTCAGTCCCTCCCTCCACCTCCTCATCCTCCTCCCCCCAGCTATAATTGGTCTCAGTGTGTTTTTCTGTGTGTTTGCTACAGTAATTATCACAGCAATCAGACCCAGGACAATATGGCTTCATTGGTTCCTGCGGGAGCATCATTTGCGTGTGTGTGCGTGCGTGTGAGCTATAGACAGGTGATATTCATGCATGTTAGATACAGCAGAGCACTTTTATGGCTCATTATATTCTTTAACAAGCTTCAGTAACTGAATGTGTTGAGCCTGCCAGATCACAAACACACACACACACACACACACACACACACACACACACACACACACACACACATTTGCACATTCCACATAGACATATGCATAGTTAACTTACAGTGTAAACTCACATGATCAAACACACACTCACACGATCTAACACACACACACGCATGATCTAACACACATGATCTAACACACACACACATGATCAAACACACACACACACATGATCTAACACACACACACATGATCAAACACATTCATTATCCAACAATCAAACACACACACACACACACACACTGACTATCTAGATGTGATAAGCATGTTCCATATCTTTCTTTGATTTGAAAATATTGAAAGACTGCAAACAGCTCCAGCATTGAATACACAGTGACCCCCCCACACACACACACACACAATGACTAAACAACTCAATGAGAACACAGTGTGAGAACGAAGAATAAGAACCACAGAAACATGGCCAGATCAGGTAGCATGAATAGATGCTTGTTGATGTTTTTAGTGAGCTTGTAATCATCAAGATAACACTTTCTCTCTCTGTAAGAATTGAACAACGAGCCTTTGCTGACCATAGGCTTCTTGCAGGCCTCAGATGTCAAATACAGAAGATAAGTCTCCCTGTTTCACCAGGTGGAATATTTCGTCATTCATGAAGGAATCCAGTGAGGTGCAGTGGGGTTCGTGGCTGGTGAGGCACTGATGTCATCATAGACAGATTTACAAACATATGAACCCTTCAGAGTAACTTATTCACCATTTTATTGGCAATAGTTGATGTGTTTTGCTTAAAATATTATATCAGCATTCTTTACATATACAAACTGTAGCATAGAAAAAAGCACATGTAAAAAAAATTTACTTTACTTATAATTAAAGTCCATGCGCTGCTCCTTCTGAAGCATCGATAACTTGATTGTAGAAATCTTCAGTTTCTTTCTTCAGTTTTAAAAGTCTCTGTCTCAAGGAAAATCTCTGCCGGTGAGTCTTTTCGGTGCCGAGAATGAGCGCTCCAGCGATGCTGTTGTAGCAGGAACGGTGACCACCGGACGGAGTAACTTTATCGCCTTAGGAACAGTTTGATTGAGATCCTTCTCGGCCAAGAAGTTGAGAAGCTGCCCAGGAGATTTACATTCATCCCGGTGAAATCGGCAAAAAATAGCGGGATGACTGCACTTGACTTGCTAACTGTTTACTGTAGCTTGCTATTACTAATTCTATTATTCTATTATGTAGCCGAGTAGTAAGAAGGATCCCTGGGATCAGCGGTGCCCCCTACCATGAGGCACTGTCACTGCGTGCCTCACTTAATGTCTCTTCGCTGTCATTTTATGATTACGAGAAACATGTTACAGTTGTTGACAAAAAACATTGGACACATCAGCTGGACTATAGAAATTTAGTCCATGTATTAAAAGTGTTTTTTTTAATTGTGACAGCCAGAGAGACAGCACTATGGTCTCAGCGCATAGCATGCCAGCACAGTTAGCAGAATCATTGTGCAATCCATAGTGGGCTCAGCTGGTTGCTGCGTCACCGCACGTCTCTTCTTCATATTTAAACGGTAAATGTGAATTTTTTTTTCAGTGATTTTGAAAAAAAAACAACTAAAAATGGTGAAGCTACGTGGAAGATAACTTATAGTACAAATCACTGAATAAATATAACCATTTAATTTTATTTTTCATTTTGCAATTTTTTCTTTCCATGATGACAGGTGAGGCCCGGCCTCCCCTGCCTCTACTGACTGTACGTCACTGACGGAATCACAGATAAAAATGACGACAGAACCGAGGCAGGAGCTGGCTGACTTCCTGGGGACAGAGAGGAGATGAGACTGGCCGGATCCAGACGCCAGGAAGAACAGGAAGTGACCAAGGGGAAGTATCTACTGGCAGGTGCAGATGACTTACAGACAGGAAGTGACATCACGGTAGCTTGATTATCAAAATAAAGGAGAAACTTCAAAGTAACAGGGTGACAGAACCAGAACAAGAAGAACCTGGTTATGAATTTGTGTCTTGTGAGTTTGGAGGTTGTGCGGTTGGTTGGGGCGCCTAGTGTTTAAAAATGTAGTTTTTGTGTTAATAGACACAAAGTGTGACAGGATGCAAAAAAGACACTGAGGAAACCAAGATAATAAAAGAAAATAATCTAGAACAGACCAGAGACATGACCACAAGACAATCCTCATCATCATTTATTGTTTTATTTTATCAATTATTTTGGAAAAAGAGCAGGGAGTGATGAAAAAATTTAATTTTTTTAACTTTTTTAAAAAGAGACAAGAAATAAAGCAGCTTGTCCTACAAAAATCAGTCATTTAGGAAGAGGCTCAAACATAATTTGAACATAATGTACCTGAAAAACCACCGGGGCATAATCAGAAAGGAGCACATAAATGATTATAAAACCATCCTTAAAAAAACACAAAAATACAAAAACATGTAGAAAATTTTCAAAAAGTCAAAAACCAACAAACAACTGCAAACAAAAGCTGAAAAATTCGGTGAAGGAGTGTTTTTCTCTTGGTCACCTGATTTTACTGGTAATAATGGAGGGTCAGGGATGAATGATTTTCTGCCGAATAGTTCCATGCGGAGACCAATTCCATATATCTGCTGGTCCAGCAGACATGCCGGGCAGCCAGCGCTTATTTAGATGTCAATGGTAGGTGAAGTAGGGAAGCGCAAGCACACACACACACACACAAATTTTATACAAAGCGAAAAGACAGAAGACCAAGATGGCTGCCAGCCGATAGTTAATTGGCAGGATGTTCGTTAGGAGGCAAACAAAGTGAGAAAAAAGGCCGATTAGCCAAGAACATGAAAATGTGGACGAACCGCAGGTGCAGCAATTATACGCTCACACACATACTCATATGAACCCACACACGCACACACACACACACACACACACACACACACACACACACACACACACACACAGGGTGTGATGGTGAGAGGTCAGAAGCCTATTCAGTGGGTCCAAAACATACCAGATTAAGTTAGATTGAGGTGTTTGTCAGCTTTGTTTTCCTTTGAATAAAAAGTTAAGAATTTCTGAGTTGAAAGGATGAAGAACATTTTTTATAAGTTAGAAGAGGTAAGAAGAAATAAATCAGAAACAAAGAAATTATTAAATTGTTAGAAAGAATAGAAAAGCATGTTTCATAGAAATTAAAAAATGCAACCATTCATATTATCTTTTAAACAATAAAGTCATCTGGAAAAAATTACTTTGAAATTCGGAAAATCAACAATAATGTGGAAAAAGAATAAGAATAATCAGAATAATCTTTGGGTTCAAGAATAAATAAGTCTAACAAATTATTTTAAAAGTTAAGCAAAAATAGAAAAAACTCAAATACAAGAAACAATAGAACAAAGAACTTGAATGTTTAAAAATGAGAAAAAATAATCAGAAAAAAATATTTAAGATTAAAAAATGCAAACCTGGACAACAGAAAATAATAAACACACTGTAGATCCACAACCTTATTTGTAATGTTTCATGTTTTCGCCTTTTTTAATTTGAGATGAAGAAATCTATTTTGTGACTCGGAGGACGAGAAGCTCTAATTACCGCTGACAGAGAGGAGGAGGATCCAGAGGAGGAAGAAGCCTGTTGGGAGCGCTAACAGTTATTTAGGCTCTCTGAGGACACACACATACACACACACACACACACACACACACACACACACACACACACACACACACACACACACACCTCAGCAGGTCAATTTACAGCTGGCAACTGTAGATTTGCTCACGTCCCGGTGGGCTTTATTAGCCGTGTGTGTGCGTGTGCTTGTCTGTGGATGGATAGTGTTCACAAACACACACACACGTACTCTGGCAAGCAAGAAAACTTGCACCATCTTATACAAACAGGCAGGGACTTGTGAAATGATGTGTGCTTGCATATGTGTGTGTGTGTGTGTGTGTGTGTGTGTGTGTGTGTGTGTATGTGTTTGTGTGTGTGTCTGGACAAAGGAGAGTAAACAATTGGGTTAAAACACATGTCTCATTCAGGCAAATAAAAACACAAACAGCAGCTTCCAGGTAACAAACATGTTTTTCGCTGCCTGTTATGTGACGCTCCCGACACACACACACACACACACACACACACACACACATGCTTAACATTTTATCTTCAAAACACGATGACAATCAGAGGGAAAGTGATAAGTCCTCTGGTCGACTAACACAGACGGTAACACATCAACGACTCAATAATTACAACCTCTTCAACCTAATGAAATAAACACTAAATTACTAATGAAGGAAATATATCGCATTCAACAGAATCCCATTTTTCTGGATTTTGTTGATTCAAATTTTTTGTGGTTTTACTGTTAACTCATTATTCAATTTCTATTTTTCTACTTTTATCTCCTGAAACCTATTCTTTCTATTTAAGTCATTATTTATGAAAAATGTCTGGATGCATCAAAACGTTTGACTCCATGAATTTATTTAATTACATCCAAACATTTATATATTATCTGAACTACTTGACAGTGCCGAAGGGGCAGGGCTAAACCCAGCTTTAAGTAGGCTTTACCTGGACAGGGCAGCTGTCAATCATCAGCCCATTCACTGATGGACTGTGGGAGGAAGACGGAGAGAGTCAGAACATAGAGACTCCGCACCGGGAGAATCCTGTTGGAAAAAACTTGGAGAGACACGGAGGATCCGGTTTAGCCGAATTCTAAGAGCGTGGAACCTCCTCTCCATGAATAGCAGGTTCTGTCAGACTGAAGTACCATCTCTCTCCAGAGGAGGAACTCCTCCACACAAACTCTCAGTTCCTGAGAGGCAGATCCTTACCTCCCCATCCCTGCAGTCATGTGACCCAAATGAGGCGCATGATGAGGGAAGAGGTCAGCGAACCACAGGTGACCTGGATGACCTCCACCCAAACATTTTTGTGCCTGCTCCTTCAGAAACCTCCCTGTGTGCCAGGGGTCGAACAATTCTTCAGGGTCGGCTCTCATTTTGGAACTGGAATGCTTGACATTCACATGGGGGCAAGAGGGTCTCCCTGCCCAAATAAAACAGATGCTTCAGTTAATAAAGATGAAGGTTTTCATGGTGTTTGTGCCCCAAGGTGCAGTCCCTGGCAAGTGTCAACAGTCACACGTGCACACACACACGCTCACACGCACACTGAGCAGGTTGACGCATGTCCCAATTAACGTTGTTTTTCTGCAACAGAAATTAATGAAAGGAGCTGCCGTGTATGTGTTAGCGTGTGTTTGTTTGCTTGTACATATCCCTCAGGTATTGCTCATATTGTAGGGACTGTAATCGGTTTATGAAAATTAGTCTCAGTAACAAACACTAATATTTTCCTACCTTTCTCTAATTACCCTTTAAATCTCTATCCATCTATCTATCTATCTATCTATCTATCTATCTATCTATCTATCTATCTATCTATCTATCTATCTATCTATCTATCTATCTATCTATCTATCTATCTATCTATCTATCTATCTATCTATCTATCTATCTATCTATCTATCTATCTATCTATCTATCTATCTATCTATCTATCTATCTATCTATCCTCAACAAGTCACAAGATCCATCTGAGCATGTGGACAGTTTCCTGTCTCCTTGTTTCCATTAAACTAATTTCACAGTCACACACACACACACACACACACACACACACACACACACACACACAGAACCACATAAAATAAATCAATATAGCATGTGTATGTTAATGTTTAGAGGAGGCCAATGGCAATTTTTATTCTTGAATTTTTTATCATCTGTGTGTGTGTAAACAAGCAGTGTTTGTGTGTGTGTGTGTGTGTGTGTGTGTGTGTGTAAGTGTGTGTCCAGATTGTGACGTATCTCCTTATCTCCTTCCTCTTGTTGACTAAACATGTGAAATATTGAATGTGAGTGTGGCGTTCTGGTCTAATGTTGACGTAGGGACGTTTTCCCTCTCCTCTAAAATGAATGTTTGTCATTGTGACTCCCCCAGGTGTGTATGTGTGAGTGTGCATGTATACATGCGTGTGTGTGTGTGTGTGTGTGTGTGTGTGTGTGTGTGTGTATATATGCTGTGTGCGTGTGCGCTCGCGTGTCCTGTTGGAGGTCTTTTTCTTAAGCACAAACAATCACTCCAACACTCAAGAGCAGCTGATTAATCCACAGTGAGGCATTATTGTCCTTGAGCGTCGACATTAAATATTCATTACGGGTTAATAAACAGTATAATCAGAGAAGGAAGGAAGAAAGAAAGGAGGGGAGGGGGTGAGGTTGAGAGGAAGGTTGGGGAAGGAAGGATGGGGGAGAGGAAAAAGAGGAGGGAAGGGGGAAGATGGAAGGAACGAAGGTGTGAAGGAAGCAAAACCTTGTTTGCTCAGCCATGTTCACTCAGACATGGTCCTTCAATAATGTTCCTTCAGTTAGGCTGAAAGAACAAAGGGTTGAAGGAACACTCAATATTTTCTTTATCTGAAAAATGCACAAAATGCATCTCCTCCCTCCCTCCTTCCTCCTCCTCCTCTCTCACGTTCCAGGGGTCATTGCTGCGTCGTGTCTCGTTCTAATGTGAGACTCCTCCTGAAAATGCAAACAGATTACAACACAGTGAAAGTAGTTCTGGTTGCTCTGCAAACTGACACACAGTTTTACAGAACGGGAAAGTAATTAAGACTCTGACCTTTGACCCATAGATTGACACATGGGGGAATCCCCGCCATGTGCTCCCGCCGCCTCCCCGCCGCTTCCATCTCCCAACTGTTGCACCTCACTGGGCAACAGTGGCAGCAAACTTCTCCAAACATTTGCACAACGCAAAACGATAGCGGCAAGTTTCGTTGAGAAGATGGCGGCTTTTTAGCACCTTGCCGCATCTCGCACACCCCGCGGCGACGGGGATAGCACCCATGGAGGGAGGGGGCGAGGGGTGGCGGGTGTCAAATCTGCCTGTGTGTGTGTGTGTGTGTGTGTGTGTGTGTGTGTGTGTGTGTTTGTTTGTAAACCAGTGAGTGTGAATGAACAGTGTGTGTACAGTTTGCCACTGCTGCGTGTGAACAACTGAGAGTAACTGACGCCATGTTGGAGGAGATGGGAGACGTTGTGTGAAAAAGGAACCGTCTTTATTTTCCATGTACCTCGCTGGTTGTTGATCTCCCTATCAGTCTGAAAATCTTCAACCAAAGCTGGTGTTTTCTTTTTTGGGGCAGCATTATCAAAAAAACTGCATTTTTTCTTTTGTTTCATCAAGAAACACCATATTAACCACGGGACTATTTTTAACAGCAGTGAATCCACATTTGGCAGTAGGAAGATGTGCCACATGTCCCATTGATGAAGCACAGAGAAACACTTGTACAACAACTATCATTCCTGCTACTGCCAGTACTAAGACTACTGATATTACTCCTGCAGCTACTGCCACTTTTGTATTACTCATAATACTCCGATACTACTGATATTTCTGCTGTTTACTCTTCTACGTCTGCTGCTTCTTTGACTTATGATAGTAGTAATAATGTACTACTATTGCTGCTGCTGCTGCTGCTGCTGCTGCAGAGGCACTCGCTGCTTTTACAACTGGAGTCAATCAGAGCTGCCACAGGGTCAAGCGGCAGGATCTATGCTGGTCGGATCAGCTGTCAATCATCCATCCAGTTACTCTCACATTCACACCTACAGACAATTTAGAACAGGGCTGTCGAACAGCGAACCAGACTGATATAAAGTTTATTGAAAACTTATTGAAACGACCTTGTTGTTCATATTTAACTTGGAACTAGCAAACTGTGAGTTATTTCCCATAACACAACATAAATCATCAAATAAATGATATCAAAAAATAGATAAGAAATAAAATCAATTGAATTCAATTTTTTGTGGCTCAATCTGTAAATTCAACTGAAAACATTTCTCTTCAGGCTAACAACAGCCCAAAAATAATTTCCTTCAAAGAATAAGGAACACCGGATGAAAAAAAAACTACTGCTCTGTGATGCTAACACGCCTGAAGTAGTCACACTGTCTCCACATAGAAGACATGGATAATTTTCCCTCAACATCCAGCGACATACACTCTGCCTCATACCTGCTTCACACCTGATTCGTTTAATCATTTTTTGGGGAGAGGGGATGTTGAATCTGAACTGAATTGCTCCATAAGGCTGCCGATGAAGGAGTGAGGCACGGTCTCGTGCTCACCCGTAACTGGCGAGCCAGTGCACTGCAAGTGCATTGTGAGACTTGTATTATTATGGTTTTGTGTGCAAAAGAATTGCACCAAGGGCCAGATTTAACAGTAATTAAATATTATTACGAGGGCCGAAGATAATTCATTCATGGGCTGGATGTTGCTGGTGGATCTTGAGTCTGATACATGGTATTCCGAGTCTTCAATGAATCTACAAACTGATTTTGGACTGGAGAGAACCCAGGCAGGAGAACATGGTGGGAACAGTAGAGTCAGAACTGAGGGCCTTCTGGCTGTGCTGTGACAGAACCTGCACCTGAACTACTTTTATATTTACATTTAATCTTTGATTTAATCTTTTAACCACCACTCTGGAGCAGTGACTGGAAAGGATTCAACTTTGGATTATATCTTCAGAACCCTCTCCACGGGGAGAGAGACTTGTGCAGAGTGGGTTTGCTTTTCTTTACATCCAAGTTTCTCTCCATTGAAAAAAAAGTCCAGATGATCCTGATAATTCACAAAAATGTTCTCAGAAAACTTCATTATTCTTATTTTTGCTCAGTGTGTGTATGAGTGTGTGCTTCACAGCAGCAACACTTTACAGGTTAGACTTATCCTTTCAATGAAACTGTTGCCATGGAGATCAGGTAATAATAACGTGTGTGTGTGTTAGTGCAGGTGATTATTATCATGTCAAGGCTGCACTTTTCTCTCTCTCTCTTTATTTTGCTCTAACAACAGCCCATCATTGGCTCTTATTGGTCACGGGATCAGTTACTGGGAGCCAATAACCAATCAGCTGTCAGCTGTTACAGGCTGGCGTAACTTTGGACCTGAGATTTGAGAGGACTTGCTTTCTTGAGTTTAGTACTTGCAACGGCAATAGCATCCTTTGTTATTGCCAGCCAACACGAGTCGCCCAGGCTAGTGCTATCTGAGTATTTTCTCATTTCGGCATAAAATGTGGAAAATGAAAGGACACCAAATACAATATCGAATCTTCAGTTCTTTCAGTGCAGAATGCTGGCTTCAGTTGAACAGAGCAAAAACAAGCATTCATCTTCCACCGCTTATCCTGTTCCCAGGGTCGCGGGGGATGCTGGAGCCTAACTCAGCTGTCATTGGGCGAGAGGCGGGATACACCCCGGGCTGGTCGTCAGTCATTCGCAGATAAATGATATTTAATGACAGATAACATTCATTCATTCATTCGGGGCAATTTTCCCAAATAATCTCCAATTACATACTGCTGAATGTTTTTGGAAAGTTCCTCCGGAAAAACCCACACAGACAAAGGGACGGGAAAATCGAAACAGGGTCTTTTTGCTGTGAGGCTAAAACACCAATCACTGCGCCACCGTGTCGGTCCAGAGCAGAAACATCAAATTACAAAAAATCAAAAGAGCAAAAATTCCTTTTTTATTTGACCCTGGGTTGGTCCTTTGGCTCCAAAGGACTCTTGAAATGTTTGTGTGATAAAAAACAAAAAAAATTCAAGGGTTGATTATTCAGATAACCGGGGCAAAGGCGAGGGGCGCTAAAAAGAAAAAAGGGTAAAACTGAGAGAAGGGAAGGTTTGCAGATACGTCAAGTTTTAATTCAACTTTTTTTTTTTTTCCTTTGTCATTTATTTATTGATTTCTTTGGATTTTTTTTTTTAAATCAGTTCTGATTCTGAGGTCACTGTTTTCTTGCTTTCAGTTTTTCAAAACCGACTCCAGATTTTGAGCTGCTTATTGTCCCTTTTTATAATGTTAAAAATTAATCTAATTTTCCCTGAAGCCGATCAGAAGGGGATTTTGAATATGAGCCTCCAGATCGCTCTGGAGGAATATAAGTCATCCGGTGATGGTCAGAGCTGCTGTACAAAACATCAAAATCAGTCTTTTAAAAGCAATCAATCTCTAGCAATTTCTTTTTGCTTTGTTTTTTTTGAAAAAGGTAGTTTGACTTTGGCCATTTAGAGCAGTGACTTACTCCTGATGGGATTGTGGGATCATTTTATATGTGTGTGTGTGTGTGTGTGTGTTTCTTCCATTGAAGAAAAGACATTTATTTTGTTCCCGAACAAACAAACAAACAAACAAACAAACTGTAGAACAAGTGACTCTTGTGAGTCACAAACAGAAATTGCTTATCAAGAAGTTCTGTTGAACGGCTTTATTTTTAAAAGTTAGATACACATTTAGAAAATTTCAGAAAGTCCCGCATTTTGTTTCTTTATTTGTTTCGAATCGAAAAATAAATCTCAAAAGGTCATCAGCGTGAGATCCAGATGGTAGGCGGTGGCTGCCAATCAAACCCGTGAAGTTTAACCCCCCTCCCCCTGATGTCGTCCACCCCTCTGTCACCAGCCTCTCCGGTTTCCCGCCGCTTGCCGGTCCACCGGACGCTTCTTGCTCCGTCCAGCCTCCGACCTCGGTTTCTCCTCCGTTGCCGGCGGGAAGGGGGTAGTTTTCCCTCCGCCTCTCGGGATTTGTCCCCCCCCCCCCCCCGCTCTCTCCGCTCAACGGTCTCCCGGAAGCCGCCGGGAACATGAGTGCGCCTCCGTTAATCCGAGCGCCGAGCCCGTTCCCCGGGGGCAGCGGCAGCGGCGGCGGCGGCGGCGGCGGCGGCGGCAGCGGCGGCGGCAGCCCCGGGGGAGGCGCGGGGGGGTCGGTGTCCTTTCACATCCAGATCGGTCTGAGCCGGGAGCCGGTGCTGCTGGACGCCGCGGAGCTGAGCCTGAGCCTCGTTCGGGAGGTGGCGTGTTCCATCGTGGACCGCAAGGTAACCGGGAGACCGGGAAGGGGGAAATTGGGGGGGGGGGATCACGGTCTAACGGGGACCGGAGAACTTCTCTCTTTGCAGCAAAGTGACACCTGAAGAACTCGAAGTATTTACACCTTCAATTTCATAGTGTTTCAACATTTTACATCGTAAACCCGCGATTTTCCTTGATTCCATAGCAACCACGGAAGAGCTCGGATTAGTCATTTGCCTTTAAAATATTCTCAATATTTGTAAGTATATTGTGAGTGTAGAAACGAACAATTTCAAAGACTTACGATTTTATTTTGAATCTTGAATTGTAATTATTCTTACGCGTGTTAAGATATTGGAATAACCAACATTCTTTTACGGCATTGAATCCAAGCCTTTAAAATCCATTAAATTCAGTGTGATGTAGAGAAAGGAAGCGTTGTGTGAGTGTGTTGCTCAGAGTGTATGTGTGTTTGTGCGAGAGAGAGGAAAATTCAATGTGACACAAATGTTGACATGTGACCCTCCAGGCAATGGTTTTCATAGTAACTGAGCGATGACAGGACTTTAACCTTTGACCTATTCATCTTTATCCGGAACCTGTGAGCTTTCTATCCGTGTTAATGACCCAGTTAACAAGTCGCAGGATCACCTGACCCCGACATGTGACTCCTGACAGGCGAAGATCGTTGACTTTCAAAATTACCCCAATTGAAAACAAACATGATATCTGTTTACTTCAACAATCGGATTTTTGAAGTCGTTAAAAATTCTGTAAATTTAATTCAATTTTTTGAATCTTAAAGTACCTGAAAATTCAAAAGAGAATTTGTCAGAGTTAAAAGTTTTTGTTTCTCAGTTTAACCATCCATCCATCTTCTGCCACTTATCCTGCGCTCAGGCATGTTGGATGCTATCCCAGCTGTCATAGGGCAAGAGGCGATCACATATATAGACAACCAATTGGGATAATTTTCCCAATTTTTTTCCAATCAACTTGCATGTTTTTGGACAACATGCAAAATACAGAAAAGTCCGCGAGTTGGAATCGAACCAGGGTCCTTCGGGGCTGACATGCTAACCACTGCGCCAACCATGAATATATCAATTTTCTGATAATTTGCATTTCATTTTTGATCTTAATCTTAATTCATTTTATATTTCGGGTCCTTTTAAACCAGCTGTCAGAAGTAAATAATTTTAATTAGAATTACAATTATTTTTTTCTTCAAAGTGGCGTGAGAAGTGAAAGATGTTTCTCCAATAGTGAGGCTTTTTAATTCAGTAAGGAAGTGATGTTAAAATAGAGCTGAAGGTGGAAAATTGGGAGGAAGGAGAGGATACGGAATACCCGATTCCCTTTATTGACTTTAACCATCTGGGAAAAGAAGCAAAAAAGTTACTTTTATTTTCCAAGGCTGCGATAGTCTGCAGTTGTGATCCAGCATGCACCAGGAGGCGGCAGCAGAGAGCGAATCATATTTTCTAAAAGATAAAGATCCTTGAAGACATCCAGGAGGCATTCCTAGAATCCACACATAAACCCCGGTTACCACGGCGACCAAAAGAGACTTCACTCAGAGCACACTTTACGCTGATTCCTGTCATCGGTCCAGACCATGGCACACACAACTGCACACATACATAAAGACAGACACACTATGTGCACTTATGCAGACAGACGTGTGCACACTGACATGTCCATCAGTACTATTTGTCTCATTTCAGGTGAAAATAACTTCATTTTCTCTCAGTGAGATGTTAATACCTGAGTGTTACCATAAACACACACACACACACACGCACATGTTCACACAGACCTGGTGGCAGTGCTCAAAACATGCTTTTCTTAGCATCTTGAATACCGACTCGTTACCTTCTTAAAATAATTGCTTAATGCTGGGATTACATCAAGATATTTTCACGGTCACAGACTTAAACTAAATATTTTTAGGAGTTTTACTGGAATTGCAGCATGTCCCCATCATTTCAAGCGTTTGATGTTATTGCAAGTCTTTCAGTCTTTACAGTGATGTAATACAGTCAACAACCAATAGATGAGCTTCAACCAAACCAGAAACAGGAAATCTGGTAGACAAACAATCACCAGTGGTGTTGGTGGCATTATGCGTTCTTGCCAATGCTTAGCTTCCGTTGAGTGAATGGTGGTGTAACTAGCTGCTGCTGCTTGACAGTTACTCGCCAGTTCCTTACGTGTACTCTTTGTATGTGCATTTCTGTATGATGTCCTTGAGGGTCAAGGCGCCTATAAACAAAATGCATTATTATTATTATTATTATTATTATTGTTGTTATTATTTGTTGGTGGTATGGAATAGCAGAGGCCCTGCAAACCCAGTGAAAATATTGCCTAAAGGGAAAAATTTCTTAAAGAATCTGGTTAAAGTCTTGTAAATAGAAACCCTGTAAGATCCACAGTCTTTGTAAAATCTGAGTGCGACTGAAAACTATAAACACCTGTCTTTACACGGGAGCAGGTGTGAGTTTTCCACAAATCTTTTCCAAATCTCTACAAAGTCTTCTAATGTATGGGTAGCTTAAGTAATTTTTTAAGTTTTTCAGAAAACAAAAAATGAGCCATATGTTGAATAAGGAGTTTATTTTAACAAAAGAAATTAGTCAAAGTCAAAAAATGGCTTAGGCAATTATTTTAAGAGGGTGATGAACTGATACAATTCTGTGTGTCTGTGTTTTATCAAATCTATCCAAGGTTTTTTTTTTCATCAAACGCCTCAATTTAAAAGTTATTCACCTTGAAATATGCAGTACAAGTTTGACAAAAGATGGGATCGAAAAGAAATTAAATAAAAAAACAAAAAACAATTTCACTTAAAATACAAATAGTAGAATAGAATAGAATTTTATTAATCCTGAAGAATTTTTTTTTTGCTGGAAGGCTCCAACATTACATACATTCACTCAAAACATGGTATTGATTTTACTTTATTTTTCTAAATAAGTTCCCTCATCAGATTAGAAGGTTCTCCATACAGTCTGACACAAAGCTCTAAAGATCCGCAATTTTTGTGCAGGAAGCAGAACAGAACTGAGACATGGAGAAAGAACCTGAAGGGATCAGGAAGCAACAACAGATAGGCAAAGCAGGAAGAAATCAGGGTGAAAAATCAGCCAGAAACATATTAGGTTACAAAAGATGGAGTGTGCGTGTGTGTGTGTGTGGATTTTTTTTTTTGTGTGTGTGTGTGTATGTGTGTTGTGTGTGGCACACAGAGGCGAGCAACTCAGTGGTGTTCACTCTGGTGTTGCCCCTGGCTGCTGTTTGACCTCCAACCTGGCGATGTGTCTCCTGGTGGCAAAGCTGCTCCAGAGACTGCCAAGAGGCTTCACGCACACACACACACACACACACACACACACACACACACACACCGACACACAAATATCACAATAAAGCTGTGTTTCTGTCAGGAGCTGCTTCTCCTTGTTGCTTGGCAACTGATGATGATTGCTACTGTGAAGTGTCCTCCTGCCATTATGGCCATTATGACACACGGTTTGTGTGTGTGAGTGTTTGTGTGTAAGTGTGTTTGTGTGTGTGTGTGCGCGTGTGTGTGTATATGTGTGTGTGTGTGTGTGTCCGATGCCCCCTCTTTCTTTCTCTCCTCTTTCATCATTTCCTCTCATTATTTAAACACATACACACACACACACACACACACACACACACACCACACACACACACACACACACACACACACACACACACACACACACACACAAACACTTAAAAACACACTCACACACTCTGAGGTCATGTTGACTCAGTCATGCCGTCCTACTGCCAGAAATAATCCCTCCGCAACTGAAAATAGTTCCGGCACTGTGTTTCCTCTGAACCTCCTCCAGGTTTCACCTCCTTCACTGCTCTTTGTTTCACTCTTTCATCTCATTCTTTTACTCCTTTTTTTTAGAGTTTATTCTATTTCCTGTTTTTTTAGAAGAATTCTCCTCAAAATTATCTTACAAACGGAGATCAACTTCTGCCCTAGTTTCAAATTAATTTGTCTGATAATCTGATGAGCCTCTTCAAAATGTGCAAAGCAAATGTGCAGTGCTAATAATTTTCCAAAAAAAGAAATGCTAAAATGACTTTTTTTTTAGTCACAGCAATTTGAAAGTACACTGTATAAAATGTAGAGAATATAGAAACTCATTCATATCAAATAAACACTGTATATCATATGTGATATAAACTGTCTACAATGATCAGGATTATTCTGAAAATGAAAGTCAGTGAAAAAAGGATTAATTCAATATAATCAATTTATAATTTAATTAGACATAATTCATGAAGTAATTGTGAGCACGGTTCAAGAAAAGGTAGTTTGTTGTGATGTCTGTGGAGGTTCTCAGTCATCTAGGTCGTGATGAATTCTTTTCAAAATGTTCTTGTCATGGCAACTGGACTTGAATTCCTTCACTTGAAGACGTTTCACCCCTCATCTGAGGGGCTTCTCTAGTTCGAATGAGTTATGGGGGGTTTCCGAAGATAACTGCCACGTTTTTAGGCGGGTCAAGGTTATGGTGGCTTGTGTAAGTGGAAGAGTTGATCTGCAGAAACTAGATGTAAGGGGGTTTGTTAGAGGGTTGTCATTCGTTGGAACAAAAGAGCAGCTTAGCGGGATTAGAGGTAAAGCTAAACGAAAGAGTTGGATCACATGAACTGAGGCTCTTGTGGAGTGTCGAGGACTGGTTCTGGTGGTAGGTCTTTCCTGGTTGTTTGGAGGGTGCAGATGGGCCTGGTCCGTGTGTACAAATCCATCTGTATTGATCCCAGTGTGGTGTTTTACAATTATGAAAGGTTCTGTCTGATGCCCCCTCCTCTGTTCTGAGATGTTTTTCAGTTTAACACAGGTGGCTTCTTTGACTCCTCTCTCGAACAATCTGTCTTCTCTGGCCAAAATACAGACATTGCTGTCTTCAAATGAATGGCCCTTGTCCTTCAGGTGTAGGTGGACCGTGGAGACCTGTCCTGAAGGGGTGGCTCTGTGCCCTGTGTTGAGCCATCCTTCTATGCAGAGGTTAGATACACCACGTTAGGAAAGCCTTGAGATCCTGTGGCTACCCTAATTGGGCCTTTGCTAAATCAGAAACCACCAGATGCAGTCATACTGTATGTTGCTGGTGTTTTGGAGAAACTCTGAAGGGTGTTCAACAAACACCATATACTGCTACATTTCAAACCCCACAACACCATGAGGCAAAAACTGGTGCACCTCAAGGACAAAACACCCAGGCACAAGATAGAGAGATATGGTGTATGCTGTCACTTGCACTGAGGATTGTGATGATGTCTACATTGGAGAGACCAAACAACCTTTATACAAACGGATGGCCCCAACACAGGAGAACCACCACTTCAGGACAGGACTCCGCGGTCCACCTACTCCTGAAGGACAAGGGCCATTCGTTTGAAGACTAAGTTGCTTAGAGCAACTTAGAAGCAAATTAGGATGACCAAGTTGCTCTTTTGGTCCAATGAACGACACCCCTGTTTGCATAATAATCCCCCTTGCACCTACTTTCTGCAGATCAACTCTTCCACTTACCCCACACGCCACCATAACCTAGACCCGCCCAAAAACCTGGTAGTTATATTCGGAAGCTCCCCATTGGTCATTAGAACTGAAGAAGCCTCTCCGATGAGGGGTGAAACATCTTCAACCGAAGAAATTCAAATCCAGTTGCCAAGACAAGAAGAGTTCGGCACGCCTTTGTTGTGATGTTGCCATGACGACAGAAGTCGGGAAGGGGGACATTTGGCGACAAGTCGTTCAAAGTGCGAGGGGCATGGCATTAATATTCATCAGGTGATCAAACACCTCAGCTCTCATGAATATGTAACAGTTGGAAAGGTGCGGCCATGTGGCCGCATCCCCAGGGGGCTGAAGTGGAAAGGATTCATTGCTATGGCAATGCCTGTCCATCAGCACCCTCCCTGAAGCCAGGCATCCTTGTTGTTCCTGCACCTGAAGTGGTACTGCAGTGTTGCTTGATGGTTTTACACCTCAAAAGTTGCCAAGGCGAAGGCCAAACAGATGGCAGCTTGTTATCTGGTGACCTTCAGCTTCGTCTTGACTCGCCCTCCACCTTCTCCTTCGTCTTTTTATTTTGACAATCTCTCGTCGGTGTCCCAGAATGCCTTTCACTTCAGAGCCACAAGGTAGACGCAGAACAGACTTGGCCTTGAGTTCTGGCTACCATGAATATGTGGCACAGCTGTCATGGTTACGCGATGTACAGACACACACAGACACACACACACACACATACACACACACACACACACATGCGCTGCTATGCACCTTTCTACTCTAGCCTCACACAGGGCACCATTTGTTGTGCAGTGAATGGCGCTTCAATTAATTATTAGTAATATCTAATAATTATCAATGATGATTATTACTTATTAATCAAAGTTATCGAAATATAAATTTAATAATGACACTGACCTTTGTTTTGGGCACCAACAGCAAAGCTGGAAAATAATAAGTAAATAGTGGAATGTATTCTCAAGAAAAAGGTATACATCTAAAAATGTCAATATTTAACAATTATGTTTTTTTGGTGAACAAGGAAGTCGAGCATTTGCCCTGTCAAACAGTCTTGTCACAATATATGCACACAAAATACAAGGAAACTCCCCTTTAAAATATAATAAAGTTTATTTAACAACCTGAAGTGTGTGTGTGTGTGTGTGTGTGTGTGTGTGTGTGTGTGTGTGTGTGTGTGTGTGTGTGTGTGTGTGTGTGTGTGTGTGTGTGTGTATAAAAGGACAGCAAAAATGGCAGTGGCCTCAGAAAAACTACAAAATGGCAGCTTTAATGAAAAACTATAAAAATAGCGGTGGTTGTGGTCCAAAGGCTACCACTTGGTGCGACCATGTGATTGTTGCCGGAATGCACAAAGGAATGGATGGGGTGTAAGTAGATTATGTCCTGTGGAAAAGTACTGAAGGTGTTTTTCTGTTAGTTCTGTGTGTGTTTTCTGAAAAAAACATCAACAACGTTACGTTAGAAAGTTAATATCAGCGATGGCATGGGAATACAGTGATTGTCCAAGGCACGATAGGATAGCAGCAATTACAACACTCACAGAATACTGATCAATGGCTCATGCTTGCCCAGATACAAACATCAGCCTCTTACAATGAGTTGGTCAGTGATGTGAGGTTTTAGGGACAGAGGCCAGCTCTGATGATGATCCGCGTCGGTTGGCTTATTAGTGCATCTGGCTTACAAGGCCCAGCAATAGATTTGTGGTTGCCGGCAGAAGTGAGGTATCCTCTGAATTAATTACGGGGGATAAGAGATGGTTGCCGATCTGGAAACCAAGATCCTCTGGTGCAGTCTGCAGCAACAGTGGTCGGGTCGGGGAGTCGAATTTGGAGCCACAGTCCAGATCTACGTGAAAACAATTGTGTTTTTGCTTCTATATACAACCATCTCTTGTGCACTAGAAAGTAGCTTTTACAGCACAGTTTCAGTTCAAAAGGCGGGCTTATACTGTATACTGGTTGATGGCTCTACAGTGTGTAACTCGGTGTAGGCAATGGGTTAGGGTGCTGAAACGAGCCTCCCGCTTTAGTAGGCGGCCTCTCCTCTAGTCAATCACCTCTGTAATGTGTACCAAAGTTAGAGGGAAGGTGAGGATTAGTTTATTGCAGCAATCTGGGTGGGGGGTCCACCCTTAGAACAAAGGATTCTGTGTGTTCAACAAGTGGTGGTTGAGAAATTTTTCTTTTAAAAGTCTGTATTTGAGGCACAACACACACACACACACACACACACACATATGGCTGAAGTGAGTGGTGTTGTGGAGATGGTTCAGTTTGATCTATTTGATATCTGCTTTCTCCCCCTCTCGTCCTCTCGTCCTGATTAAAAGACATTCTGTGTCATTGCTGACGTCCCTTGCTCACATTCAGCGTTAGATCTCTGCTGACGTGTACCGGGATGAACACCTGTGGGTGGTTTGAGATGAAGAGAGGATGATTCTCTTCATGAGAAAGTGACAGGAAACACCATCAGTCATGTCAATGGCGTGTGCAGTATGTAGTCTGATTGTTTGTCGCTTTTCCACACCAGCTGAATGCAATCATGCCTGACACTGGAGTGAGGGGTGAGGTTAAAGCTGGGGAGTCAGCTGTCAATCATCGAGCCATAGATAATTTAGTCTTCAGACAGAGAGTGGGTACGGTTCACCACTGTGTGGTCCACAACTGTAGCTGTGAGGTGACAGTTCTGACCTCCGACACGCCATCTGTAGTCCATCTTCCCTCCATTTGTAATCCCAACCTTATTGGCCAATGACGTTTGGCTAGCCGTGTGACACATGTATGTTAGCAGTGTGATGGGGGGATGGTGGAGAGCACCCTGTGTTCTGTCTTTCCCCTACATCCCTTCACCCTCTCCCTGCGTCTTTCTTCCAGCTGCCAGAGGTCGGGTTCTACGGGATGTACGAGAAGATCCTGCTGTTCCGCCATGACCAGAGCTCGGACAATGTTCTGCAACTGCTCCGCTCAGCCTCCCAGATCCAGGATGGGGACCTGGTCGAAGTGGTCCTGTCAGGTAAGTCACCATAGAATTGGTGATCGCATTCCACTGTTCCACCTTGGAGGTTTTTTTCTCAAAGTTTAGTTTCACTGAGTCATCGCTGGAGCAGACGGAATCCTCCTACAGGAGACCTCTCCCTCCTCAGGGGAGCTACAGACATCTTCGTCTTCACTCCTTCACCTCAACGCCTCCAGATGTGTCCCACGGCAACTTCCTGCCTTCGTTTGATTGGCTGCCGTCCAGTCGGGGCCTCAGGTGTTCTGATGCTGCAGCGCTAACGGCCTGACAGCTGCCGCCTCGTCGCTTCCTGTGCGTGCGCGTGTGTCTATTAATGAGTGTATTTGCATTTTAGCGCCGGATTTTTGTCTCTCAGACACTCTGCTGTCATCCAGTCAGCTAATATAGAAACAGGAATAAAGACTTGGAACGTACCCTCTTGTTTGGAGGGGGGTGTCGTTGGGGGGGGTGTCGTTGGGTAGACAAGATTTAAACCGATGTTTCAACAAGAACTGAAAAAAATGGTTAGTGATGAAAAGAACAACAAAAAGGCAGACAAAAATCCAATGAACTACACAAAAAACATGCAACACGCCGACTCAGATAATCGGGAGCAGCTTGGCCATTTTTTCACCTGCAGTGATTGGTTTTTGGTGGCTGTTTAGCAAACCGCCATCATTGGTCTACGTGCGCTCATACTTGCACACACTCACACACACATACATAAACACCCAGTCCTTTTCTGAAGCATATAATAACGGCTTGGCGGCTCCTTCAGCCTGTTGGCCTCACAAACAAAAGGGGTAAACAATAATTTGTATAAGTGAATATAATTTCATCCAATCAGCAGCACATTCTGTCGCCACGACGACCGCAGTTTGTCAGGGAAGAAGGTGGAAAGGCGAGTGGAAATGACCGCCAAACAGGATGGCCAGGCAAACAAACAGTGGGTGCATCTGTTCCTGAGAGGCTCCTCATCGTGAAAACACTGACTAACAGGCGGCCAATCATCAGCCATGTTGCTTCCTGTCCCGCCTCCAGGTCAAAAGATCAATTGTTAATCAGTAACTGATAGACAGTCAGCAACTTTTGGCTTGGCAGGAAGCTCTGACTCACACACACTCACACTGATTAAGTAATGTACACCAATATATCTGCCACAAAAAATAGTTCTCTAACTTTTCTTTTTTCCCAGAGTTTGACGATGTTCATGTTCTTTTTGAAAATGGTTTCAGGTAAAGTGATAAGATCTTCTCTGATCATCCACACAGCTTCGGCCACAATGGAGGACTTCCAGATCCGCCCGCACTGCCTCTTTGTGCACTCGTATCGTGCTCCGACCTTCTGCGACCACTGTGGCGAGATGCTGTGGGGCCTGGTCAGGCAGGGGCTGAAATGTGAAGGTATCTCCGCTGGGTTCTTCACTGAAGCAGGATTTCCAAACATGGAAAAAATAAACACACGGGGAAAAAACATCCCATCATGGAAATTTAGATTATCAACTTTCCTTGTCGTAAGGCTGCAAACTATCAATCAAACACAAACCTCTGAGAAAATTTAACACCTTTCAAACATCAAACCTTTTTAAAAGAAGAACCTGGAAACTCTCTGTCCCATTCAGAGCGCAACCAGGACTTTTTGGATTTTTAACATCCTTTCTGCCTGTGATGTCACATCTCTAGATGTGACACCGTCACTAAATATGTAATGTTGTACCTCATGCTGTGATAGTATCACTCCACTTGACATCATGACATCATGACACGATGAGATCATCATGTATGTGATATCACCATGACTATGATGTCATCATCACCCGGTATGCTGTCCTTGCTGATAAGTGTGTCATCATCAATCTGTATCAGACATTGCTTACAGGCATAGTGTCAGTGACTCAATTCATTTCAAGATTCATAAGCATTTATTGTCTTGTGCACAGTCTGGAAAGGTGTTTCCCTGTACAATGAAATTCTTACTTTTCTGTGCACAATGCATCCAGATAAGTATTGATAAATAAATAATATAAACAAACTGTTGTAGCCCAATGTAAGAGTGCAGGGAAATGGAAATGGTGCATGGAAATATAAACAGTGCACAGAAAAGTAAACAGTATTAGCAATGTAAACATTGACTTCAATAATGCTGTGATGTCATCATTAAGTGAATGATGTCACTTAGTCTGTGATGTCATCACGTAAACCGAAACTACCATTTTTCAACTTTGGCTTTTAAAAAAACCTTCAGTAAATTTTACAATGCTTTTTGTCATGTGAACCCAGTCCAAGCCATGAAGTCATGTGACCTCCATCCCATGTCATGTGACTCCAGGGCACAGCTCTCACCAACCACGTGCCCTTTACTCTCCACAGGCTGTGGTCTCAACTATCACAAACGCTGTGCCTTTAAGATCCCCAACAACTGCAGCGGCATCAGGAGGCGTCGCCCGTCCAACATCTCCCTGACGGGGGCGCTGGTCAGTGGCAGCCGCCCACTCAGTGCTGAGCCCTCGCCCCCCCACTACACCGACGATGCCCTACTGGTCAGTACAAGGACAGCGTGAACAAGTCTCTGGATTTAACCTGTTATCAAACATTAAATTGTCTTGCTCTCTTTTTCTCTGTCCTCCTTTCTCATCATCCAGTCTCCAGTCAGTCCAAACACAGAGGTTAGCTCCGCCCCACATCCCATTGGTCGGTCAGGACCCTTCAGCTGGTGAACTAATGGCTTGGGGGATTAAAAAACCACATCCGGCGAAAATTATAAACAGAAGCTACTCTCGTCAGTCAGTAACTGCAGGGAACCTGAGGATAACACCAGCTAGCATATCTCAATTACTTCAACCAAGTACTTCAGCTTTGTTAGCAAAATACACAAAGAAGCATTTGATGTGAAAGTCAGAGAAAGGGCAGTTTATCAACAAGAAGACATGGAGATGACCTTTCACCTTGTGTTGATGTTCTGCCCCCCACTGCAGTACTTCCCAGGTCGGGAGCGGCGCTCCAGCTCCCAGTCCTACGTGGGTCGTCCTATCGAACTGGACAAAATCCTGCTGTCCAAGGTCAAAGTGCCGCACAGCTTCCTGATTCACTCCTACACCCGACCCACCGTCTGTCAGCACTGCAAGAAGCTGCTCAAGGGCCTGTTCAGGCAGGGCCTGCAGTGCAAAGGTCAGCGCCCCCCAACTTCAACACTGGCAATATTACTAAGACATACACATACACACACCGAGATATTCAACTGTGTTACGTTTTATAACAAACTTTATCAGTAGACTGATGCTGGTTCTTTGCAGGGATGTGTGGGGTGTGATGCAGGGTGTGTGTGTTGGTCATCTGTTGAGACAGGCCATTGCTTGTCGCCTGTTGCAAGGATGGATCGCTGCATTTTATGTCGTTATATTCTCTCCTGCTCACAAAGCCTGAACTTTTTTGACACAAATAGGAATGGATCCGGCAAATTACAGAACTGACCTGCCAACAGCATATGTGTCACCCGGTGGGCAGAGTGCCGGTTTGTGTCTCGGTGTCGAAGATTAAAGAATGTGTTTCTGTCAGATTGTAGGTTTAACTGTCATAAACGCTGCGCTGCCAAAGTGCCGAACGACTGCCTGGGCGAAGCTTCACTGAACGGAGGCAAGTTTTCAGCTGGTTTCAGCCGCTGGGACTCTTCTTTGGGAGAACCCACGACAACTGTGTCTCCGACCCCCAGAGCTGCTGAGCCCGGGGGCGGAGTCAGACACCCTGCCAGAGGGCTGCCTTGACGACGGTGACGGTGACCGAGGCGGGGGCCTACTGGATGAGATGGATGATGCGCTGACATCGGAGGCGGGTCTCCTGATGGAGGCGGGCTCCGGTGACCTCTGTGACCCCCACGACCCTGACTTGGATGAGTCCAACAGGGCTATCAGGTGTGCTAACAAACACAGACATATAGAGCACAAGTACATCTGAGATCACCTATTTTGCATTTTGCCTCACCACGTGCAGCCCATCGACCAGTAACAACATCCCTCTGATGCGGGTGGTTCAGTCCGTCAAACACACCAAGAGGAAGAGCAGCAGCGTGATGAAGGAGGGCTGGATGGTCCACTACACCAGCAAAGACACTCTGGTAATGTTTACACTTCTGCACACGTTACTCACTCACTGTCGATATGTGAATCAAGCAAAACTGATCCCAAAATGTAAAATTAGGAGAAATTACGAAGAAATCACGAAGAACAAAAGAACTAGAATGAATTTGCATGTTAGCATCTCACACTGAAATTCTGGCGAAGAGTCTGACCTCGGTTCCTGGGGCGTTAAGTACCAATATGTGTTATGGATCAAAGTGAGCTTGTAATTTTTAAATAACTTTAACACTGGACTTTCTGACAGAGTATTTAGCCTTCGTGAAAACGTCCACCCAGAGGTGCTGGATAGGAGGGTCCAACAGGTGGTGGAACCTCAGATCCAGAAGGAGCAGTGTGGTTTTCGTCCTGCTCGTGGCACAGTGGACCAGCTCTACACCCCCGGCACGATGCCTGAGGACACTTGGGAGTTTGCCCAACCAGTCGACATGTATTTTGAGGACGTGCAGAAAGCATTTGACCATGTCCTGTGGGGAATCCTGTTGGGATCGCTCCCGAAGTATGGGGTTCCAAACCTTGCAATACGGGCTGTTTGGTCCTTGTATGATCGGTGTCAGAGCATGGTTCGCAATGCCGATTGTAAGTTGGATTGGCTTCCAGTGAGGGTTTGATTCCGCCAGGGCTGTCTTTTGTCATCCCTGCTGTTCATAACTTTTATGGACAGAATTCCTAGGTGCAGCCAGAGTGTTGAAGGGATCTCTGCTTTTCGTGGAGGATGTGGTTCTGTCGGCTTCACTGGACTGTGATATCCAGGGAGTAGTTCGGAGCTGAATGTGAAGCGGTTGGGGGGGGAGGATCAGCACCTCTAAATCCGAGACGATGGTTCTCAGCTGGAAACGGTTGGAGTGCCCACTCCATGTCAGGGAGGAGGTCCTGCCTCAAGTGGAGAAGTTCACTTATCTCTGGGTAAGATGGAACAGAAGATCGACAGGCAGATCCGTGCAGCGTTAGCTGTAATGTTGACTCTGCACCGGTCTGTCCTGGTGAAGAAGGAGGTGAGACAAAAGGGCGAGGCTCTCAATATACCAGTCCATCACTGTTCCCACCCTCACCTTTGGTCATGAGCTGTGGGTTGTAACTGAAAGCACAAGGTAATGGATCCAAGTGGCTGAAAGTAGCTTTCCCCGCAGGGTGTCCGGGCTCTCCCTTCGAGATAGGGAGAGGAGTTTAGCTATCAGGGAGGGGATCAGAGTAGAGTTGTTGCTCCTCCATTAGGAGGGGTCAGATGAGGTCGCTAGGGCATCTGGTTAGGATGTCTTCTGGATGCCTCCCTGTTCTGGGCATGTCCAGCCTGGGGGAGGCCCAGAGGAAGACCCAGGACACGCTGGAGGGATTATGTCTCGAGGCTGGCCTGGGAATGCCTCAGGATCCTCCTGCTCCAAGAGCTGCACCAGGTGGCCGGGGAGAGGGAAGTCTGGGCATCCTCTTTTCGGTTGCTGCCCCTGCGACCTGATCCCAGATAAGCAGTAGAAGATCGATGGATGGATGGGTGTCAGAAAAACTGTTTTTCTGAATACCAGTTTTCATTAGAGCATCTTTAAATCGAACCAAAGTGACTGTTCCCTGAAAAAGGTTCTTAATCCCCTCTTTGTTTTTCTGACATCTTGTTTCAGAGGAAGAGACACTATTGGCGGCTGGACAGTAAATGTATCACTCTATTCCAGAATGAGACAGGAAGTAAATACTACAAGGTGAGTGGTTGGATGCTAAGACTCTTACAGATCCTTAGAACATGTTCAGAATCAGGTTCTGGCAGCATGTGTACCTACTTTAGAAAGCCAATCTATACCTGGATGAAATGAGGTCTGGAAATATATTTGTTTGATCAATTGAGCGAAACTTTACGCTAAAACTGTGACGTATGTGGCCCTGTGATTGACACCTGGCCCTTTGATTGACAGCTGACTGGTTCAGGTTAAGTCCTGGCCCTTGACCCAGTCACAGTGGAGACACTGAAACAGACAACTAAAATGTGATCCACAACAAGTGGATGACAAGGAACAGGACAGGAAGTCAAACACAACAGGAGCAGGACTACCAAAATAAAACAGGAAGAAACACTCAAAAAGAATATGAAGTAAGAAAACTGAGTTTTTGATAATAAAACGCAAAAGTTCAAAACATTTATAACCCCATGGACATTTTCTGTTTGTAACTCACACTCAGGAGAAGACAGAGCAAAGTGCAGGAAGTGAAACAAAATTGCAGTCATTATAAAATAAAAGTCAATTTAAATATAAAATAAATCTATTGTTTGGTACCAAAGCATTACTGTGTATGTACAACCATTTTTCTTACATGAAATACTGAAAAACTAAAATAGTTTAAAATAAAGTCTTCTGGTTTGCCAAATTTTTGCAGGATATACCCCTGTCAGATATCCTGTCACTGGAACCCGCCCAGACGTTCTCATTGCTTCCCGACGGTGCGAATCCTCACTGTTTCGAAATTGCAACTACGACACTGGTTTACTACGTGGGGGAGAACTCGCTGAAAGCCGAATCCTCAATGATGGGCAGCAGTGTCCTGGTGAGACCACGAGTTCTGTTGAGTTCCTGGCTGCATATGAGTTTCCTTGCGTGTTTTCGGATAGTACATTTAAATCAGTAGTTTTTAGAACAGATTCTTCTAGAACAGTTTTTGATAGATTCTGATCCTTTGAGGTTAAACTAGTACTAATTTTTAAATTGTTTGGAACATTGAAGGACTGATCTGTTGTGGTTCTGATGGGTTCCCCAGGTGAGTGGCGTTGGGCTGGATGTATCCAGGATGTGGGAAATGGCAATCAAACATGCCCTGATGCCCGCTGTCTCCACGGGGATCTCCCAGGGTTCCCACCGTGGCGGACACAGTAAGTCGATCGTCATGTCATGCGGAGCTGAGCCCGGCACCACTGCAGGGCGATTGAAAAAATCTGTCATTGAACACACGTCATCATCTGCAAACAGTCAAAGAATGTCAAAAGTCCTCAGAAATCGTAGACCAGTCGACCCTCAGTTCACTCTGGGGATACATCGCCCTTAGAAAAGGGATTTTACGGTCAATCCCCATCCTCCACAGAGGAAACCGATTGAAAATTGTTGAGGATTGTTGAGATCCATGATGGTTCACACCGATGTCACTCAAATCGGTGACATAATTTTACACAAAACCTGAAAATTCATCACTTTGTCTTCGGTGGAACATTGGGCTACCTCTTGATGGTCCAACCAACTGGACACTCTCTGGTGCCCCTTCAGCTCCGCCCACCGATAAATCGAACAAATCATTTGTTTGCATAGCTAGTGTAATTTCTTTTCTTTCCGCCAGTGTGACAGTGTCTCCGTTTCCCCCACAGAGGAAGTGTCCATCAGTATCTCCGTCTCCAACCATCAGATCCAGGAGAATGTGGTGAGAGACCAAGAAGAAGAAGAAAAAAAATGTCAACCTGTCTTTGTTTACAAAAACAAAAACAAGAAAAAAACTGTATCAGTTCAAGCAAGCAATTTAATGGAAAATCACCTAAAAATTTATCAGTGTTGTATTTGCCTGCCCTCTCTGGAGTATACCTGTTCTTCTGGTTGGTTATGCCCCGCCCCACTGCTCTAATTGACTCCAGCATGATGTTGGTTCATGTTGTCTGATGATATGAATCCAATTTCTTATTGTAATGACGTCTTAATATTCTGCATCAAAACGTTCGGCGTTTCAAATTGCATCACAGAGCGCTTCACTCGCCACTGCCTCCTGGAGGGCCAGAGGGGTTGCTACAAGCATTGCTGCCCCCCCCCCCCCCTTTTGTCAGTGGTTGCAGCTCGTTAGTTGAAAACTGATCCAGCTGATCAATATCTGATGAATTGACTTTCAGATTTCATTCTGGATTCTTTAAATTGTTGAGGAGTACATTGAAAGGAAATATACAAATTTCAGGAATATTTGATCAAATGCACCAAAACCAAATAAATTTAAAAATAGCAACACTGCAATTTGTTGCTTTTTGTCAGCTGAAGTTGGTTGGCCCTTTCTTCCAGGACATCAACTCTGTCTACCAAATCTTCCCCGATGAGGTTCTGGGTTCTGGACAGTTCGGGATTGTTTATGGAGGTGAGAGTGGTACCGACAAGTTGTGGCATTCCTACTCCTGTTATCAAGTAAAGTTAAGAAAACCAATTTAAAAAAGTACAGGCTTTTCAAGAAAACGGTCAGAGGTAAACTTAAAGGGGACTTCATAGACCCTAAATCTTTAATTCTAATTTTAATGCTTTTATTTTGGTTGTATGAAAATGCAGCCTCGGGGCAGCATGGCCCAGTGTCTCCCCAAGCCAGCCTCAGGGGGGCACGGGCCAGTGTCTCCCTGAGCCGTGCCCCCCGCCGGCACCAAACGAGAATAAATGCTGGAGGTTGTGTCAAAACCAAACATTAGAATCAAACCTAATAAATGACCGCCATTGGTACCAATGACCTACAAGGTACCAATGGAAACTGGGCTACCATAGGTCAAAGAAGGAGAGGAGGAAGGCATGTTCGGAAGCTGAGAGAGAAGAAGGAAAGCAAGAGTCTGGGACTGAGAGCAAGGAACTTTCAATATTGGGAGTATGACATGAAAAGTTAGAGTTGGTCGACATGATGCAGAGAGGGAAGGGGGATATGCTGTGTGTCCAGGAGACCAGGTGGAAAGGAAGTAAAGCTAGAAACTGAGGAGCTGAGAAGTTGTACTATCATGGTGCTGACAAGAGAAATGGAGTAGGAGTTATCTTGGAGGAGTTTGTTAGGAATGTTCTGGAGGTGAAAATAATGTCAGATAGATTTGTGAGTCTGAAACTGAAAATATAAGGTGTGATGCTCAATGTTGTTAGTGACTATGCCCCACAGGTGGGATGTGAGTTTGAGGAGAAGAATTTCTTGAATGAGCTAGATTCAGTGATATCTCCAGAGATAAGAGAGTAGTTATTGGCACAGACTTCAATGGGCATGTTGGTGCAGGCAATAGAGGGGATGAAAAAGTGATGGGCAGATTTGGTATAGAGGATAGGAACGCAGAGGGACAGATGGTGGTAAACTTTGCAAAAAGGATGGAAATGGCTGTAGTAAACACTTTTTTCCAGAAAAGACAGGAACATAGGGCAACTTATAACAGTGGAGGTAGGAGCACACAGGTAGACTACATCTTGTATAGACGAGGTAACCTGAAAGAGATCAGGGGCTGCAAAGTAGTTGTAGGTGAAAGTGTAGCCAGACAGTATAACGGTATAGGATGGTGGTTTGTTGGATGACTCTGGTGACAAGGAAGAGCAGAGGACAAAGTGGTGGAAGCTGAAAAGGGAGGAGTGTTGTATGATTTTCCAAGAGGAGTTGAGAAAGGCTCTGGGTGGTCAGGGAGAGCTTCCAGACAACTACCGTTAATGTTATCAGGGAGACCAGTTGGAGAGTACTTGGTGTATCATCTGGAAGGAAAGTAGATAAAGAGACTTTGTGGTGGAATGAGGTGGGGGAAAGTGCAGGAGTATATACAGAGAAAGCGGTTGGCAAAGAAGAAGTGGGATACTGAGAGGACTGAAGAGAACAGACAGGACCACAGGGAGATACAATGTAAGGTAAAGACAGAGGTAGCAAAGGCAAAACAAAGGGCGCATGATGACCTGTATGCTCGGTTGGACAGTAAGGAGGGAGAGAATGATCTAAACAGGCTGGCAAAATAGAAATAAAGATGGAAAGGGTGTATAACAGGTCTGGGTGATTAAGGAAAGAGGTAAATGTGTCAACAGATGCTAGAAGAGTGATGGGAAGATGGAAGGAGTACTTCGAAGAGCTGATGAATGTGGAAAATGAAAGCGAGGTAAGGATAGATGAGGTGACTATTGCAGACCACAAAGTAGTAGAGATTAGTAAAAGTGAAGTGAGGAAGGCATTGAAGAGGATGAAAAGTGGAAAGGCAGTTGGTTCTGATGATATCCCTCTGGAGGTGTGGATGTGTCTAGAAGAGGCAGCAGTAGAGTTTCAGACTCGATTATTCAATGGGATCTTAGAGTAAGAAGATGCCCGAAGAATGGAGACAAAGTGTGAGGGTGCCTATTTTTAAGAATAAGGGGGGTGTGCAGAATTGCGGCAACTATAGAGTGATAAAGTTGATGAGCGTACAATAAAGTTATGGGAAAGAGTAGTGAAAACTAGACTAAGAGCAGAAGTCAGCATTTGTGAGCAGCAGTATGGCTTCATGCCTAGAAAGAGTACCACAGAGGCCAGAGGAGAGGAAGTCTTGTATTGTATGAAGAAGTCTGGAGTGGCAGAGAAGTATGTTTGACTGGTGCAGGACATGTATGCTAGATGTGAGACAGTGGTGCGGTGTGCTGTAGGGTTAACAGAGAAGTTCAAGCTTGAGGTGGGACTTAATCGGGAATCAGCTCTGAGCCCCTTCTTCTTTGCAGTGGTGATGGGCAGGCTGACAGATGAGGTTAGACAGGGATCTCCCTGGACCCTGTTGTTCACATATGACATAGTGATCTGTAGTGAGAGCAGAGAACAGGTTGATGAAAATTTAGAGAGGCTGGAGGTATGCTCTGGAAAGGAGAGGAATGAGGGTTAGTCGCAGCAAGACAGATTATATGTGCGTGAATGAGAGGAACTCGGGTGGAGCGGCGAGGCTACAGGGAGTGGAGATCAAGAAGTTGGGGGATTTCAAGTACTTGTGGCCAACAGTCCAGAGCAGCGGTGAGTGTGGAAAAGAGTTGAAGAGACGGACTCAAGCAGGTTTGAATGGGTGGAGAAAAGTGTCAGGGGTATTGTGTGACAGAAGACTATCATCCAGAATGAAAGGAAAGGTGTACAAGTCAGTGGTGAGTTGCAGACATGAAGACGCTAAGGATCTCTTTGGGAGTAACCAGGATGGATAGGATCAGGAATGAGTCTATCAGAGGAACAGCACATGTTAGATGATTTAGAGAGAAGGTCAGAGAAGCCAGACTGAGATGGTTCGATCATGTACAGAGGAGGGATCGTGAATATAATGGTAGACGAATGCTGGAATTGGAGCTGCCAGACAGGAGGTTTAGAGGAAGACCAAAGAGAAGATTTATGGACGTAGTGAGAGAGGATATGAAGGTAGTTGTGTGAGAGAGAATAGGGTTAGATGGAGAAAGTTGATTCGCTGTGGTGACCCCTGAAGGGATAGCCGAAAAGAGAGGAAGAAGATTTTGACTGTGTGAAAATCCAGATCATTTTCTTTGCTGTGATTTTCCTCCATGGCTAATCCCAGAGTTCACTTGGTGTCTTAATGTCTAATTAGTGTGTGTGTGTGCATGTGCATGTGTGCAGGCAAACACAGGAAGTCAAGTCGAGACGTTGCCATCAAGATCATTGACAAACTGCGTTTTCCAACTAAACAGGAGAGTCAGCTCCGCAATGAGGTGGCCATCCTGCAGGTACACACACACACACACACACACACACACACACACACACACACACACAGACAGACATGTGAGTGTGAAGTCCTTTGGCTGGGTACCGTGACCTCCAGTCAAACCTTTGACTGTGACAGAACAACCAAACATGGGAATGTCTTCCATGTGGAGGTTATTCCTTCAGCTTCTGCAGGTGTCTCTTGGTTCTAAAGAAGGCTGTGTCACTCATCACCCAGCAACTGGCGCCGAGATTTATTTATTCTTTTTTTTTTTTAAATAATTCCACTAAAACACACATATGAAATACTAAACAGAAAATGAATCTGTTAAAAAATATTATGTACCTCCACATAATGCAAATCTTGGGGATTTTCAAGACAAAAATAAACTATTTTGTTTTTTTTTGTTGCTTTCGTGACTCAACCGAAATTGATACATTTTGGAATTTATTGACAAAAACAAACTTAAAATAAATCATTTCGACACCTTAAAATAAATTTATCATTAAGATAAATCACTGCTATGTATCAATTAATTCCTCTAAAACGTTATTTTGCTAGATCTGCTTTTCATAAATGTGTGTTTGACATAAGTACTAATCTAGTTGTTACACTAAGATTACTAAAAGCAACCTCTTTGATCATGTGACTCTTGGTATGGCATCAGAAGTCGCTACAGTGGACAAAACATCCCAGAAGACTTGAGGATTTAGATGCCAACGATGGTATGCCGGTGCTCCTGTTGTTTTTTCATTATTTAGGGCGGCTTGGCACAGGAAAAAGAGCAATTGTCATTGGACCTGAGCATTCCTGGTTTGATTTCCAGCTCCTCCTGGTGTGTTGAAGTGTTGTTGAGCAAGACACTGAACCCCTAACTGCTCCCCTGGTGCTGGTGGACAGCAGCCTACTGCTCCTGGGTCATCCATTATGGCTTAAATGCAGAGAAGGAATTTCCCCACAATAAATTAAATTAAAAGACACACACAGAGTGAAACTTGCTATCGTGAACCTGCTCCATTACCGGTGTGACCGCCGCAGGGGCGCGACATCCAGCAGTACTCTGCCGCTGCTTCTTGCACCGAGCATCTCAGCTGCCATTCTCAGATATGACACAAACAAATAAAACACAAAGAAGAAAACTGTGAAAGAAATTTGGGAAAACGACAAGAAGTTCCCCTAAAAAACTAAAGGAAAGCAACCAGGAAAAATAAGACAAGTAGAATAACAGTTAAAATAATTAAAAGTAAAATTGAAAACTCAAGGGAATATGAAACCAAAGTGTTTTTCTATTTAGTCGATGTATACATTTAACTCATATCTAAAACTACAAAATATTTTATCATTAATCGATAACATCATTAATCGATGACATTGACAGATTAGGATGAGCCGAGGGGGCGCACAAGGCATCACATGACCCCACTGATGTCACTTCCTGCAGAGCCTCCACCATCCTGGCGTGGTCAACCTGGACTGCATGTTCGAGACGCTGGACAGGGTCTTCGTCGTCATGGAGAAGCTGCACGGCGACATGTTGGAGATGATCCTGTCCAGTGAGAAGGGACGACTTCCTGAAAGGATCACCAAGTTTCTGGTTACTCAGGTGACACACACACACATTCATACATGGATACGCTCACACAGAAATAAACCCACACGGGAATACATTCACCCTCTCTCGCACACACACACACACACACTAACCCTCAAGTGACAGATAGTGTGTCTTCTCAGATTCTGGTTGCTCTTCGTCATCTTCACTTTAAAAACATCGTCCACTGTGACCTCAAACCAGAGAACGTCCTGCTGGCCTCAGCTGATCCTCTCCCTCAGGTTGGTCTATTTATTCAGCTGATCCTCTTCGTCAGCTGATCTTCCTCCTCAGTTTATCCCCTTCTACAGTTTAGCCCTCTTCCTCAGGTTAGACCTTTTCATCAGGACAGTCCTCTTCCTTGGTTGATCCGCTTCCTCAACTGATCGGTTCAATTTTTGTAATTATATATTTGCTGATCTTTTCTGGGTATTATGTCGTCCATATTGACAGCGTTGATTTTCGAGAATTTTCTTTAATTTCATCAAACTATCATCTGAAAATGTCCGTATTTAAAATGTTTTTTGCTACTTTTTCAGTAACATCCCCCCCCTCTTCATTCTTATACCTTGTGATGATGTCATGTGTTGTTGTCATTTTTCAAGCCGCTTCCTCTGGCTTTGATAATTGTCTCTTTCCGGTCTTCTTGCTTCCTCTGCAGGTCAAACTTTGTGACTTTGGTTTCGCTCGCATCATCGGAGAGAAGTCTTTCCGCCGCTCGGTGGTCGGCACGCCGGCGTACCTCGCTCCCGAGGTCCTGAGGAACAAGGGCTACAACCGCTCGCTGGACATGTGGTCAGTGGGCGTCATCATCTACGTCAGGTAGGAACCAGGGAACCATGGTGACCCGGAGACGCGTGCATGTGCTGGCCATCTGAATGTTCCTCCGTCCTGCAGTCTCAGCGGAACCTTCCCCTTCAACGAGGACGAGGACATCAATGACCAGATCCAGAACGCAGCCTTCATGTACCCGCCGCACCCGTGGAAGAAGATTTCACAGGAAGGTACATTGCCACCTCATGCTGCTCGCCGCCACAGCAAGATCAGCTAACGGCAGAGCTCTTATTTTCTGATTTGAATTTTAACATTTTTGATCTCACACACACACACACACACACACACTCCTCAAGCTAAACGTCGCCAAGTAGCAGTCTATTTTCAGCTGAAGCTGATGCGGTAGGTTGACTGTGATGATGAAGATGAAGAGGAGGCTGAGTCAGGCAGGGTTTTCTGGTGGATGACGGCGGCCTGAGTCACCGGATGAGTTGAAGAGTAAAAATAACCAGCAGCTGTGAGTCACAGTAATGTTCAGACAACATGAGATTGACGTTTGACTTGAACCCAAACTGGAATCTCGGATTCTCCTTACCCAAAAGAGGGTCAGAAGTCCCGGACGGTCTTTCAAAGTTCTCCTGCCGGGGTTCTCTCCAGGTTTTCTGTCTTGCTCCAACAGTTCATCGAAGACTCCAAATTATCCATAGGTATGAGTGAGGGCAAGCAGCTGGATGTGTTTACCATGGATCTGCCCAGGTTAAACCATCTCTCAGCCCAGTGACAGCTGCGATTGGCTCGGCCCCCCTGACCCAGTGAGCAGGATGAGAGCTGTAAAGGATGAATGGAGTAATTAACCTGAAAAATATCCATGCAAACTGATTTTATTGAGAATGTGTATGTTGGGGTAAGGGCAGGAAGCAAGGGTCCATTCATCTCCAGGTTCACCCATGTGTTTGATGAGGGGAAACAGAGGCCTCCTATTGACCTTTGACCCTTGAAGAGAGGTGTTAGCTTTGCTCTTTAGCTTCATCTCGACCCTCACTCCAGGGAGGGCGGCTCCCCCTTCCCCCTCGTCTGTGTTTGTTCTGCAGCCATCGACTTGATCAGCAACCTGCTGCAGGTGAAGATGAGGAAGAGGTTCAGCGTTGACAAAACTCTCAGTCACTCCTGGTTACAGGTGATACCCTCTACTTCCAATACCCCGCTCATCATCCATTCATGTTCTATTACACATTCATTTATCGTTTTTAATTAAACCTGACACATTTTATCAGCTTTGGCTTGGTTAGTGTTTCTGATCTTTTTATTTGAATATAAATATATTCAGGCCATTCCAAAAACAATTTTTTAAATGTATTTTAATTTGCTCATGTTGAAGATGATTGATTCAATCAGTGGTTTGTTGCAAAAAAAAAAAAACATTTTCCTCATTTTTTTAGCACCATTTTACTCAAAGTGAAATTGAATAAAAATTCAGACATATGTTTGAAATTTCCAGGCATTTTGTCCTGAAATTTCAATTAATTTGATTGTTGTCTATAAGTAAGTGTACTGAAGGTGTTGAGGGATAATTTATTGTTAATAAAAGAACCCAATTACTCTGCGACGGGTTTTATCTTAGTAAAGGTACTGAGATCCTGGACTTCAGATACGACTGATGTCCAGGCCATCAGGTTTCACACTTCCTCCTCGTGGCCTGGAGAGCACGTGGGATTAAGTGGTGCTGTAAAGTACGGGTGCGTTTTATTTTGCACCAGGATTACCAAATGTGGTTGGACCTGCGGAACCTGGAGAGCCGGATGCAGGAACGTTACATCACCCACGAGAGCGATGACCTACGCTGGCAGTACCACGCGCAGCTGGGGGGCCTCGAAAGCCCCGCCTTCCTCGCCGCCACAGGGCCCCCTGCTGCCAGCCACAGGCCAGAGCGCTATCAAGAAGCAGAGGAGGAGCTGGCGACCCTCAGCGAAAGGGTCAGTGAGCTGTGAGGACTTGCACAACCTCTCCAACTTTCCCCCTCCATCCAAGGTGCTGGGTTCTTACAGAAGAACAGAAACTCCCTGGATGTCAGGAGCCTGAGGGGTGCCAAAATTCAGTGTAGACAGATTACTGACCACATGATCCTTTTCAATTTGGTCAAAATGTCACAGAGCAGTCAGGGTTAACCTAACCCTAAATTCCTAAATTTTTAAAAGAAAAAAGAAATTGTACATAAATAAGCCGCAGGTGTTCCTGTTGAAACATGAGAAATTGACGCAGCAAGATGTTAGAGGAAAGATTTTTTTTGGAAACTTTTAATTAAATGAATGACGGTAACATCTGCAACTACCGGTACAAAATGCAATTGCTTTTTTTCAGAGTAGATGCCGAACTTTCGTGCAACAGCTCTATTTCCTTCTTTGACAGCCAGACAGATCGCCTTCAACTTGAAAGCCGCATCAAATACTTGCCGCATCTTTGTCCTGATGGGGGTGTGTGCAAAAAGCACAAAATGGCTGATCTGAGGAATGATTGTAAATGCGAGTCTGGCGAAACAGTTTCTATTTGTCCACCGTGACAGTGTTGTCGGAAGGAAGCTACTGTAATTACCCTATAAAAATCCATAAATTAGCTGCATTGTTGTAAAAACCACACTTCTCGAAGCGTTTGAAAAAAGTAGTGGCTTATATGCCGGAATTTACGCTACATTAATTTATATATAAATGTATATCTTAATACATGCACACTCACATATATTCTCTCCACTGACACCAGAGGGCAATGTTCTTCTGACTTTGATCATTTCGAGAAAAGAAAAAAGGTGCAATTGTTTTTAATCATAAGGCTGATGGGAGAGAAATCTATTTCTGAAAAACAAAACACGGCAATATCTTTCCTTGCCAGAACCCTGGTAGAACCTGGATGGCGTCTTATCAGTGAATCTCTCCTTCAGGACTCAAACCTCAGGTCCAAAGCGGGTTCTGGCCAGACCTGAGAACCGCCTGATCAGTTTCCTGTTCACTTTTTTATTCACTTTTTTTCTCCAACTTGGACACAAACAGGGTTGAAGGAGCAATGCTGCCAAAACGATCATAAAAATAAGTTACAAGGAAAGCCAACATTGTATCTCATAACATTTCAAACATTTAACCCAATAACAAAAGAGGAATGAGGAGAAAACATCACGATTTTAATCTTTGTCGTTTAAAGTAAATGTGTAAGTGAATTCATAAGGTGTAACCAAAAATCCAAACAAAATGCAGGAATACCACAAAAGTCAAATAAATTTTGATAAAATAATATATGCTGGAGCCTATCCGAGCTGTCATTGGGCAAGAGGCAGGGTTCACCCTGGACCAATCAAAGGGCCACATACCGAAAATAGACATACAACCCTTCAGTCTCTCATTCGCATGTCTGGGCATTTAAGGATCTCCAGTTGACCTGCTGCATCTTTTTTTAGACTGTGGGCTTTAACTGGAAAACCTGGAAGAAATCCATGCAGACACAGGAAGAAACTCCACACAGAAAAGATTTTATTCGGGCTGCAGTGGGGAAATTTCAATCGGCCCATCTATTTGAATTAAGCCAGAGACCTTCTTGCTGTCAGGCGGAGCCACTAACCACTGCAGCACTGTGGTGCCAGACTAAAAAACCAAAGAAAAAAATTCAAAATGACTCTTTTGTGCTTAACTTATAAACATTTATCTGTCATGGAATGAACATTCTTCCTGAAAAAAATATTTTTAAAGGTCAAAGGTTGATGTTTCCCAGTCAAATCCTGTTAACAGTCTGTTCTACGATGTCGGAAAATTTACTATGTAGCATTTTGACCCAGAAATGCTAATTAGTGGAAATCAGTGCTAACAGCAACAACCTTATCTGGCTGCTCTGATGAGACCCGGATATGATAGGAAGCTGTACTTATTTCTGGAAAACTCTTTGTATTATTTATATATTTCATTTGTGTAGAACCTGCTGCCAAGTGACGTGGTACAGCTCCTTCATTGTCGCTAGCCCTGCTTCACAAACAAAATGGCTGCCAGAGGCTTAGAGGCTCGTGTTCAGTGTTTGTGCACCGTTGGACTCTTGTGTTCTGTCCATAACTTGACTCTCGTTCCTTGGGTTTCAGTCAGCGGCACTCTGCTGATCCTAGCTTGCAGCCGGCGCCTGTTGCGTCAGACGCCTTAATTGTCCACCCAGACATCATATCGACTTGTGCCCTTGGGTAAAAACTAGCTCTACCTTCACTTCGTTTGCCAGTAACCTACAGCAGAAAAATACATTAGCTTCACAGTTACCTGTCAACATGACCACTTTAAAAGTCCTCATATAACATCTGTTACCACACTTTTAGCAACAGGTCGTTTCTAGCTGTTGTTTTTTTAGACGCTATTTTCTTAACTTACAACTCATTTGAATGTAGTTTTGTGGTGACTACTAGCTAGTTCCTTGACAGAAAATGAGCTAGCTGGCTGCTGGTGCTACTAGTGTTTGGTTGGTCATTATTGTTAGTACCAAAGATTTGTCTGAGGACAGTCACACTGTCCACAGAACGCTGTTAGGAATTTGATAAAAAAGCAACAACAGCAGTTTCAGACATGATTATCTTCTGCATCTTATTTTTACATATTGTCTCAACAAGCTAACATGAAAGCTTAACCTCATAATTTCACTAAAACAGCTTTTTGGGCCCTTGATCTCCTATTTTTGGTCATGTCTTGACATATTTATCAAGCAAACTTCATATTTTGTTAATGACTTAGCTCCTCTCCACAAGCACTATGCTAATTCAATTCCATTGTTTTGCTGCCGTTAAAGGACAAAAGTCAAATTCATGCACCGAAAGTTGTAATTGTGGAAGTAAAACACAGTCCAAGATGGAGGAAGCTAAATCGTTAGTTTCTTAGTGCTGCTTCATCAGAAATCCAGGATCTGAAGAAACCAAGAAAGAAGTTGTCCGAGCCGCAACTTGCTGCACTTTTGATTGTCTATTAGCTAAGACGGCTACAGCTTCAGATGATAAGTCACTGAATGTAGCATGATCTAGCTGACATGATATCACTTAACAGCTATAACCACTCAGTGAGAACCAGGGCTGTGTCTACTTTTTGAGGAGGCTTCGCCGTCCATGTGCGTGTGTTGTGCTATTCAATAATGATTGGTCAGCGTTAAAATAAGGGCTGCATTTTTGAGCTTGTTTATCTTTCAGAGGGTCCATTTAAGAGTCTCTGTGTGTGTGTGTGTGTGTGTGTGTGTGTGTGTGTATGTGTGTCTTTGAGCTGGGTAACCTGCCCTGCTTGCGCCCCCTGCAGGAAGCATAAAGATGTATTTTTTTCTTGATTATATTTAAATAAAGATATTTTAAAATGAATCTGGAGATTTATGTAACGTTTTTTTCTTTGAATCTTCATTTATCAGCAGTCATTCACAGACACACACACACACCCACACTCACACACATGACAGTGACTAGTTTGAGAAATTAATGATAATGTTTTAAGCACTATTAACTAGTTATTAGCAGTTGTAGCTTCAGTCTGGTCAGCAGTCCAACGTGTTACTAATTTTATAGAAACACAATCTACTTGTTACTATGGAAATGTGGATACTGGGACCTTCTCAATGCTATGCACAATTTAATGTTCTCATTTCAATTTTTTTCATGATAGTCAAAAACATCCACAAACATCTCAGTGTCCTAACTGATACATTTGTTTTACTTTGATTTTCACGTTTCCTTTGTTTACTTATGTGTTGATTTAGCATCTCCGAAACAAATGCAGTTCTTTCTTTCCCCCAAATTATTATCAGAGCTATGTTCTCTAGCTCTTTATTGTCTAATTCCACGTCCTATGGTTTTCCGTTTCCTTAGTTCATGCTCTTCCATGTTCTATGGTTGTCTATTCAGGGATTCTATAACCTTTATTTTTAGCTGTCTGTGTTCTTGGGTGTTCTGTTGTTTTGGATCTCCCGTCACTGGTTCTCTACCCTCTTTTTTTTTTATTTTGAAGGCTATTCATTGTCCTGTTTTGGTCATCTTGTCAGGCTCTTGTCTGCTCATTGTCCTCACCTGTCGGCCGATCAGGCCTCATCATCTTCCGTCCAATCCGCTGCCATTCCTGCTATTCCGCTGCTGTTTTCTGGTCCTCGTTCTGCGACTCCATTAAGTTCGGCAGATTTGGTTTGGTTTTCCATCTATTTTTCCCTTTGAGCTTTTCCTTTCAGCTGATTTGTTTTCTGCTGGTTCCTGAGGAGCATTTCCTTTCAGCGTTAGCTTGTCAAGTTATTCCACAGAAGTGAAAAAGGAATTTGTTTTTATTTTTGCTCAAATGTTTTAATAAGAATACAAAAAAGGTTGAGTTTGAATCAAATTCAATTGACCATTTTTTTCTCTCTGTTTGTAAGAACAACAAACTCTTGGAAACCCAAAGTTATTTCTTTTTTCATATGATTCATATTATCATTATCTATTTCTTTTCTCTCTAAAGTGAAGTCACTTACTAAGTCAACGTCTCAAAAGCACATTTTGATTTTAAAAAGCTTTTATTCTGAAGAGGAAAAAGTGGCATTGATGAGAGGGTCTTTCAAGTCCAGCCTTCGATCTTCAAGTCCCATTTTGTCATTTGAATAAAGTTTTTTATTGTCTTGCATTGATGAAAGGCCAATAGAGTCACATCTTATTTTCTCTCCAGATCTTTGAGACGTGATTCATCAGATACGTTTTCAAAATCATTTTTTGACATTTTCGCGGCACTTCTTTCTTAATTTAAAAAGAAAAGATGTCTGTTTTTTTCTCTACTTTTTGTAAGACCTTTAGCTCAGAATGATTTCTTTCTTCTTTCCTCGTCTTCTTGACAAACAGGCGTGGGGATGCAGGCGGATTACTTTACTTTACTCTTTTATTTTCTCACGTTTGTTTTGACCGTCCTGTCAGGCGCAGACTTCCTGTCACTGCGTGATGAACAATAAAGTTTATTTGGACGTCGGCGTCGTTTTCCCCGCAGCATGTAATTAAATATTGATGAGAATCAAAACCAGACCGGTTGCTTCTTTGTGTCCTGTCGTAGGTTAAAGGTCAAAGGTAATTTCATCTGAAGCAGAAAATTAACTGGAAAGAATGGGTATTAAGCCTCACTTAAAAATGTATGATAATTAATGAGTAAAGGTTTGATTTTCTTGATTCATTTTTTAATTTAAAAATCCACTTTCATGTTTTCATTTCGGACCCACAAGTTTAAAATCTCTTTTTGCAAAAACTGAAATTGTCTTTAAAATTTCTGACACAAACAAAAAAAAAATCTGATAAATTCAGATATTTGTCACCTTAACATTTTCATTGGTTTGATATTTTACATTTATCGGACATGCTTGTTTGATGCAGCTAAATATAAAACAAAAATACCTGGAAACCAACGTAGAAAATAAATGAATTCCGACTGTAAAGTGAAATCTTCACACAATTTTTATTTATTGATGAAGAGGCTTTTGGAACATTTACTTTTCATTTCTTTCCCCACAGCTTCATCCATTTGTTTGCTGATTTGAATGAAAAGGTCAATGTAGGGTCAAGTCAAACTCAATTTCAGATTCAAACAGCACTGTTGTCTCAATGCAGAAAAGCCAAATTAACTTATCTTTAATTCCAAGATGATATGCCATCTTTGTCATGGCAAAATTTATGTCACAGTAAAATGTATTCATGCAAAAGTAAATAAAAGATGACATGATACAATTGTTCTCCTTTATACTTCGAATAAGACGACAGGGAAAGAAAAACAGTGGAAATAAATTTGGAGAATGAAATCATTGGAACTGAAATGACAAGGTCATGTGAAAGATCATGTTCGGTTGACGTCACGCATACGTCATTTATGAGTTTCATTCCCTTACACACCTGTGACCGCAGAGAAAACCTGCAGCATGACGTCAGCACGACTCCTGGCAACCGCCGCTAGATGGAGCCCGATGAGAAGCAACCGCTCTGTGAGCAGGTGTGTGTGTGTGTATGTGTGTGTGTGTGTGTGTGTGTGTGTGTGTGTATTCACAGGTTACGTCTCCACTCCACTGGGTTGTGTGTTATTTCACTGTATGTGCTCATGTTTGTTGTCTCTATGTTTGTGTGTCTTTGTCATCCATGTTGTCTGGTGTGTGTTTTCGTGTGTGTAAGTATATGTGTGTGTTTGTCGCCTCCCAACACCTACCGCGGTGCTTGTTGGGACACCGGAGGCCACATGAGCACGAACACACACATTTAAGAAACAGCAGACAACAAAAACAAACAAGCCTCCCTATATGCCAACAACACAAACACACACACACACACACATACACACACACACACGCTTACGCGCGCTTGGGGAGATTATTTTAGAGACGCGCGCAATTAAAGAAGGCGGCGATTAAGCGCGAAAAATAATCGGCGGCGTCTGATTTTCACGCGGATCATAAACAAGAGACGAAACATCAACCGATGAGCGACAAGCGGGCAAGCACACACACACACACACACACACACACTCGCCGGGATCCTCTTTTTGTCTCGTCCCCTCGTACGGTCCCGTCAAACAGCGCCGGTGATGCTTTTATTTTGAAAAGCGGCCGCCGCCGCCGCTCCGCGGCTTCGTCCCGGATTTTAAGGAAAGAAACGATTTTTAATCGTTTGTAGTTTCTTTCCGTTCGGTTCAGGATGCGGAATTCGATTCTCTTGATTCTCAGGTGACCGTTTATTTAAATTTGAATTGTCAAAGTAATTAATGATCCGGATCGATGGAATTAAAATAGAAAGGCAATCGAGAAATCATGGAATTTCAAATAAAAAAACGAAGAAACAAGGAAAAACCTCAATTTTCTTATGTGTATATACATTTTCCACACCCGTCTTGCTTCCGGCCTTTCGATGATTACTATAACAAAGGAATCCTTACCATATAAGGTCTTTATTTGTATTATTTATTCTGAGCTAATTACACAGGCTCTGCATTTTGAAAAGCATATCTATAAATTCACAACGTGAAGAAAGACGTGTCTTTCAATTGAATCTGAAATGAGATTTATTGTGATATTATCAAAATGGTCTCTCAACGATTTATTACGGAAATTAACAGCAATATTATTTTCTTCACTGTTCGATTTAAGGTAGTATGTGTAGAAATCACAATACGGAAATATAGGTGTGAAGTGTTACTTTTTGTTTTATCCAGGTGAGAACCAAGCAGTTTCAATTAAAAACATTGATACCATGTGTAATTACAATGATAATTTATATTTGTTCTTCAGTTAGTTCATCGGTGGGTTTTTTTTTCAATGAAAACCGACTTTTCATTCCCTTTTATCTATTCAAACGACGTACGAGAACCTAGAAAAAAAAATCGATTATAGATTATAGATCGACCGTGATATTGATGGATTGATCACATTGGATCGTATCTTTTTTTTTTTTTTTTTTTTTTTTTTTTTTTTTTTAATCCTCCGTGGACTTTAAAAAAAAAAAAATGTAAGAAATAGAGATTAGTGTTCCCCCGGACTCGGCGGCTCTGAGCGACGCCCTGCGGCCCGTCTGGTTTTTATTTCCCGTCTTTTCTCTCGGTTCCTTTTTGTTTCCGTCGCGGGAGAAGAAGCTCCTTTGTGAGTCCGGACTCTCGTTAGCCTTCGTCCCGCTGAGGCCCGGAAAAAACCCTTCCCGCAACCTTTGAGCAACCCTCCGGCAGCGTCGACAAAGACGCTCGACGGGGAAGGAGGGATCCACACCTCCGGACCCCCTGAAAGAAACCCCACAAACAGCTTGAACGGGGAATCAACAACTCGACCTTATTTATTTTTATTTATTTTATTTATTATTTATTAGTTATTTGACAATAATTCGTCGATTCTGTGATTTTTTTTTTATTATTTCGATTAAAAAAAAACAAACACACACACATCATTTTAAAATGATTCGCCTCATCTGGAGTCTCAACTACAGAGGAATTCCCCTTAATATCCTCATTATGTTAAAAATCGATTAATAACTGTATGATAACTAATTGATTCATTCGCTTGATTTTTTTGTTTACATTTTCATTTCACTCAGTCATATAAATATGTCAGATAGACGACAAGATTATTCATTGAGGGGTTAAAAACAAACACGAATTATTTGAAACATGGAGACTTGTTTGAAAAAAAATAACGTGGAAATAATACATTTATCTCCTTTGCTTACACAAACACACGTAGATATATCTACACACACACACACGTTTATGTGTTTATATGAATATACGTTCAAAAAATGTGTGAACATAAAATCAAAATAACCGAGATTAAATTGATATTTATTGATATTTCTTACATAGAGTAATACAATCATTTCCATATTCTCACACGGGTATATGTTATGTAAGCATCAAAGTGTTGCAAAAAAGCGTAGATTAATTGCATTGATTGATCGATGGCGTTTCGTATTTTATTCCCAACTTCTTTGTTCTTTCCTGTAAAACTTGAACATGAGAAATAGCTGTTTGTTGAATTGAAACTTTTATTTCAATAATTGATTATCGATTACCTGCTTATTTCAAGGATAAAGACCATAATTGTTCTTCATCCCCCTCTCCCTCCTCTTCCTCCTTCACAACTTTGTTTGCCGTCAGTGTTTTTTGATTTTTCCATTCAAACCATTTTTTGATTCTCTCTCCTGCAGCGTCTCGAGATGATGGAGCCTTCAGCCGCTTTCCATCGCAACAGACCCCGCCTCCCCTCCATTTCTTCCCCTGACTATGACGGCTCTCCTTTTCCTCGCCTTCCTCCTCACCGGAAGGAAAGACATCAAACATGAAATGGGGGGGGGGAGGGGGGGGGGGGTTAATGAGTTTTATTTTCACAAAATAATTGGGTTGTTCACATCAAAATACATTTACAGCATTGCATTTTGTTATGAAATTGCACTCCCGAGGCACCAGGATCCTGTTCCCCGGTGCACTATCAGGATTGGGGTCCCGGTCCAGGTTCCAGGGCCAGACGTTTGACAGGCTCCTGCCAACTCAACGGTAAATCAAATGATCGTCGGCAAACAGGGAGACGGGCCTTGAATAGTTGCAGGGCAAAAGAAACAGATCCCCAGCCCTCAGGGCTCCGATTCAAGCCGTGCAGGTCACGCGACCCCAGGGTGAAATGGGCTTTTGCTGTGAAGATTCAGGAAGTAGAAGTGACCTCGCTCTGACATGCAAATAACAGTTTCCCAACAGTTAGATAAACTCAAAGGTTTAATCCCACAGGTAGTGGAAATGTGATTTTAAAAAGTTGAATATTTGAAGAGTATCCTGTTGGAGTCTGCCAGATCCTTTATAATTTGATAAAAAAAAATGAATAGAAATTTTGAAACACGAACAGTTTCATTTTGTTTATTTCTCCTTGTCCCTTCAGTTTCTGCCTCCTTTGTCATCGTTGCTCCCCCCTCTCACTGCGCCAGACAGAGAGGGTTGATGGCTCCGTTTCCATAGTAACCCCACATCCCAGCGACGACACGGTGCCTTCCCCACTCACTGGCGTCTGTTAGGAAACACGGTGTCCATCCCTCCGTCCCTCCATCCCTCCATCCCACCATCTTACATGTTGACAATACACATCGACAAATAAAAGACAACAAAACCAATGCACAATTATCGCCTCCTGCAGTCACCCACGTGTTTGCGTTGGCACCGCCGCCGTGGCAACCAGATGCCATCGATTCCTGCGGGGAGACAAGAGTGAGCGCAACGGAGGGAAAACCCGCTTTCAGAAACAGGTTTGTTCAATTACTGTCCTACTTGGTGGAAGTTTGATAGGAGAGGGGAAGCAAGGGATGGGGGGTGTCAGGTGGTAAATATCATTTTGAAACAACAATAAGATTAATTTCAAAACCTGCAAGAAATGAACTAAAATCCCTTAAACAAGAATCCCTTAAAATACTCTAAATCATTTAATATCTAAAAAAAAAATGACATGAAATCAACAAAAATTGGGATTTTTTTCTGAAAACATTTGACTAAATCTCTTAGTCTATTAAGATAATTCAATCTCAAACCTGTTAACCTTAAAACCAATAGGAAAACACTTGAGGCGTGATCAGAAGTTTGTTTCTATGGTAACATGCCTTTTGGGGCTCTATGTGGCGCCACCTGCCTGAGGTGCAGTTCCTGGTTTATGCCGGGCTTACGCCTTACGATTTTCCAGTTGCTGAACTTTAAAGTGGCAGTCGAAAGGAAACGGGAAGGAAATCTTAAGCGTCATTGGACAGTCTTAGCAAAGTCACAGCGCTTCTATCATCAGTTATTTCGTGTGAGGTGGTTCTCTTAAGTCTTAGCCCAGTCGCAGCTCAGTCTTTTCCCAGTCTTAGGGCTCACGACAATATCAAACATTTTAAGTATTATTGTAAATCTTAGCGTCGCGTCACCGTAAAGACTTAATCAACAAACAACAGATGAGCTCCATCAAAACTGGAAAAAGGAAACCCGATAGACAAACGATCGCCAGAGCCGTATTGGCGGCAGAGACAGCCAAATATTTGCGGTATGGATGAACGGGAACAGCGAAGGACATCCCGATCAGAATGAAACGTCCAGAAAGAGGAGCGGACAGCGGAACAGGGGGCGGAACAGCCCAACTTGCACAATGTCATCTCTCCAGTGTATCATGACCAAGTGGAGAAGGAAAAACGATAATCATAATTATAATTCTACGTTTTCTTTAAGGCGCCTTATTCATGTCAGATTTACTTGTCCTGGAGATCCTATATAAACTTGAGCTGTCTAACACCCGGTGTCCAATCAGAAATAGAAGCGTTACCAGGATTCCCTCCTAACGCTGCGTGCTCAGAACACCATGGTGGCCTTGTTGAATCTTGGCAGGATATATTTTCGGTTCCAGGGTAGACTTTCATTAGAGAAGTGCTTCTGAATGCACAGAAATACATTGAAGACGCTCTCTCCCTCCCTCTCTCTCTCTCACTCTGCGTCTCTGTCGCTCTCTTTCTCCTGTCTTTCCCCCGGCTGGATGATTTGAAAACATTACCTTCTGCTTTGGTCGGTTTACATTGTTTTCAGATCAGAGAAGACAAACAACATGGAGGCTCTATCCAGGTTCTCCATCTTCCTCCCACAGTCCAAAAAACAGTCACTAGGTTCATTGAAGACACCGCCATTTGTCCCCCATATTTATATATATTGGAACAAACAGTCACCAGCATGGAGCTGATTATTTTTCCTGTCGATCTGAAGCTGTGATGAGACAACGGCGGCGACGCCTTATTCTGCTCACAACCTGATTGGAAGAATTAGCGTCGGCGTCCGTTAGCACAGCGGCTCTTAATGTCCCTATATTAGCACTAATGGAATGCAATTTCAGCCGCTCCCCTGCCCCCCCTATACCACCCCTGCTTGGCCGTGACCCTGGAAGGGTCGCCACAGTAACCATAATCACCCGCCCTCCCTCCCCCACGGGGCCCGGAGACGGAGAAAATTAGAGATGGTTCTTAACAAGGAGAAAATGGCCAATATTCCCGGAGCGGCAGCAAGAGTTTAGAACCGATTATCATCCTGATGAGACAAAGCTCATCCCTGAGTCCAGCCGCTCCTTCCTCCCACAGTCCAAAAACAGTCAGTAGGTTCACTGAAGACTCTAAATTGTCCGTAGGTGACAATGGTTGGATCATTGACAGCAGAGCCATCCAGGTTCAGCCTTGCCTCTTGGCCCTGTGATCGGCTCCATCCCCCAGGACACCGTGAGAAGGATGATTGAATGAATATGGATGAATAAATGAATGAATTTATTAAATGAAGTAAAATGAAATTAAAATTGAACTTCAGTTGAATTTATGTTGGAGTGACATTGTCATTTCAGCATTTCAAAATAACTGACATTAGAGAGACATTGTGTGTATATATATGTTTGTGGATATATAAGTAGATTGATGTATATTTATATAATACAGACATATATATGTGCTTTGTTGCACTTTATATGTTCAAAATTTTTCTTCAGCATATGATATCAATTTATTGAGCTATCTTTTTAAGAACTGTAGTATTTTTTACAGTTAAAAACGTAATATTTTCAAAGTAAAACAAAACAACTAGTCACCCCCTCATACAAATCAGGAAAAGGCTGAACGAAAATAGGGATCAGACATTCTTTTCTTTCTTTTTTATTTGGACGAACCAAAGTAAGATAAATAAGATTCTACAGAATGGTCTCTGCCCCCAGAAGGAGGTTTTATTTTAAGATCATCATCATCATCATCGTCATCATCATCATCATCGTCATCATCATCATCATCATCATCATCATCATCATCATCATCATCATCGTCGTCACTATCATAATTTCCAGCTCCATCAGACTGCAGGAGGACTTACTCCCCCCTGATTGGTCCTGATCGGTCGTCTCCACCTGATTGGCTGATTGCCTCGGGGCGCTGGCTGCTTGCTTGCCACCGCTTCCTGCATAAACAATAACACAAATCTGGGAAAGTTGGAGCCCAGGGGGTGAAGGCCAGAACAGGTAAACACTGCCACAGCACTCACCAATGCCTTTGAAATACTTCTAAATATTGGCAATCTTTGAAAAACAGGGACCAAAACCTTTTTTTTTTTATAATTAGCTTTTCAGCTATGAAATATAGAAAGCAACCAAAATATGAATAAATAATGTGAAAACCTTTGGAATCTCTGAGCCTTCATAGATGCTAACTTTCGATTAAGTGACTGCATTGCCGACAGATTTTGCTGTGTCCGATTTGTCGTTACCAACTTCTTCCCTGACTGTGTCACATGACCACGTATGGTTTCGCGCCATTTTCCCAACTGTTTGGCTCCAAACATGGCCCCTGCCAGTCCCTGCCCGGAGGTCAATGGTGTGATTGGAGGCTGACATGACAAGTGATGATATCCTGGAAGAGCGGGTGTGTGCTGGTGATGACGGTAATTGGGGGAGCAGGGGGAAGCTGGGAGATGGGGTAGAGGGGGGATTATTCAACATCCATCCATTCAAATCAGCTTCAATCAGGACGCGGCGGTTCGTTCCTCCTCATGTCAAATCAGACAAATGATTACCGCCATTCAGGCGCTTACGGACGTCGATGGCGATGAGGCGCAATCAGGCCGCTGCCGCTGCATCTCCACATTGAGCAGGATCAGTGCGCTTCCCCCCAGCCCCACTAATCGCTTAATAAGAAATGATGATGACAGACGTGTGAAAAATGGAGAGAGAGAGAAAAATATATGGAGTGATCCTGTCTCTTCATCCAATCATGTGCCACAAATTTTATTTCGCTGTAGTGTAAATATAGGCGAAGAAGAGGAAGAAGAAAGAAGAAGAAGAAGAAGAAGAAGAAGGGGGTCTGGGGCGGGGGTGTCTGGGGTGTCATCAAGTGTTTGACCCCCAAAACACAATTAAAAGATTTGAAGTTACGGGAGACTCCATTTGTATTGTAACTATTTATATTTTTCCAGTTTTTCATTTTCATGGAAATGACACAAGCGGCAACAGAACGCAGGATGTCACCATGGAGACCACAGGTGGGTCTGAACGCACACGCTGTTGACATTGACATCATTATGTCAACCCCTTCTTTGGGGTTCGGATTATAACTGATCGAGTCGGTGAAGCCCCCCCACGATCCCAAATATCCATATCATAATGTCATAATATCAGAAACATCCATCAGTACGTCATCACACAAATAATGGACCAAATTTGGAAAAATGTCTGTTTTTAATAAGGACAAAAAAAAAAAAAAAATGCAAATATTAAAAATTTGAGAATTTACCTGCTTTCATCACTGACGTGTGTGCACATGTATGCCTGTGTGTTTGTGTGCGTGGTGTATAGTATATGGTGTGTGCATATAATGTCAAGAAGACAATATTTATATTATTTCAATTACATTGTAACAGTTTGGGAGGTTAACAAGGCAGACAGAGGAGGTTCCCACGCCCTACTCCTCCCCCCCGAGGACGAGCTGTGGTTTGAGGCCCTCCTGTCGATCGCTGGATCCTTGAGAACATGACAGGGAACTGTCTCCCAGACGACAACCTCGGTTTCTCAAACTGATCAGGTGCCTCATCTCCAAATATGGAAGCAGTTTGGATTCACACAGGGTTCACACTTTCATCTCATCGATACCTATGGCATAGATTACATTTAGTTTTTTATGTATAATTTCAAGGCCAACACGGCATATTTAAGAGTGTGCGTGTGTGTCTATATATTCATATATATATATATATATATACTAAAATTATTAACACATTTTGTGTGTATTTTGTATATAGTAAGATTAAAATATGGTTTGCCTTTATGACGCAGAGGAAGTAGAAGAGAGCAATAAGGGAGGAGGATGGTGTGCAGGTGGGAGGGTAAGGAGGAGGAGACTCATACTGCTCAATAAATAAACAAATAAATAAATGGATAGAAAAAAATAACCACCTGTTACAGTAAAAGCTCCAGAAGAGGTCCAGGAGGACGGCAGGGTCCCCAGTGAGTCCTCCCCACCTCGCTTCCACTGCTCCGGGGCACTGAGGAGGCGTGCCCAGGTAACAGTGGGTCAGGTTTCAGGATAATTACACGATCGCCAGGTTCTCCATCAACAAACGGCTCTGACCGTGTTCCCACGGCATCCTGGTTTTGTTGTCAGGACAAGACGAAGAGTGTCCCCTCAGTGTCCCTGAAAAATATGGATAGGGAGTTCCTCGAAAAAAATCCCCCAAAATATTTGAGAAAAAGCAAAACATTCATGATAAAAATAAATACAAGTTTTTGAACTTCTACTTTTCTTTCTTTGTTAACCTACTTTGTCTTTTAGATTACATTTTTTTCAGGGAAAGGTTCTTGAAAATAAAAATACAGATAAAGAGAAGCAAAGAAATTGCTTGAAAAATGAACATTATATTAATGTGATCAAATCAGCTTATCTTGAGGACAAGACCCTCATGAAGACATGAGATAATTTTTGCTTTAGGTCACCTGTTCAGGGCCACCGGACAATGCGACCATGAGATCCCTTATTGTGTCTTTAGATGATCAATAATCATTCGATCCTGGTCTGATTGAAGGTCGGACTTTCAGCTGGTCGCAACATAAACAATCCCACGACCCCCCTTCGGACCCTTGGACAGATTCCAGGTTCTTTGGCCCCCTGGGGGACAGCAGTGGGGGGAGGAAGGGGGTGATACCTTTTTGGCCCTCCCCTCTTCTCCTGATTGACAGATGGCTACTCCATTAAAGGAGGATGATAAGTGGCTCGAAAGAGTTTCCTCTTGACCCCCCTGACCCCTGACACCCCCCCGACTCCTGACCCTCTCAGGAGCCCCCCACCTCCCCACAGGTGCAAGAGTAAGTGATGTGGAGAGAGGCTTTTGTTCCTACAGAGGATGAAGAGGGTGAAGAGTCTATGTCACAGAGATGCAACTGATAGGGAAGATAAAAGCCCTGTACTGCCAGCAATGTAGACCAAGGGTAGAGGAACGAACTGGCCCATATCAGGGGGCTCTTGGAGCACCCTTCACAGGATACCCCGAGTGAAATGGTCAAATGTCTTCATCAAGTCTGCAAAGCATACCTAGCCTAATTGCGGACCAGTGCACCCTGCTTAGAACCCCACTGCACCTCCAGAATCTGAGGTTCATCTGTTGGATGATGGACCCTCCTCTCCAGGACCCCGGATAGACCGTACAAGGCAGGCGTTCCTACTTATAATGCAGTATGATTCCATTGTAGTTGGATCAAATCTTCCCATCAGCCCGGACAATCCCACAACATCCAGAGCCTCGAGGGAGTCAGGGCGGATCATCCACCCCTGGGGCACTGCCACAGAGGAGCATTTTAAACACCTCATCAACTTAAGCACCAGAGACAGGAGAGCCAATCCCTGAGTCCCCGGTCTCTGCTTCCTCATTGGATGGCTTGTCGGTGGGAGTAAGGAAGTATTCCCTCCCCAGACCCTCAAAGTCTTGAGTTGAGGTCAGCAGCAACCAATCCCCGACTTTACACAGTGCTGGCATTGCATTGCCTACCCTTCATGAACCTCTGGATAGTGGATTAGAATCTCCTTGAAGCCAACTGTATGTTGCTCTCCATGGACTCATGAAACTCTTGCCATGCCCAAGGTTTTATCCCTGTGACTGCCAAATCTGTGTTCTGCTTTCCCAATAGGACTCTTTCTTCAGCTTGACAGCATCCCTAACCACTGGTCTCAACCAATGGGCTTGAGGGTTATGGCCACAACAGGCACTGACCACCTTGCAACCTCAGCTCTGGCTGTTGGCCTCGGCTATTGAAGCACAGATCATGGCTCAATCTGACTCAATGTCCCCTGCCTCTCCACGGCTATATTTGAAGTTCTGCGGGAAGAGGGAATTTAAGCTCCTTCTGACAGGGGACTCTGCCAGACTTTCCTAACAGATCCTCACAATACATTTGGGCCTGACAGCTCACCACCAGGTGGTGATCAGTTGACAGCTCCCCCCCTTTCAGGATATGCAACCATAAGTACAATGACTTGACCGCAAAGTCAATTATCAAAGTCACAAGTGTACAAATGTACTTTACACCCTTATTCCTGAGCATGGCGTATGTCGTGGACACTCTGTGTCAAGCACGAAGTCCAGTAATAAAGCACTGCTCAGGTTCAGATCGAGAGGACGTTCCTCGTGCTTTTCCAGGTCTCACTGCCATTGCCTACATGAGCGTTGAAGTCCCCCAGTAGAACCAGGGGGTCCTTGGCTGGTTAAGCACCCCCTCCAAGGACTGCAAAAAAGATGGGTACTTTGAGCCTACCCGATGGCAAAGGGAGGCTTCCCTCTCGTCCATCGGACTAAGCCCCAAATCACAGGTACTGTCAAGACTAGGAGGCTGTGAATTGTCAAATTCTGTTTCTCAGTCTGGTCTAGTCTTAATTATGTCTTAACTGTGGGTCTGCTTGTCTGAAGACGTTCTCACTCTCAATGGGGCAACAGCCCTGATGAATGGGGAAGGTTCCCTTGGCATGAAATACAGATGCATTAAAAATGCTGTCTCATTTTTCTGTATCTATGTCTAATCCTGACCTAAATGAAAGCGGATTTTGTATTTTACACATCTTTCTGTTCTAAATGAGAAATCGAGTACCACTACTGACACTGCACCCTGAAAATAGACGCATCGACGAAAAATAATGAGAAGGAGGTGTCTAACACGTCAATATCTGACACTGGCTTGGAAGTGAGAATGCGTAGGCCTGGCCTGTCCCCGTGGGTGCAGGCCAGGCCACCAGGCACTCACCATGGAGCCCCATCCTCAGTGCCAAAAGCCTTGGTGTTCTTGGTGGTGCTGGAGTTACTTTTAGTACTTGTGCTACTGGTCCTACTTATAATGCAGGTGATTCATTGCTATATCGGTAGTGCAGTAAGTCCTGGTTGTACTGGTGATATCAGTGTTGCTGATAGTCCTGATAATACAGTACTTGCATTACGAGTCTCATGCCGACAGGACTTGTCCGTGAGTGGCTGTGACTGCGATGGATTAGGCTCTGCCCCTTCCGGCCTCTGCCCTGATAATTACAATAATCCTGGCGGCCATGTTTGCGTTTTTGAGGGTTTCAGGGTGAGTGGACATCCCTCGCTCTCTCTCTCTTTCCTTCTCCCTCTGTCTCTCCCCGCCCCCTCGGATTAATGAGCAGCTCGTCGACTCTACGCCATGATTACAGCACGCCGTTGAGGAAATGAGTCGTTTCCCTTGCACAGCAAGGGGTTTTGCGACATAACAAGTTGCTTTTGTTTACGGCGGCTGGCGAGCTGTTTATATGACGCCGACGCCGCCAGGCCGACGAGTCGCAGCCAGATGCCACCAATCACACCTTCAATTATTCCGCCGCCGCCGCTCGCCAGCCTCATCCAAATATTTAGAAGTGATGCACTTAGTTAGAGAAACAAAAACAGTAGTACAGTGATTACAGAAGCGGAGGGAGGGTAAACAAGGAGGCTGAGAGAGGAGAAAGGAGGGAAGAGGGTAGGGAGGAAAACTGAGGGAAGAAGAAAATGATGGAAAGGAAGGAAAAAGTAAATGAAGGGGTGACAGACGCAAGGAAGGAAGAAGGGAAACAAGATTTTCGAAGGGAAAAAAAGACAGGAAACAACCAATAAAGGAGGAGAAAAAAGAATGGGGATACAGTGAAGGAAGGAAGGGAGGAGGGCAGGAAAATTAAGCCCGGAAAGATTGAAGGAAGCAAACTGGAACATCCCACAAGAAACAAATGATCTCACAGGCTTTTATCACGGAAGAAACAGACAGGAACTGAGGGACGGAGAATATGGGGTTTGATGGATGGATGATGGGGGATGACTGAGAGATTAATGTCTGGGGTCAGTCCAGTCTAAATGATGGAGGGATGATGAAAAAAGGATGAAATATCCAGTGTCAGTCAAGTATATATGATACCGGGATAATAATTAAGTTGTAGAATATCTAGCGTCAGTCCAGTCTAAATGACAGAGGAAAGATGATAGAGCAATTGACTGCCAGGGTTTGGTCCGGTCCAAATGATGGAGGGATGAAGGAAGGATGGATTGTCTCTGGTCAGTCTAGTTTAAATGATGAATGGATGGTGATGATGACGATGAAGGAGGGATGAAGGAGGGACGAGGGAAGGATGGATTGTCTGGGGTCAGACCAGTCTAAATGATGTAGGGATGATGATGGAGGGATGGCAGAGGGATGGAATGTACAGGGGTCAGTCCAGTCTAAATGACACCTGTCCAAACCTCCAAAGGCCCTTTGTGTCTTTCAGATTCCTCGCACTGCTGTGCTGCGTCTAATTGGCTGTGTGTGTGTGTGTGTGTATGTGCATGTGTGAGACGCTGTGCACACGCTCCTGAATAGAGATGTGATTGTGTTGCTGTCAAACCGGACAGAGTGTGAAAGAGACACACTTCATTTGTCCTCTAGCGGCCTGATTGGAGTGGATGCAGCCAATTCACATCTCGAGAGCGGTTCCCATCAAACTGCCCCAGACCCCCCGAAGCCCCCCGCCCTGTACCCCCATGTACTCCCCCCCCCCCCCCCCCCCAGCGTGCCTCCTCTGCACCCCTACCCCACCTCAACCCCCCTCCCTGCCAATCAGCTGCTCCACTGCCTCCACAAGAGCTTCATCAGGAGGCTGTGAGGAATAGATGGTCGGATGATGATGGATGGATGGATGGATGGATGGATGGATGGATGGATGGATGGATGGATGGATGGATGGATGGATGGATGAGAGGATAATGCTCGGGAAAATAGATGGTAATGATTGAGGGGATAGATGATGGAGGAATGTAGACATGGATGGGTGGATGATGGATTTAAGGATAAAGGATGGTCGGGTAGATGATGGATGATGGATTGATGATTGCATGTTGATGGATGTGGGGATGATGGAGAGATGGATGGATGCAGGTTCGTCAAACTATATTTTAAGGATTATTTCTTCATGTCTTACCTCCTCGCGCGGTTGGCCTTCAGTCTGGGGGCCGCGGAGGGCCGTGAGATCTCATGGGGGAATTGGAGGGGTTGTGGGTGGAGGGGGAAGCTACGGAGTGAGTGAGAAAAGGTAATGTGAGAAAGCTGGAGGTGACAGCTATTGTCGGGAGGTGTGAACGAGGACGGGGGGGGGGGCTCCTTGTCCTGAGAGGAAGAGGACCTTTTGAGTTAGGACCCTCACAGCTCCCCCCCGCCATCCCCATCCCGCCCCACCCCCCACCGCCAATTAGACAAACATTAACATCGATTAAGGGCCTCTCGGGGCTCCGGCTCCATATAATTACCTTCGTGGCTGACGCTTTCTCTCCCTTTCTGTGTCTTTCTGTCTCTTTCTCCGGACCTTCAATGTCTTAAACAAACTTAGAGAGGCCTCGATGGGAGGGGAAGGGGGGGGGGGGCGCTGTGTGAGGGGGTTGATCGGCAGCAGGGGGGAGGCTGGGGGAAGGCGGGAGGGGCTGTCTTTGGCTTTTGTGGTGTTGCTCCCTCAACTGAATCGAAGCTATTGGCCGACAAACAGAGTAGAAGTTCCCACCGAGAAGAGGCGGGGTGGGGGGTGGGGGGGCAACGCTGACCCCTGACTGAGAGAGAGGAGGTGGGGGGAGCAAGCAGGCTGGAGAAGATGAATGGGAATGAGGATGGAGGGGGAAGGGGAGGAGGAGGAGGAGGTGGAGAAAGTTTGCGGGGGTGGCGGAGAGAAAACTAAGGGATGATAAGAGGAGAGAAAGATGAACCAAGGATGACGACGTCACGTCAGGTGAGGCGATGACATGGTCAGTATGAACGGAGCAGGTTGCTTCAGGTGACTTTGTCCTTTTTCTGTGGAGATTGGATTAGATTAAGCGACACAGAGATGAGAAGGATGAGGATGAAATTCACTCTGATGTGAGTTTTGTGATTCAGGAAGCCACATGACGTCCGATAGCAAGTTTTACTTTGAAGGGTTTCCATTTCCAGTTCTCTACTTCCTGCCGGTCTGACCTGTTCTATGTTTCTGTCAATCGGCCAGCGATTTTCCTCCAATCAGCTGTCAGCCGTCATTTCGATATTGCCGCCTTAGACCTGTCAAATAAAGGTTCAGTGCGGTTTCTTAAAAGAACAGTAAAAAGAACATGTGACTAAAATGACTTTGTGTTATTAGTCTGAAGGTACATACAGTTTCTTTTTCAAATTCCTGCACATTGTTAATGTGGTTTCCTTCAAAATAAAATATGTGTTTTGAAATATCTATATAATTATTGTGCATTTTGTTGGTTTAATATAGATTTTTCAATAAGTACTTAAAGACAGGTGTGATTTCTGATACTTTATTACAAGGTATTTACAGGAGGATGATTTTCAGAAAATGAAAGGCATCTCTGATTGGTGAATAATTTGTGCAGGATTCTAAAAAGTCATGATTCAATGCGTTCAAGGACCCTCAGACACCTGAGTAGCTTTTAACCTGCAGGGGAAGCAGCAGGAAGTGACTGCTGGTTTCATCTGGAAATCAGCTGATTTAAATATTCAGGATTTTAATTCTCGCCAGGTGTGTGCGTCCCTGTGCATGTGCGCGTGCGCATGAAATCCGTGCCTCTGATCCTTTTTCGAGGTGAAAGTTTCTGGTGTGCGGCTCTGACAGAGAAGTCGAATGTTTGAGTGAATGTTGGAGAAACAACGTCAGCTTTTCATTTCAAAGCCGGGTCGATGCATCGACTAACAGACGCGTCAAACCCTGGCAGGTCATGTGATGCCTATGACCGACCAATAAGGCCCAAAAGCAAAAAAGAGCAAAATTCAGATTGTTTTATAGACTTTGAAATCTTTTTTAGATTTTGTTCCACTGCTCCCTTTCTGCCTTCGCTGCTTTTATGAATCTTTTCCAACTTAAAACTCCTTTCTACAAACATTTTTCAACTGAGTGATTAACCTAATTATTTTTACGCTTTAAAAACAAAACATGCTTTTGTTATTTGAGGAAAAAGTTGAAAGCATTTTTTTTTCATTTACATATTTTCAACTCTCCAAAACTGCTTGTAAGTGTATTTCTGAAAATAGCATGCAACATTTTAAAAAAAACATCCAGAAATGAAAACGTCTTTGTAAAAATTGAAGCCACCTCCGATGGATGGACGAGATTAACCAAAGATTCGTGGCGCTTCGTGGGGCATTAACAGGAGCAGGACTGATTTTCCGAGAATTAATCACTAGCGGTTCACAATCAGTATCTTTATGGAAGTGATTCTTTAGAGTAGAAATGACGACTATCTTACTACTACATTTTGCATCTGGTGACCAAAGAGCACCTTTACTGCAGCCTCCTCATGTTATATAACATGACCTGTTAGAGCGAGCCATTGCGACTGGATGACATCAGAAATGTCTCCAAGAGACGTTCTTGGCTTCTCGCAGTGTAGGTGTCTCTGGTTTCATTGATTCTTCTCATCTGGGTAGCATTTAGTGCCCGTGATTTGGAGCCACACAAGATATCAGGGATGAGTCCATCAAAGGGACATGACATGTGAGAACTTTTAGAGATAAGGTCAGACAAGCTAGACTGAGATGGTTTGGAAATACAGTGATCCCTTACTTTTCACAGTTTCGCTACTTCACGGATTTGCATCGTGCATTGTGTTCTGCATTCTGATTGGCTAAAAAGTCACTCCGCTTCTTCTCCACCTGTGCGTCAATGACGTTGCAGTTTGATATGTACACGTACGTAAACCAGCTTGCCAAATTTACATTACGTACGTGCAAATTCTCTTGCAATTTCGAGTTTCTCTAAAACCCTTAATGTTGACAAAAGCTCTGGACTGACAAAAGCACCTGCAGCAGGGCCCATAATGCAGCGGAAGATGCTATCTATCGCAGATAAAGTTAAACTTCTGGACATGCTAAGGGAAGGTAAAAGCTATGCGGCTGTAGGTCGGCATTACGGGATTAATGAATCTTCTGTTTGTTTTATAAAGAAGGAAGAAAAAAACATAAGGACAACAGCAGCAATGTATAATAGAGTATTTAATTGTATAATAATTGTAAAAAAAAAAATAAAGGTTTCTACTTCATGGATTTTGCCCATCACGGATTCTTTTGGGAACGTAACCCCCGCGAAAAACAAGGGTATACTGTATACAGAGGAGGGATGGTGAAAATATTGGTAGAAGGATGCTGAGGTTGGAGCTGCCAGACTGGAGGTCTAGAGGAAGACCAAAGAGAAGATTAATGGATGGAGTGAAAGAGGAAACAAAGTTAGTTGGTGTGGGAGAAGAGGATACAGAGATAGTTAGGTGGAGAAAGTTGATTTGTTGTGGCGACCTCTGAAGGGAAAGGAAAAAAAAAGTTGGAGCCTTGCGAGAGGTTGCCGCAGCAGTCATAACAATTTTGGCCATGGTTTTCATTATGACGGGGGCCTTCCCACATGACATAAACGCAGTGTACTCTCAGGTAAGCCTTGAACAAGGATAGGACCATCCAAGGGAGGACAAGAGGACCTTTCTGCGGGGAGTTTGCATGTTCTCCCCTCATGCATGCGTTTCCTCCGGTTTCTCCGTTTTCCTCCCACAGTCCAAAAACATGCAGCAAGTTAATTGGAAAGCATGGGGAATGAGTGGGAAAATTTGAAATGAGTCCCAAATGAGTGAGTGAATGTCTGTCTCGGGGATTGACTGGTGACCAGTCCAGGGTTTACCCCCTCTCCGCCCGATGACAGCTGGGATAGACTCCAGCATCCTCCGCAACCCAGACTGCAGGATTAGTGGCAAAGGATGGATGGATGGATGGATCTTGTGCAGCATCCCCACTCTATGAGAGCAATATCATCTGCAAAGACAAGGTCGCGTTGGACCGCAGATTGGCAGCATTTACTGAGGCAGGATTTGAGCATTTGAGTCAGAGATGGCGATTCGAAGAGTCGTCAGACAAATACAAGTGGATCTCTTTGGAGCAATTGCAAATTTGTTTGTTTCACCATCAGGCGTCAGAACCACACCAGATTTGTATGTAAGTCTACCGTCCTCAGAGGAGGACATGGTTTGTCAGGGCTGATGGACCGTCCTCGGGGCATGACAGGGGCGGCTGTTGGATTCTGTCTGTCGCACTGCAACAACCTGGAACAAAGTGATGTTTTTAGTTTGCTGCCAGTTTCTTGCCAGTTGGCTGTTGTTGCTGCGGCTGTGGTGGCGGCAGTTGCGGCAGCTGCGAGCAACGCGAGCAAATGTGTGAATTTTGCCCTAAATCTCTGTCTGCAGGCATCCAAGCTCAGACAGTGAGACTCTTTGTTCCTCCGAGATGATTTTCAGAGCCCAACTGGAAAATAAACAGGAAAAAAACAGAAACAAAACAAATTTCCATTTAAGCACATCTGATTTTGACATGGATTTTGAAAAATTCTCTGCCTGTCTTAGACAATATTTAAAGTGTAAAGACCTTTTTCAGGTGTTTTTTATAATTTTATTGTTTTACTTTCTATAATAATTCCTGGCAACATTTTTTTATGATATATATATATATCTTACAGGTCTTTCCAAGTAGTTCATGCAACGAAACCTTTCACGTGCACATTATAGTCACTATTTTTCTGCAAAAGAAGTCATTTCTATTCACTGCATTATTATATATTTTGATTTATATGATATATTAATACGAGTGTCAAAAAATCTATATGCTTGCTGACAATGAACATGAATTTAGGTGCTTATATTTGTAAATCATCTTAAGTTATCAAATGACCAAAAAAGGAGTGTATGCCTTTTCTATATTACTGTAGCCAAAATCAAGTTAGCTATTACTAAGTAGGAAGTTACAACTCTGATGTTAATTTCCGGAGTAATCAGTCTTATTACATAGATGTTTGAGCTGCACAGCCTGGTTGTCCTTCATTTCGATTGGCATGTAAAGGACAAAAACAAAATAAAAGCCTTTAATTCTTATTTTGCCTATTTGTTTTTCTGTTTATGTTTGTTTTTCTCTCATCTCTGTCCGGCTAATCCCGAACCAGAGGAACCAGAAGAACCAGAAGAAACAAACTTCCTGGATTTTGTTCTCCAGTGAGCCATCAGCAAGCGGCTGATCGATCGGCCGATTGATCGAGGGCCGTTCTCTGCCTGTGAGGCACAAAATAGAGTCAAAGTGACTCAAACATTGTGTGTTATTTTCAGGCCGATCGTGCCTCTTTGTCCTGGCCAAGTATTATGGGATGTTTTCTGTCTCCGCTGTTTCCGCGGAGCTAAGCTAATGATTTAAACTTGACATGTCGGCGTAGCTTAATAACAGCGGAATAATAATATTTCAGCTCTTTCGCTCATAATAGCAACGGGTAAGAGGGGGTAGTGGGGGGGGGGCAAAGGGGTGGGGGGCGAGGGCCCATTCAGGCGGCGTGATGGTAGTTTGACACGGCTGCTTTTCTCCCCAGCACGACGCTTCCACTCAGCATGCACGTACACATGCACTCATACAGGCACGCACACACAGGCAGGCAGGCCAACTCACGCTAACGTATGCTAACACACACACGCGCGCACACACCCTGCAGGCCTGTCATCCTGCTGATGAGCGTTTAGAGCCGCTTTCCTGATGCACGCCATCTGATCTGACAGCTAACACACACACACACAGACACACAAATTTAAACACACATGTACACGTAACTGCATACATATAGACACCAAGCAGGGGGACGTACCTATTTGTGTTTGTATTTTTTAATGTGTTTTTGTGTGTTTCTGTGTGTCTGAGCGATTGTGTGGGTTTGTGTGTGCAACCTTACAAAAACGAGCAACGCTGCAATGACACATAAAACAGCAGACAAACAAGCACCTGGTTGCAAATCCTGAGGTCATAGCGGCCAATGATGCCACAGATACCGTTACTAAGCAACAAATTAACCTGCTTGTCTGAGACACTCTTCTGTTTCTATTGTGTTTGATGGTTCGGGAGCGACGGAGGAGTACGAACCTGTGGAATGTGGTGGAGGTTCTTAAAGGTTCATCCATCCATGTACCAATTCTTTTCCTTTTCAGTGACTTTTCAGGTATGTCTGTCTTGATTTTCAGAATGGATCCATCCCCGCTCTGGACCTGTCAGGCATACCAAAAGAATGGAATGGGCTTCCAGACAATCTTAAGAACATGACTGATTTTCACACCTTTACACGGGCCGTTCAAAATTGGATTCTGGAGCACCTAACATGCTCGACCTAACAATGCCAGACGGGTATTTTGCCCCCCCAGATGACCAAAGTAATAATATCACAACAATAGCACTCTCAACTTGCAAAATACATATTTTATTGCCTGTTTATATATTGTATAGTTATTTTATCGCCTATCTGTAAATTTTATATATATTGTCTATTTTGTACAGTTTTATATTTGTATTGCCCAGGACTACAGATGGAAATTAGCTATGAGCTACAATCTGGTACAAACATCCCTTCCTCTGTGCTTAATGTAATTGTACACTGTCCTAATAAACTTCTAAACAAACAAACAAACCCGGACTCTAATTCATTCCGGTCCTCGACCATCCGAGATCCACATCCCATCCCGAACCCAGTTAAATTTTTGAACTGAACCTATCTAAGGCTGCGAACCATCCCAGATCAGGACTCATTCCAAGCCCCGACCATCAGGTCAGGTTAGCAGTAAAAACATAAGTCTTCTTCCCTCAGGTGTTTATTTCCGTCCTCTCCTCCTCTGTCCTCCTTCCTCCCACCCCGTCTTTGAGGCTCCACAGATGAAGGTCACGTTTTCTTTTTTTCTTTTGCGCTTTTTGACTCTTCGCCCTCCTCTCACCGCCACCATCCCCCGCCCCACCCTCAGTCTGTCAATCGTATGACGGGAGGAGCAGGAGGAAGAGGAGGAGAGGAGAAGGAGAGGAGGACGGGGAGACAGATGGAGGTGAAGGAGGCGGCTGGCAGCTTCTGTCTGCGTCTATAAGTGTCTCTGTATATTTGTATACATTTCTATGAATGCAAGCCAGACGGAGGAGACGTCTGTCTGTCCATCACCCTGATGGACAGACAGTTTCTTTCTCACCTGCTTATCCTCAGACCTTGCTCTTCCAATTTACCTCCTCCTCTTTCCTCAAGCCTCCCTATATAGCATAGCATAGCATATATAGCATGCTGACCTCCTGACAGACTCCCACCGGTCTTTCTGCTCTTTCCTGACTTTGAGTTAGATAAGATAAGACAATAATTTATTGATCCCTATTCAGGAAATTCAAATGCCACAGCAACACTGGGCAAGAAGAAAGGAAGCAAAAACACATTAAAAGGACAGAGACAATAAATTAAAAAAAAAAAAACAATTGAACTCAGTAATACTTTTAGATTCTGCAAAGAACTAAAACAATCAAATTTTCCACCACTTAGGAAGTTTGCATTTCGCTTCTGGCGTAAGCAAGCTAGTGCCACATGACTAAAGTTACAACTGTAGAAATGTTTCTTCAGTGTCTTTCTCATCCAGGCTCAGTTCAAACTTAGGGTCCATGAATGATACAAAGTTAGTTTTTCACTTTTACCCGTAAACACATCATGTATCATTGATATCTGCAGCCACTAGAGGGTGACTGTCGTCCTGGTCCAGTTATTGCAGGTTTGGCAGAGCCTTCGTGTTCCGACTGTGTTACCAGCTGTTTCTGAGTGTGTACCTTATCTACTGAGTGTGTGTTTACTCTACAGACCACATTTCATCTCAAACATTTGCGTGCACACACACACACACACACACACAAGCAGGCATGCAAACACAGACACAGACACAGACACACACACACACACACAAACGGGGTCACAGGGATGTTGGGTAAAATCCTTCTTCAGCTCAAATCGTGCTGAAAAAATAAACTCAGAGAGCGTTGATTATTTCTGACCTGCCAGCAGCGTGTTTGTATGTGTGTGTGTGTGCGCGCGCGAACGTGTGCGTGTCTGTTGAACTTGGCCGACCTCCACAAGTCCATTTATCTCGTCCTTTGTGTTTCTTCCTCTGCAGTGTTTCTCTCTTTTTTTCCTGCTTTATTCATCACCTCCAGCCTCATTTAGTCACTTTGACCATCCCAGTTTTAACGCAGACACATGACGGAACCCGGCACTGCCAGTTCAGGTCAAACACAATCCTTCAGACAGAAAAAAAAACGGAACTTGGCATCGTCATCCCGAGCTTCTCCGCGGGCTGGATTGTTCACGGACGCCTGAGCGAAACCATACTTGTTGTGACGCTTGTATTTTCCCTGTGTGTGTTTTGACACCGTCAATTCGACGATGTTCAGCAGCAGTAGGACGACAGCGGTCCGCAAGTCCTGCAGCTGCTGCTGCGTTTCCCTGGAAACCTTCGACTGCTTGCTGCAGAAACAGACAGGAAGACAGAGGAGCTATGTACTGCTCAGAATCAGGACGCAGTTTAGAACTCATTTGAATGTTTTCATTTCGACTTCACCCTCCGGGGGTGCGAGAAACTGTGAAACCTTTCATCATGTGACGATTGTGTTCCTCGCGGAGGTTGTGACCTTCGCTAGAGGCAAACACAAACAAATGCACAAGAACCACGTTGGAGAACGGGAAGCTTCACTGAAAATGCATCCTTATCTGCTTCTTCTTCTTCCTGTTCTTCCATCTCAGCTGGACAGTTCAGCAGCTGAACATACAAACACACACACACACACACACACACACACACCCTCGCACACACATCATTAACTACAACCCAGGGTGAAATGATGACGAAACAAAAGTTCTCACTTCTCATGCAGAACAAGCTGGGATCTATGTGTGTGTATGTGCGTGTGTGTGTGTGTGTGTGTGTGTGTGTGTGTGTGTGTGTGTGTGTGACTATGTATGCTCTTATCACCTTTGCATCTTACACACTCCACCTCAGGGCCAACACACAAACACACACTGCAAGAGCACAGATGGCCTCACAATCATGTCTCCTGCCAAACAGATGGACCTGGCTGGATTCATTCAATGCTGGACACACACACACAGACACACATACACATGCACACACACATGCACACACATACATCGAGAAACATACACAAGTACAAATACATGCTGGTTCACTTTCAACACACTGTCTTGTCAGCACACAATCACACTTACATACACACACTGCTTCACACAAACACAGTGGCAGCCGTCCAATGACAGTGCCCTCAGTCTGTCCTCACACACACACACACAGACACACACGTACACACACATACACACACGCAGGCACAGAGTGGCGGCGGTCCAATCACAGTGCCCTCAGCGTGTCTCTGTGAGTCGGAGATGTGAAGTCTAATTAACAGAACACCATCAATATTGATGAGGGCCATTTTATTCCCTCTATTCCCAGTCCTGCTATTAAATTCACTTAATGTCCACTTCCTGTCCACAGAACACCCTGGTCAGCAGGGGTCGGATATGGCGGTACAGGCCCGACACCGTCGGAGATTGTTCAGTCAAAAACCAAATCATTTGTCTTTTTTTTTTTCGTTTTAGTGGTCTACTGACTCAAGGGTTTATTCGAGCTGACAGCATGCGGCGTCCCTCAGGGTTCCAGTCTGGGACCCCTGATGATCGCTTTTTTCCGTTACTGCTACCAAAAAAAATGTTAATTTTTGTTGTTGCAGTTACTGGGTTTCCTCTTCTCATGCTGCCTGTGCTCGACGCTGACGTGCCAGACCAAACTTTTAATCGATTTTCTGCTTTGTGTTTCAACACAAACATTATTTGAAAGAGACAGTTTTTCACGACTGATTGACATTAAAATATCTATGTTAGCGTTCCTTTTGGAACATGAACATGTTTGGAATATGTAAACATATTTTGGTAAGCATCTGAGGAAGAGTGTATTTTTGCTTGAAAAGTCACGCTTTGATACATTTTCTGTACTCTAGGTAAAATAAATTCTCTATTTTTTTCATGAGCACTCTTGGTGTGTGGAGTCACAGTGCTTGCGGTGAGTCATCACAGATTTACCGATTCCTCTGATTTCTCTTCAAATAGTCATCCGATCAGGTTTTACATGTCGAGTTCATTGAAAACTGAACTTAGTCCACAGGTCAAGAGAAAACAAAATCATTGAAGATTGTTCAGCCCCAAAACTGAATATGAACATTGTGGGTGAAAACAACAAAAATTATCTTCCAAAAAATTTAAAATAAATACTCTTATCCTTGTATTTTAATTACTCTTTGAAAAGGCACTTTAAATCGATGACACTCCTTCAGGACGTCTGCAGTTCCCAGACTTTTAGCGCCCAAAATAAATGAGACACTGAGTCTACCCATCTGGGCAATGAAGTTGACTAAAACAAACCTCAGGGCTCGTTGTGTTTGGACTGTCCAAGGTGTTGAGCAGTTGTTGAGTCTTTGGTTTGATACCGTCCAGAGGGTTTCCCATAATCCATCAGCACTCAAAACACACGTGTGCGCACACATACACACACTGGACCCATCAGTCAGTGGCG